>NC_089142.1:44685618-44992050 GCF_009819655.1 Sylvia atricapilla | reverse complement strand
GCAGAAACATGCTAACCCTATCCTGTAATTTCTTTTATGGAGTTTCTCCCTGAGAACCAGCTCCCCAGCTTGCCTCTAACTAATTTCTTCTTCCCTCTGCTTTCAGAGTGTTTGAGGTTCAGAGCCGTTAGGAGAATTTGTCCAGTTGCTGTATCATGAGAAACCGGGCAAAGTCCTTCACTCCTAACATACTTGCTGTACAGGGGTTATCTTTCTTTCCTGTTCAGGTCAGCTTAGGTGTGGTCAGATGATTAATTTTGGTACAAGACCATTTCCCTCAGCCAGGGCAATGTGTTGCCAGAAACAACCTGAAATCTCAAGTGACTCCAGTTTAAAACATTCCCTCCCAGCAATGTCTTGACTGTATTTCAACAAAATAATTAGAGCAGGACAGCTATTAAGAAAGTGCCTGTCTGTGTATGTGTAATGCTGCATTATCTCTATAGCCGTGAGAAAGAATTCGTTGTAGAAAATGCAGCCCTTGCACATGGAAGAAAGAATATAGAATATATTGCAGTGTGAATTCAGGTATACAGGGTTTTATTTCTATATTCTTTCAGAGCAAAGAATCAGCCTCTTGTTGTTACATGAGGGGACTTAGGGAGCTCTCTCATTTGCCACAATTGAATAATTGAATCTCCCTTTCTGGATCCTGGTTAGTCCAAGTTTTCTACACTTCAGCTGCTGGCTGTAGATATGCAAACACCTTGCCTTAGCAATATGACTCCTACTAGGCTTAAGTTTAAATCTCTCTGATTCCCTAGCCCAAAATCCGAATTCTGCCCTGCTGGTCATTGCTGGTGCAAATCCTAGCTAATTTGCTGATCCTGACTCTGGTTTCTCTGTGAACCCCTGGTCTAGGCTCACCAAAATGATTTCTCTTGGACTCATCTCAGTCTTGTATGTTTTAGCCATTGTGCAGTGATCCTTGACATCTCCAGACCTATGCTTTGCCAGGTAATTCCTTATTTGCTGCAGCTCTGAAGAGTTGGCCCCTGGCCCTTGTTTGCTAGAATCCAAATTTGGTTTAGTCTCACCTTACCAGCTTCAGAGGAGTATGATGGGACATGCAAATTTCTTTGAAGTCACATTTCACATTAAGGTTTAATTTGTTACTTGAATGAAATTTACATTTGCATAAATAATAAAATGAATTATTTTTTGTGATAATCTCTCTCAAGAGAAGGACTTCTTAGGAGGATGACAGACGCACCCTGATAAAGTCATCCTCTGTGCTGTTGTCAGTAATATAGGCAAGTTAGAAAATGAACCAGAGTCTTTTGCTAACATTTTAGTTTAGAGGCTTCAATGATCATTGTTGCCTCTTCATCAGTAGTAAAAATGTGGTCCAGTTCTGCCTGAGTTTTCTGCTCTGTTTTGCTGATTTGGAATCCTTGCTGAGTGTCCAGAGGGAACTTGTCACGCTGATGAGGAGCAGAGGGACAGGTATGGATTTGTAACTTTACTGACAAAATGAGAAGATGTTTGAACACTTCTAGCTTCATATCCAGATTTATCAGCTCCTGTTTTAATCCTTAGTAAAATTGTGTATGTTTAGTATGGTACATGTGCATTTTCATTTACTTACTTGTACTTTATGTACTTACTTTACATTTGAAAATTGCTATTAATCAGGCTTCAATGGTAGCTTGATTACAAGATACTGATTCTGATAAGGAAATCTGAGAGCATTGTGTCTCCTACAGCACATCTGCTGTATGTATTTTGTGTGTGGTTTCACCATGTGTGAGTCCGAGGGGCTACACAGTTGGTGCTGGCCTTTTCCAGGACTTTGGCAGAATCTATCATGGGTTTAAAATGCTGTATAGGAAGTGGGTGGGTAGGCAGTGGTAGATGCCCTTTCCTCTCTCACAACAGCAAGTGATTGATTTAAAATTATGATTGTAACAAACAGTGGATTTAAGGCTAAGTTCCAATACTGTGGTTAACTTAAAAAAAAAAAAATATATATATATATACACGTTACAGTATTTGAACAGAAAGTGCTAGCATTGGTTTCAAGCCTGTTTTGACTTAGTTGCCCTAGAAAATATGCTGTTTGAGAAGCTAGACGGAGGAAGGTATTAACAGTTGCATGGTTTAGATGAGACTGTTGCAGACAGCAGTGTTAAAAAGTCCAGAGTATGTGGGTTTATTCAGATCCTGAGCAGCTCAGTTGCAGAAATCTGCTGTGACTTTACAGTTGTCCTGCGGGGACCCAAAGCCTTTTGTGGCCAGTGGAAAAGTGCCAAGGTGGCAGTGGCAGTAGGAGGATGATGGTCCTGCAGGAGCTTGGTGCCAGGCCAGTTTGTCCCAGGGCCCTTGAGGAGCTCTCCAAGCTCTGAAGTTACTCAGGATTTAGAAGGATGCAGAAGTTGTGCTGTGTTAAACAGGCGCACGTGTACCATGTCCTTGAAGCACGTGTTGGCAGGGGCACTGCAGTTTGCTGGGCTCATCAGAGCGGGTGTTGGCTGGCCCTGGTCACAGGGCAGGGGTGGCTTCTGCTCCCTGCTGTGTACCCCAGCGATGTCAGTGACCTCTTAACTCACTGTAAGAGGAAGAAACGGTATATTGCTGCAAGTGGCTACATAGTAAGACCCACTGTAGGAAATTATATGGATTCCTGACTAGGAGACAGGCCAGATCTTTTAGGGTTTGTATCAGCAGGAAAGCAGTGCTTTTCTCAGCTCTTCTGATTTAGAAAGCAAAGGCCAAAAAAAATCGTTTGTTTCAAAAATCGTAGCCATATCCTCTGAAAATGGGAAGAATGAAGGTCACAGTGCTGTCTGAATTTAAGCGTAACACCAATAAAAATTGCCAAAAATGACAGGAAATACATGATTCGTCTGGGTATTTTTTTATGGTTCTCCTCATGCAGAGGTCTTAATGGGTTTGTCTCTGAGTACAAAAGCCAAAAGAAACATCTGATATGAAAATGACAGATGTGGTGTTATCTCCTTAACTTACAGCAATCGGTTGTTGAATAGTACCTAGAGGATGATCTGTTTTCTTAATGACTATCATTAAATCAATGATGTGGGTTACTCTTCTATGATGATGCTGTTTACTTTTATACTTAACTTTTTGCCAAGATACTGTTCTAAGAGAGCTGATAAATCCTATATGATAGTATTTACTTGGCTCCATATATTGGTAAATAAGGAGAGAGATTCAGTAGAGGAACTGGCAACCCTCCTGACAAGATAGGTCATTATAGCCAATACAAGGGGAATACAGCTTTATGGTTATTTGGATTTTTTTCCTAATAAAAACACTGTGATGTTTTTCCAAAATTAACAGACTCCAAAAAACAATGTATATTATGTGGGACACAGCTAGACTGTGAAAACTGAAAATAAAAGAACTGTTTTTTCTCTTTTTTTGTCCCCTGGCTGCTGCTCTTAGGTACTCTGAGCATGTGTGCCTAAGTGAGCATTTCTGCCTGCAAGTGGCAAGTGCAAGAAGAAGGCCCCAAAACAGTTCCCTACAGTGCAGTTACTGACAGAAGGGTTCCTGAATCTCTAGTAGTAATTCACATTATTAGTTTAGTACTATTTAGCTTCATTGGTCTCATTGTAAAATCAAACTACTGATAAATAGCTGGGTCTTGAGGTACACTAAATGGCATGACATTTTGTCATATTCCATTCTTGCTACTTGTGGTTTTGTGGGGGAAACCATCGAATTCATTTAAAAAGCAAAAACAAAACACACCAAAAAAAAAAAAAAAAAAAAAAAAAAAAAAAAAAAAAAAAAAAAAGAGGTAGTTTTTGAATGCAGTGTGAATATATATGATTAAGGGTTGACTTGACTTCTTGACAAAGCATTTTATAGATTTTTAGTATGTTCCTTGGTGAAGGCTCTGCAAAAGTTACCTTTTTGTATGTTGTAACTGTAGAATCAAGTCAGGCATGAGCCTCAGGTCAGAGTAAGAAGCAATCTTCTAGAAACACACTTGAGCCCATAGGAGTCAAGATGGCAAAAAGCTTCTGGTAAGATGCACTTCTAGGTTACATGTTTGTATGCTCCAGAATATGAGAGCAGGTTTTAGATGCAACTTTTTTACAGGACACTTGCACAGCATTTCCTGCACACTTGCTGTAACCTCAGAGCAGTGCAGCTCTGGGTCACTTGCTGCCATGGTCTCAGCCAGTTCCAGTAAGCCAAGTGTAACACTCCAGTACTCCTAAAGGCCTTTTCTTTTTCCCCATGTATTTGCTGTTGTGTCTTATTTCTGTCTGAAGCTAGCAATGAGATGCATTTTGCTGATTTTTCTTCTATTTTCATATAGAGACTATTTCTGAGGTTAAATGCAGTTAAAAGAAACCAAAATAGAAGCTATCAACTCATAGAGATGATTCAGCTGGCCTTCTCTTGCTTTGAAGACATATGTTTGCATTGTGTAAAATGTTTGTTGGCAGTTGATTGCTCAGTGAGTGATAGGGACATTTCCATCCATGCAGGACAGGCCCTCCAAGAGCATCTTTACATGATAGTGGTGAGGCAGGGTCAGACAGCATTCCAGGCAGCATAGCAAGTAAGGTACTGAAGTGTCTCATTGCTCTTCACTGAATCAGTCATGAGGATTAGGAGTTGCAGGAAGTTCCCAAGGGTGAATTTTCACTCAGTGGACACATGATATTCATCCCTTTTCAGTATTCATCTTGGGGAGAAGGGACACCAGTATAAGATGGTAGAATGTATACCAGCTCCAAGGAACTGTGAAGTATGTTTGGCATTGGTGTGACCCAGCAGTTTGCTACTAAAGGAAAGAGAGGTGACCTATTTAGACCAAACCAGTTCTAGACAGCTGTGAGCTAAGTTTTATTTTTCTTGTCTGAACTCCAAATACACTCTTTTATTAAGGTTAAACTAGTTTTGTTTAACCTTAATGCTTATTTATTAGTAGAGACTGCAGTGTGGCTGGCAGGCCGCAGATGTTCCATTCCCCAGGGAGTGGTGACAATCTGCAGCTGAATGGCCAATCCCCTCCCTATAGACCCTCTAGCCATCAAAAGTTCAGAAGTTACCTATGAGATACCAAGGTCAGCTTTGAAACCTGTTGCGACAGACTTTGATTTTGGAGAGCTGGGCCTGAGGGGACTTGTTAAACCTGAGGATTCTTCTGTGGTGCGTGAGTCTGGAGCCATCTCAGAACAGCAGCAGAAGAACTCACAGCAGCCAGACAAACAACTTCTGTAGTTCAGCTGCTCTCTATCAGGCTAGGAAGAGCTGCATACCCTCATAAAAAAGGGGAAGGATAATCTGGTAAGACACTCTTTCAATCTTCTAAGCTTTAGATATGCATCTTTAATCTACCTATTTGCAGTAGTCTTAGAAACCATACTTCTGTTTTCATGTCCTCGCCAAAGCATGAATAATCTCAAGATCTAAACTTCTTATAGCTCCCTAAATTAAACTTTGTACTTCTGCTACCTAATAACTGCAGAACAGAATGTTAAATTTGGACAAGCCATGCTAACATTAAAAACAAAACAACTTGTGGTTTAGAGGTGGGAGTGAGCTGTAGAAATCTTAAAGGCAGAAAATACCAGAAGGAGGACTCCTTGGGGGCAATAAGAGTCCTAAGTGATGAACCAAATAGTTCAGGAAACAAAATCAGTGGAGTTCTTGCAGCTTGGTGAGTTAAAGTCAATTGTGAGAACAGCTCAGGTGAAGAAAAGGAGTCTCACAGCCTCCTCCAGCTCTGAGAGAAAAGATGGTGTCTTTGGTGGGAAATATGGTGGGCTAGGAATGATCTGATTTATAATTGCTCGCAAACCAGCATGATCACTTGCAATTCATTTGCCCATTTGCTGAAGATGTGGCCATTAAAAAAGCAGTATTTAAGCAGGGTCTAGAAATAGAAAAACAGCATTTCAAGGAGAGATAAGGTTTGAAGAAAAGACAATAAATCTAATGTATGAATAGGGTAAAATGTTCAGCCTTAGCTAACCTTACAGTCCTAAAGACTACAAAAGGAAATCTTCTGGCCAATTGTAAGCTCTCCATTCTAATAAACAACTTGTTTTTGTTATTATTATAAAAGTGTCAGGCACAGTGACATTCCTAAAGGGTTGGTCCTTTTTGACACATACAGCAAGAATTTAGATTGTATGAAGGATACAGTTTATTCTCCTCCCTAGAACTGTGTACCAATTCTAATATTAGAATGATTTTTTGAAGCCTGGCAATCAGATTAAGGTTAAATCAAGAGGAATGCTTTCAAATACTTGCCTTATTTTTTTTTACTTGCATGCTACAATGGTTCTTCTATTTAATTTAAATTCTTTCATCACTGTAATGAATGGTTTGATTGCTGTGCCATATTGTGTTATCATGATAAAGATTTTTGCTGTTTGAGAAATAGCAAATGTATAATCAAGGGATATAAGAGATTAATAGACAGATATGAAATTTGTTATGAAAAGGGTAGTGGCTGTGGACAGCAAGGAATGAGAGGAATCCACAGGGAAATGTTCATAGTAGCCAGTGTGGGGCTGCTTAGTGGTTGCAGAAACACCTGGTGACTTCATTAAGGCACCATATTAGGTGGAGCTAAAACTAATACAAATCAGCTTAGAGCCCCAAAGAATTATCTGGTTTTACTTGTAAATGTTCCTGGGAAAGAATCATCTGATCATCCTCTGAGATACTAATTTGATGTCCAGGGCATTGCAGTAACAGGCATTTCAAGGACTCCTGTCTGGATGCCTTTTCTGTGGAAAGAATTTAAGATCTAGGTTTGCCAGTTCTTTGGAGTCATCTGTTTGTGCTGAACTTAACTCAAAAAGTTGCCCTATTGGACTGAAATGGAACTGTTTCAACTTATAGCAGCAAAGTGCAGACATTTTTGTTTGCAGGATCAGGCTGGTTGGTCTCATTTTAGCTTCCCCAGCACTTTTCTTTAAATGTAGCAATAAGGAAAAATTGCCTTTCTGATAACTTAGAGTGCACAGATGTTAACTGCCAACTTCTGTGGATGTGCTTGCTATGAAGAAATATGCTTCCATGCTTTAGGTGGTGTTTACTTTGAGTATATCTCATGCACTCTTTCTGGGTGAAAGGAACTCACTATCTATCGATATTTTCATGTTAAACATCTGTCGTTGTGTTTTCCCATAGGAGCATTTCACTAGATCTCTGTTTTCTTGCATCAATACATGGTCAAACACACTGTTGTGTTTCCCCAGGGGAACTCTCCAGTTATGCAAACCAAACCATGGATCTGTCCCCATGTTCCCTGGCTGTGCTGTGGTCTGCACTCAGCAGTACCCAAGTGAGCTCTGTGCCGTATTCTATTACGAAATTGTTCGTGTAATTGGTCACACTAGCTGACAAATAAGAATAATTTCAGTCTGCAATTGAGTACTGATTTATAGACGAGCAGGGGGGTCAGGTTTGTGGGGGCTCTTTAGTTTGGAGGAGTTGCTCTTTGGAAATACTTGTGTGAGGGCTGGGGTGGAGAAAGGGCTTGCAGCAAACTGGGGTGATGGGATTCTGCTAAGGCAGAGGCATACCTGGGGCCTGAGCAAGGCTTGTGTACTCTAGCCATATGGGAGAGCTTTTAAGTCCATTATTACTTGTTTGCTGTGGCTGTGCAACTTCCTCTTCCCCTTTGTACACAGTTTTTCTGACATGCTGTCACTGCCTCCATCTCTCCTGACAGACAAAAGCGAAGAACACGATAGTTTCCTATCTTCTGTTGTTGAGTTGGTTGTTTAAAGAATTTCCCTTGGATGATGCCAGAAAAGAATCTGTATCTGCCAAGGTTCTTTGTATAGGAACAACTGTTAATATTAACAGGCTTCCTCACAAATACCCAGGCAGTACAAACGACCACAGTGGACAAAACCCCCACCCCTTCTTCCAAGGGTATTAAGAAATTCATTGAAGGGGATGACCATTCGTCTGTTATCCAGGGAGACTTCTTATGGTGAGGCATCTTCTTGCCTTTCAGCTTTCAGGTAATTACTCTCCCTTTCAATAGTCTTTCTGAGCACAAGCCAGTTCTTTGCCTGTGTTGAAAGAGGAGCCTGCCACCTTTTTGTTATACCTTGGCCTGAAGTAAGGAAGTAAGCAGTGGGAATTAAACACTGTTCTTCATCAGTTTATTTTATTAGCTCACAAAACGTCTTCCTTGCTAGTATTGCATTATTCTTTCTCCGTGCTTCTGTTGAGCATTTTATTAAGTCCAAGTAGGTAAGGACTCACAGTTTCTTCTGGAGAAACTTAACAGCTTCAAGCCAAGGCCCCAAATAAGGATGGGGCTGTGGTACTTGGGCATCTCTAGGTAATTTAACCTTACAACTCCTGCTAAGCCTTCAGCAGAGTATCCCCTGGTTCTCCAGCATTAATTGCATGTCCCAGAGGTGTGGTGGTATTTGAAAACTGAAGAGGAAAGAAAGCCTTTAAGGCTCAACAATTAGAGATGTGCAGAACTGCTGCCTTGCGTCATGCTGCCATGTTCCCCTGACAGCACTGTCCTCAGTGTTTTCTGCATTTAGCTACTAGGTTTGGTAACAGGAACAGTCTGTGAGCGATTTTGCAGTGTTCAGTTTTACATTCAACAGAAGTGTAAAGTTCAGTGTCATGGAATTTCCCTGCCTGTTTGTTAAGATAACTTGGTACAGCTCAAAACCGCACAGCCTGAATTGTAGGCAGAAGCCTTCCTCCCCCAGGTGAGTATGTTTAGGGGTTCAAAGCTGTCCTGGCCCTTCTCCCATGAAAACTGCAATAGAAGATCTCTTCTTAGGGTCTACCATATTTTATTTTAATTCAAATTATTGGACGGAAAACTGTCTAACAAAATGTAGCTTTATAGGTCTTATATTGCTGTGAAAGAGAAAAGAAGTAAAAATCACGTGGGCCAGCTCAGAGACTTGTTTCTTTTGAAATAATTGATGACATAAAATCCCAGACCGAAAGAAGTGGGAGATGCAAGGCATCTGGCACAGTTTACAGCCCTGGGGGGTCGGCAGGCGCAGCACAGCCTGCTGCAAACAAAGGCCGAGTGTTTTGCTGATACGATTGCAAAACATATGTTTGCCCAGGATTGTTATGATCTTGGGAATAGGCAGGAGGCCAGATTTCTGCAGCAGCAGCATACTTAGTCACACAAATATCTGCAAAATGTGAACCTCCTGCGATTTCTCGGTTTAAAAGCCGTAATTATTTTGTCGCTTAAAAAGAAGGTAGAAACTCTTGCATAAGGAACCAGGAGAGGGGGGCGGGAAGCATTGTCCAAGGAGCGTCTCTGTGCCGGGGAAGAGAGCGGAGGGCAGCCAAGGGGTCCGGGGCTCGAGGCTGTCCTGCCGGGCCGTGGTTGCACTGGACGGGGGGCCCGGGGCGTGTGACGCCGCTCGGGCACAGGGAGCAGCCGCCGGAGCCCGGCGAGACAGCGGCCGGCCGCCGCTCCGCCCTGCGCCGGGCGGGCGGGACGGGGCTGGGACCGCCCCGGCGGTGTGGGGCAGAGCCCAGCGGGGCTGCCCGAGCGGAGCCGGCCCGGCCCCACAGCGCTGTCCGGACGGTGGCGAGCCCGGGCCGGCAGCACCAGGTACTCGCGGGGGGCCGGGGGTGCCTTCGGGGCGCGGGTCTCTCCCCGGCCGCGTCCCCCAGAGAAATCCCTGCTGCAAGGAGGGGCGGGGGTCGGGGCTGCCCCCTGCGGATCGTCCGCGGGGCTGCGGAGGCAGGAGCGGCGTTTCCCTGCGGGCTCCTTGCTGGCTGGGTGTCGTTCGGGCTTTCGCAGGTCCTGTTCAGCCGCTGTCTGCGGTGACAGTGCGGGATAAGCAGCCGCTGCCACCGGTGACAGTGCAGATGCTGTCGCTATCCGCGACGCCCCTGGTCCCAGGAGGGCTGTGTTCCGCTGGGGTGTGTGGTAACCGGGTGCCTCTGCAGAGTTCTCGGGCTCGTCCAGGTGGTTTTTCCCTCGGAACTGCCCGGCGTTTACGTCGTTCTCGCATAGATTTGGATTATCATTTTGAAACAGTAAGGCTGCTTTTGTGTTTCTCATGGAGAAGAGCGGGCTGTAATTATAAACAAATGCAAGTCAAGGGCGTTATTTTGGGCAGGAATAAACCCGCTGATTTGGATTTCTCGTGTAAATTTCTTAGTGTTACCACGTTAAGATTCTTCTTTTAAAGGAAATTTTTAAATCCTTAGAACTGATGTAGGTCGCCGCAGAACTTTGTTTTGTTTTTTTCTGATTTAGAGTAATCCAGTACTTCATGGATACGTATGGATACGTGTATATGGATATATGCTTTGCTTTGACGTAATCCAGCAGTACAGTCTACGTAATGCAAAAGGTTCCTGTCATATTTAGACTGTTTCCTTCTGTGTCACCGATTTATTGGTATTGAAGTAGTGTTTAAAGCAGGGAGATCGCGGGCATTCATTTGAAATCCTTTGCCCTTTAATGCTTTCTGTTTCATTACAAAAGTGCCGTGTAAAAAAAAAAGCAAGGCACTAATCATTGAAACTCAGCCTCAGTTTCAGTGAGCTCATATCAAAAGTAAATTGGGTTGTGGAGTCTAGGCAGTTGTGTCACAAAACCACTTCAGGAAGAGCTGTTAATGCTGAAGAAGAGTAGGTAGCACATTGGCAGGCACCTTGAGACTGCGGCAGCTGGACCTGCTTGTACCACTCAGTTGCAGAAAATGACCAGAGAAGAGGTGCTAGAGATGGAGACAGAGGAGTCTGGGCTTTGCTTTTATTCCTGCCATTGTGAACAAGGAGTGTGATCTTAGACACGCTCTCACTTGCCTTGATTTCTGTCTTGAATCAAGTCACATAAACTAGATGGGGATGTTTTTGAAATCAGATATTTCAAAGGACCTTTAGACATTCAGAGAAGTGATAATGAAATTAAAGTAATTTATGTCTTTAAATTCATGTAAGAACAACATATTCTATATGAAAGAGGAGCAGTTCAGCATTTGCCATGCTCTAATTCCAGTGAAGAGTGGTAGGCCTGTGTAACAAAGTGCTTTGTAACAGAGGGGGAGTACTTGCTCTCACTTCTTTGAATCTGTACAAGTAGAGACATGTCTGTTACTTCAGCTGAATGACAGTCTGACATACCCAGCAAATGGAACCAGGGCAAAAATTTAAACTGCTAGGATAATTTTTTTTCTGTCATTTTAAGGTGAATCGTTGTTTGTTTGGGAAAGCCACAGCAATTGCAGCTACTTTGGGATTAAGTAAACAAATAAAAAAGGAAAAAACAGCTCTGCATAGCCCGGCATTTAGAAAAGATGTAGGATTTCTCTGTGTGTACAAAAAGAACTGTATTTAATCATCACTCTTTGTTCTTAATTCCCTCTTTCCTAAAAGTTTTTTGTCTGCTATGAAAAACTACAGTAGCTGCTGCAATTAGCAGAACTGAAAATGCAGTTTTTAGGCTTAGTATGTATCAGCTTGGAGACAGCTTGTCCTGTCCTGTCCAATTGTGCCAGCCGTGGTTGTTAACTTCTTAAATGTGCAAACTCCATTTGTAGTCTCAGTGTCACCACCAGTGAGGTTTTGCTCGGTGGCCTTTAAAAGGGAAGTGGAAACCAGACAGTTCACAGTGAGCACAGCAGCAGCAGCATGAAGCCTCTTAGACTGGTAAGTGCCAAGTCTCCCTTGGAAATGCTGCACAACCTTCTTGGATACTTACAAGCTTAGGGGCATTTCATCCTGTAAGCTTATAAAGCCCTAAATGGGTATTTTTAATGCCCATGCTTCAAATGCTCATCATATACTAAGCTGAATTTTCATCACTGGCATGCTAGTGGAGTTAATTCTGCTCCTTGTAGTAGAATTAGTTGAGTACTAGAGATTGTGTTGAATAGTTTTTAACTCAAAGCTCATTGTGCCTTTCTTAACCCTAAGATTGGGTAAGAAAGCCCTTAGATAACATGAAATGATGACTGGTTGTCTAGGAAAATGTTACCTCCGAAAACTTCACCTCAATCTCATTTCCTTTCTCTGGTTCATTACATTAGATGGTTTTATATTGTATTATGGGGTGTGATTTTCATATAATTTTGTTTAAACCTAGCAGCATTTAGTGCTTAATCAGGACATAGATGATTCAGATAAAGACATTAATTTAAATTTAGTTTAGTGAAGTAAATTGATAATTATAATTTTACTTCGCCTGTAGCTTGTCTATGATAAAATGTTCCCTTTGCCATTTAGAGAAGGACTAAGTAAATATGTAATAAGTAAGTCTTTCTGGTAGATACAAATGTGGTAGACTTGATAGTGTTACTGATTGTGCTTGAGGGGAGCAAAATGACTCTGTCCTAACACCAGGGAAGCAGTCTAAGTGAGCATTGTGGATTGTAGCTCATCAGTCCTGAATGACTGAAAATTAGCAGTTTGGTAACAGTCTCCACATTCACTGGACAAAACTACCACTGAGTTTTGGGAGAGGTTTTGTGATAAGGGACAGAGCTCTAGCTGCAAGGAGCCAATAGTGAGGAACCAACAAGGATCTGAAAAAGCATTTTAGGCGTACAATGGAGGAAGAACTGTAGCTTAGGTTAGATATCTGTTTCTTTTACAGAGGCTCTGTGACCTGGCTTGTAGCTTAGTTCTGTTTTCAGTGTTCTGAGGTGAAATTTCTGATACTGGGTGTCTGCTTATACTGTGACTTTTTTTATTTTTTTTTTTAACATACATTTTAAAGAGATTCAGAACCAAAGAGGATGATGTTCTATTACAGGCAGAGGTAATGTGTGTTGTACTTTAAATATTTACAAACCTCTTCTACACAATTGCAGTTCAATTTTTTATCTCAGCCTTTTACATAAATTTGACAGGAATTATGTTCCTTTAAAAAGCTACCTAAAAATTGGGCTGGATTGACAGCTGTAAGAGACAGAAAAGCTCTAAGTTGTGTGAATTTACACATGTTTGAGGCTTTATCGGGGTCTTCCCTGAGCATGTATGGGCAGGCAGTACAGACTTTTGGTCTGGTTGTCCTTATGCAGTTGGATGTGCTAAATGAGGCAGACTGGTCAGAGTGAGTGGTAACTGGGAAGTGTATAATTAAGCTTGCAGACATGTCTCATTAACTTTTCTGTCTCAGCTCTGCAGTGCTGTTTCTTGGTGTAAATTTGCATAAAGCATTTCCTGGCTGAGAAGTCTCTGAACAGGCACACAGTCTGATGGTTAGGGGCATTAGCCTGTGACATGAGAGATCTCAGCTTCAAGCCACCAGTCTTCCATAGCAACTTCTCTAAGATGTGTAGCTTTTCTATTTCTCAGAGATTTTTTTTCTTCTAGATGGGAGATAATGTACTTGTCCTACCTCACAGGAATCTTGCATTATCTAAATGCATGAGATGTGATGCTGGGCTGATACAGCAGTGGTGAGGGATGTGTAGATTGAGAAATGATAGGTGCCTGGTGAGCATAGTTCCCGTGGAAATAATAATGGTGGCTGTACCACCATTAGTTACATACATGTACATTATATATGTACATATAATATAAGTTACATTACATAAGGGAGAAGAGAAGGCTTTTCTGTGTTTTTTGAGGTTGTCTCTGTCAACACAGCAATACAGCATTTAGTTGGCTAAAGTCTTGCTTTTTTGTTTGGTATATTTGGAGGGTGAGCAGTGGAGTCAATTGCCACCCAGCCAGGCCTATCTCCTTCCATTAGCTTGAGCTTCTGGGTGTTGAGGGTGAAATCCTGGTGCTCAGCTTTGCAGCCACCTGAGTTTTATGTTCTGGCTTTGAAGATGGAGTGAGTCTGATGCATCAGCATCATTATTGTTATTATTGTTATTATTGTTATTGTTATTATTTATTTTCACCTAAAGCCTCAGTTGTGGTTGGCTTTCTGCTGAGCTTTGAGCTGTATTCAGAGCAGAGTTTCTAGACTGAATGAAAGTGGTATGGTGAGGCTGACAAACAAGAGGAAAGGAACCAGGAGAAGTTTGATGCAGAGAATGTGTAACTAAGTAGGTCACTTTGGTGTGCAATTCTGTGGCCTGGAATTGCATGCAAGTTGCTTATAATTTAGGAATAACCAAAGGGAATACAGGCTTTTTTTCCAGCGGCTGCTTGTCCTAGACACAGCTGCTTCACCAAGTGCTTGTTGGTGCTTCATGTGAGATGGTGCTTTAAGAGAAACGTGCAGAAGAGAGACGTAGTGGTGTGTCTGGTCAGGATGCAGGTCTTGCCTTGGAGAGGGAGAGTGTTACTCCATGAGCTGAGTGTATTTGAATGATGGACGTTTAGAGAAGGATATCATGAAGCATAGAAATACATTCAGGACAAAGGAGAAATTCACTAGTTCTGTTTTGAGAATTATTACTGTGTTATCGAGTACTTGAAATGCTGGGATGCTGGAAGCACACAGCCGTTTCTGAAGTACTAAGAGAACTTGATTAAATGCTGCTTCTGGAAAAAAGAGGAAAATAGTTTTTAAAAGATCTGCCATAGCTTGTAACTGAAGAACAAGTTTTCAAAAGGCTTCTAATGGGTCAGAATTTACACAACTCTCATGACTGTGTTAAGCATGCCCCTCATGGCAAGTTGCTTCTGTTCTCAGCGCCCTCTGGAAGAAGCCCCCATTTTGCAGCTGGGAAACAGGCTCATCTTCACAAATCCTTTGTTACAGTGAGGGTTTGGATAGTTGAGTAATGTGACCTGTTATGTGCTGTGTAATTGTAAGTTTGACCTCTGTATGCTTTAAAAACCAGAAATATATTGATTGTGATGTATTTTAGATTGTGAAGCAAGATACGTTAGCAGTCTGCTGATCTCAGGTTCTTAAATCTAGGTTTGTTTCTTTATTTTCTTCCTCTAACTGTTCTGGGAAAAGGAAAGACTGAAAAACACTTGTTCAAGAATTAAACTTCAAGGTATTTGTCTTGGAGTCTTCATCTGGCAAACTGCAGACATCTGCTAAATTAAATGCTGCTTACAGTTTAAATGATCTCTCTTTTTGTTTGCTGTTGTTCGGCTATAAGATGTTTCTCTAATGTAGTTATAGCCAAGATAAGAAGCTCTGCTGAAGTTTTAAAGAGAGATGATGATAAATTCCATCCTACAAGTGGCATTGCTTGGCTGACAGGCAAAATTTGCTGGTGTGTCTTGGGACCCATAGCAGGAAATAAGCTACACTGAGGGGGAAAAGTGAAAAAACTGTTTGGAAGAGGTGCCCTTTGATCTTACTTCATCCAAGTAGGACTTGAGAAATGAAGACGTCTGACTTTAGGATTTAAGGAGACTCTCAGAGTCTGAAGAGTTTGGTAGTTGCCACTTAGGCCTGCACTCATTGTTTCCAGCTCTCTGAAGCTGTTTTTTAGTCTTAGGGGAAAGTTCAGGAAACAGTAACTGATTAATAAAATTGCTTCTCATACAGTGAACTCTGTACTGCAGATAGAAACCTCAGCTAAAGAGAGAAAAAGTGCAGTAGTGAGTGCAGCCAGTATTGCATGTTTATAACATCCTTTACCTACATGGGGAAAATGTGGTGAAGTTAACAACTGCATTTGGCAGGCAGCTCTTGGGGCATCATCTGCTCTCAAGGTCTAAAACAGCTGAAGGTGTCCCTCTGCTCTGTGTGGCCTCAGCTGGTTCATTGCATGGTATTTATTCATCTAAACCTGCTTGAGAACCTGGACGAAGTTGGTTTAGTCACAAAATGGATGAGTTTGGCTGTGGAACAGAGGCTGTGGATATGTTCTAAAAGATGGTTGGGAAGGAGGGTACAGGTAAGGAGCCCAAACCATTTGTTTATATAATACCTAGTGTTTAGCCCTCAGGTTTAATCCCAGGTCTCCCTCCATCTGTAAGAGTGTCATGCCATCAGCTGGCAGGGCTCCTGTCCTTCCTGGAGAAACCAAGCTGCTCACTGGGGAGTAATCCCCTCAGGAGAGCTGGTTTGCAGTGAGTGCCACACACACGGCAGAGGGAACCTCTGCAGTGATGGCATGGGGGATGTGTGAAAGTGTGAGGTGAGGCCACGGCCTGCTTTGGTACCTCATCCCCTGGAACCTGCAGTGCCTTGTCACGGAGATGCTCTGTGCTAAATAGAGACGGCCCTGGAACACACAGCTCCTATCTTCAGAGGGAACAGTGTTAATAGGCAGGACACAAATGCACCCAAATCTTCTATGTATTTGCTCCTTGGCTGCAGAAAAGGCCAGGGTGCCGTAGGCCTGTTAGAAAACTTCATCCAGCTGAAGGAGAGAGGACAAGTAGTGAACTGCCAGGGTTGTCCAGCCTCCACCTTACCTGCAAGACAACACATCCACGCAAGCCGATGCAAGGGCATAGCTGCTGCTGCTCTGATGGAACAAATTCCCCTCCCTCCCTCCTTCCCTGCAAATGTGAATAGCTTTTTATCCTATCTTGAAAAGAAAGCAGATGCAAATGTACATCAGGTACTTTCAGCAGTTTAAGTGCTCTTTGAGGTTGGGAAGAAGAAATCTGATTAGGGTTACAGCTGTTTCATTTCCTGACAGATGCACAGGGTGTTGTGTGCTGGCGAACTGCGGATGTACACACACACAGCAGCTTCGTTTTGTATCAGTGGCATAACCACACAGCAGCCGGCATGTTCAGAACTCCTTGTCCTGGACACCCTGCCAAAATATGCTTTATGCAGAATTTTCTGTGAACCAGGCTGTAGTGTGTTTGTGTGTGTGTGTGTGCATGCATATAAATTTCTGTGTGTTTTCTTTGGTCGACAGGGCCTTTGTTGTTGAACTTTTTGTTGCTGGAGTGGGACAGTGTGCTGTAAACAAGCTCAGCTAATTATAAAGTACTTGTATAAAAAAATTATTTGCATTTGTACAAACAGTACTAGTAAAAGTCCCCGTGCAAGAGTACCACAAGTACCCAAATAAGCCCAGGTCTGAATGGAGAACTCTTTTCTTTCTAGCAACCACAGCTAAAAAGCTGTTTATAACTAAATGCTGAGGTGGTGTAATTTTCTTTTCTAGGAACTTGGAATAAGAATTCCTAGACCACTGGGACACGGACCAAGCAGATTCATCCCTGAGAAGGAGGTGTGGTAGTGTTTTCAAGTACATAGTGAACTTTATGCTTTTAAGGAACATAATTTTAGTAGTAGCCCACACTGGTTTCAGGACAGCTGCTGATCTGCAAAACATTTTCAGTAGTGATCACATTCAGTCCTGAGACTTTGGCCACAGTACTAGTGTACAGAACAGTCAGAGCCTTGGGGAGCTTTGGAATAGTTATAACCCCTCCCATGCTGCTATCTAGCATGAGAGAAACCCAATACCGTTTCCTTGTGAACATCCGGATGTAATTTCCTACTGGTCCACAAGGTACCTGCCCCTCTGCTCTGGGATTGCTTTTTCTTGAGCTGCCTCTAGTACTCTGAAGATTCTAAGGAGCTTCAGAGTGCTGTGGATGAGCATTTCTGCTGCTTCTCCCCTGATCGTCTGGTAAGAGAATTTGGAGCAGAGGAAAAGTTAGTAATGTGCCTGTGGTTTTGTAGGAATTTTAGTCTTTTTCAATTTCCCTTTTTTCTTTCTTGTCACCTTAGCTAGCTTTTTACTTCTTTCATTTATTTTTCACTTAGTAGAAGTGATGATTTGATTAGCTTTTTGTTATAATAAATTAAGATCAGCGTGGGGTATTCGAGAAAGTGAAGGTGAGACAGTTAAAAATGAGAAGCCAGTCTTCTATTAGAGAGAGACTAAAGCAAAAAATCTCCTTTTGCTGATATAACCACTTGTGATCTCCTAAATGAGAGGTATTACAGGGATTTTATGTGCCTTATGTGCACTGATTTAACGCCATTAATAGATTTATAGTATAATTCCTTTCACTTGGGGCCTCTGGGTGCTGTCATAATATATTTATTTGCTATTTTGTTGGTGGTACTTGGACAATATTGCTCATTGCTTTCTCTCCCATCAGACAATTCAGGTGGGAAAGGAGGACGCCACAATGCACACACTGTTTGCAGAGTCTTTTGCCACGCTGGGCCGACTGGACAACGTCACCTTGGTGATGGTTTTCCACCCGCAGTATCTGGAAAGCTTTCTAAAAACTCAGCACTATCTCCTGCAGATGGACGGCCCGCTCCCGCTCCATTACCGGCACTACATCGGGATAATGGTACGCGCCAGGCTGAAAGCGCCGCGCTGCCCGCGCCTCGAATCCTGTCTGAGAGCAGCTGTCACCGTGTTTTGTGCTTTCTAGCTGAAAGGCATTTCACCAGCAGCTAAGGGAAGAGCAGAGTAGGTTTGCTGGTGTCTGCTTTACAGATGGTTTCAGAAGAGCAGCACTTTATGTGCATAGATTTGGTAGGGCTGTGAGAAAAAGGGGAAAAGCATGCTGTAGAAATAAGACAAATTATTTGCTTCCCTAGTATATTAGAAACTATTTCTCAGGAAAGCTTGTTTTTTTGTGTATGTCCTGTCACATACACCCCTCTCTAACTCAGTAGTTGGCCCCATCATGGATTTCTGAGTATGTAAATTCTAAGCAAATTTTCTGCCAAAAGTGGTTGATTTCTAATTTTTAATTTGCCAGTTCAATGATCTTTGCTTGCTGAAGTGGAATTAAAGTTTTAGGCTGTGTCTTAATTTGATGTAGAAAGTGTGGGAGTAAGTGATACTGAGGTTTGTTTTTTTTTGCTGAGAAGCTGTCCGTAGTCTTTCTTGCCATATGCAATCTAAAACCTGCTTTTGATTGTTAGTGGTAAAGATGCAGCTAGAGACAGCTTCTTCCCCCTGGGGACTACGATGCAGTATGGATTACTTGCTTCAGGAAATGTAATAAATACATGCCTGTATTTCTCCCTGGATATAGGCATGTTGCACCTGTAGCCAGCATAATGATGGTGTGTATGAACAAGCGATACTTATGTTGTGAGAACAATAATCAACAAGCTGATGTGTTAATCTCAGAAATCTTTTCTTACTTGAGTCTTTGTTCAGTGCAAGTCTTCTTATTGGATGTTTTGAGGAAATGATGACTTACGGTATTTGTCATAAAGTACTAACTTTCTCTAATTGTTTTCTGTACCACACTGTTTTCCTTTCTAGGCTGCAGCACGGCATCAGTGCTCTTACCTTGTTAACCTCCATGTGAATGACTTCCTTCATGTTGGTGGAGACCCTAAATGGTTGAATGGTCTGGAAAATGCACCTCAAAAATTGCAAAATTTAGGAGAATTGAACAAAATGTTGGCTCACCGACCCTGGCTTATCACCAAGGAACATATCGAGGTAGGTCTTTCATAGAGTAATATGAATGTCCCTTGTTTTGATAAAGCAATCACAAATTCTTGGGGTTCAGAGCCAGACAGGATGAAAGGTGTTCTGTGGTAATGACTTTGATTTCAGGGCTACATCACTGCATGATATAGTATCACTTGTGCCCTGTTACATAAAACTAACAGGACCATAACTGCTCTTAACTGAGTAACAAATTTAGTGTGCAACACGCTGGAACTTCCCAGTCGTGTTGGAATTCTGTTGGTGCAATGACAGTGTGCTCAGGTGTGCACCTCCCTCCTCAAGCTGTGTGCTTTCAGTAGCCATTACCCCCAGGTGCTTCTGAGATGCTGCCAGAAGTCAGGCAGAACACCAGCCACCACATTTCTGTCTGGCTTGCTGCCAGTTCAAATGCTGAGTTTTCAGGCTGGGATGGAGGGAGCAGGTGGGCAGAGCTGCCCAGGAGAGTGGTGGTGGTACAGGACAGCCAGGACTGCAGCACCAACAAACCACCAAGGGGCTGCTTCTTCCACCCCTTCTGCTCTCCTCTGTGGCTGTAGGCAGGAGCAGTCCCCAGCTGGGTGCTGGGACTTCCTAGGTGCTGCCCGGCCTGGTGAGAGGTGGTGGCAGGTCCAGCTGGGGCAGGACGCTGCGCTGGCGGGGAGGGTGCACGCTCTGCCAGAAGGCCCCAAACCTCCCACACTTTCCTGCCTGAAGGGGAAGTTGGGGTTTGAAGCTTCTGGTTGAATCTAGAGCATTCCACCCACAGGGATGAGATGGAGGGAGCCTGGCCCTGGTGCTAGGGTTTTGCACAGCTGATCTGCAAGGAGTTGCCTGGGTTTTCTGATGCTGTGAAGCCCATTTGAACAAACACGCAACAGTTGTGGTTTCATCTTCCTTAGAAGTGTGAAATTTCAATGCAAGTCAGTATGGCCATGACAGAAACCACATGGTGCAGAAGAGAAACCCCAGCTTATTCAATTGCCCAGGGACAGAGAGAGAAGTTGTGTCCTTTGTGGCTTAACCATGCAGATCTATGTCTGGCAGGTCACCTGGTAACAGGTCACTGAGCATACTAATGGAAACAGAGAGTTAGGAAGCACGTTTGGATGGTGGAAAAATAATCTTACCTGGCAAAGAAATGTGTTGATAAAACTGCATTCAGATGGGGTCAAATTAATTACTTTAACACTTTTGTCTTGCATTATTTTTAAAGCAACTTTTGAAGACTGAAGAGAACAGCTGGTCCCTGGCAGAGCTGATCCATGCAGTCGTTCTCCTTACACACTACCACTCCCTTGCTTCCTTCACATTTGGCTGTGGGATCAGCCCAGAGATCGACTGTGAAGGGGGTCACACATTCAGGCCCCCCTCTGTCAGTAACTATTGCATATGTGATATAACAAACGGTTACCACGGGGTGGATGAAATCCATGGCAGCCCAGCTGGAATTATTCCAGTAAGTGTGTGTCTAAACAAACAACCTCTTCCAATAGATTGTTTAGATAGTAGTCCAATAGTATTGTCTTTGTAAACTTAATATGTGGAGGGTGCCTGTCTCTTTTCTTTCTTTGAGAATGGGATTGATGAGCCTAATCCAGATGTGGGTATTGAAAAAATGCATTTAGGAGGAGCTGAAATGATATTGGAAAGCTACCAAAGGGAGAAACAGGCACAATCTCTGTTGTCTTTTTTTTCTGCCTGTTATTCATAAAGGTGAACTGAGATGAGTCCCAGCCTCAGCTAGTTCATGACATGTGTCCTGAGCAGCAGTGGCCAGGAATGCATTTTTCATCGGTGCAATGGAAAGTTGGCTCTTCCTTTAATTCCAGGCTCTGACTTTTTTGCCCTAAGGTGTTTGTCATGCATCACACAACAGATCATTCTTAACAGATCATTCACAACTTTGTGAATCTCTTTAAAACACTCTCTCCTGCCTGCAGCAGTTGTGCTGATCTGGGCTTGTTTTCCCTTGGTGAAAAGCATGATGTGAACTAAGTGTTGGTTTAAGAACAGCCACGAGGGTGTTCTCACTGCAAGATTCTTACCAGTGATATTTTACTGCAGTGGTGTGGGTGGCATTTAAATTAGTTTGATGGAGCTTGCTGGCTCTCTGAAGGGGCAGACTGCAAAAGGCAGGGAGGAAAGGGGAAGAACTGTATAAATTAAAGATTCTTTTACTTTACTTTGGTGCTGATGAAGGTTTACAAGATCAATTACTGAATTCTTGTGGTGTTACAAAAACTGTTGTGAAAGACGATTATCTTGCACTGACTTTCTTTTGAGGCTTGGTTAAATCTGCATTTGTACTCACCCTTCCTTTTTCCTTCAATGTTTCTTCTCTGTGAGCAGAGGCGGGGAAAAATACAGTTGGGGGGTAAATTGTTGTTACTTCCTCTACCAGAATTTCTGTTACAGCTCCTTGTTTTTTTGTTGCTGAACATTTAGACTATGAGAAACTAATTTTAGTGTGAGAACAACTAGTTCCAAAGTGCTGTGATTTTTAAATCCTGCTAAAAATACCAGGGATTTAATTGGGAAAAGATGATGACTAAATGTAAACCATTGGGTCAGGTTTCTTTCAAAAACTGTGTTCCTTGAAAAATCTGTATTTAAAGATGTAAAGGACTTCAGCTGTATTTAAACTTTCTGGCTTGGCAATTTCTGCTATCATTGTCAGTTCCTGTTGCATGAAGATGAAACATCTTTCTCTTCTTTTTAGTCTACAGAGTCTGTCTGTGAAGTTGAAGCTCTTATGGAGAAAATGAAGCAGCTGCAGGAGTGCAGAGATGAAGAGGAAGCCAGCCAAGAAGAGATGGCCACACGTTTTGAAAGAGAGAAGAGAGAAAGCATGTTCGTGTGCTCTTCAGGTAGCACAGATGTAGTCTGTATATGTATTTATTAAGACTTTTTCAAATTATCTAAAGAAATACTCCTGTGAAAGGGGAAAGAAGTGCTATTAGATGTCTCACAAACATTGTAATTTCTTTGAAGGAATCAAGATTAGGGATACCTTGTTTTCTTCCAGGATCACTTGAAAGCAAAGTAGTGTCGAGATTTGTGGCTGCTCGCTGACAGACCATAACACTCTCTCACCAATATTGTGCTTAATAGAAATCTCCAGAAGAAATGGAATCTCTCTTGAGAGTTTTAGAAGTTTCACAGGAGATTTAAGCATCTTGCAAGACACTAAAAAAAACAAGACACTTGATATGCTTTGCTGTTTAAGTGTATGAAACATTACTTTTCAGATGACTGAGAGACAATACTTAATTTATTACAAGTTTAGGGTTGCGACGGGCTCTTCAGTACAGTTTCCTCTAAGACAAACTTGGCATAGAAGTCTCTTTTTTAATGAGTTCTCTGTTTCAAACCAGGTTTCTCCCCTGATATTTTTACTGACCTCTTGAGTTAGGGGGGGAAATGTCCCTTAGATTCAGGGGATAGGCTGAAGACTGCAGTACAACAGAAGGGAGAAAAAGATGTTTGCCTGTAAGAAACAACCGGAGTGTTTTTCATGGAGTTGCCTCTGAGCACCATAGCTGCAGAGAATCTGTACCAGAGAATCCTTCACTGTAGTCCAGTGAAAATGTGTTTGATTAAAAAGCAGGGAGACCCTTTCTTTTGCAAGAGTTCTGCTTATACACTTCCAATTTGTTCTTTCCAAATTGTTTGAAATTCTGTTTGACTTTAACAGAAGATGAAGAATCTGCAGCCACAAGAGATGTGTCTCGTCACTTTGAGGATACCAGCTATGGTTACAAAGACTTCTCCAGACACGGAATGCACGTGCCCACCTTTCGTGTTCAGGTAAAAGGCTGGGGGCTGCCATCAGGAGGCCTGGGGAACAACCTACTCATTGTGCCAGACACCAAACCTGGAAATGGCTGTGCTCTCACTGCCCCATGGGTGAGGCTTAAAGCCAGCCAGTGAACAACCCCCACCCCCAGTGGATTATCTGCCCTTGGATCTATAATTGTATTAACGCTCTGGGTCTTCACACGTTCATTTCTGAAATGCTCCATTCTGCATTTTTACTTATTCTAAGGATTATTCCTGGGAAGACCATGGCTATTCCTTAGTTAATCGTCTTTATCCAGATGTGGGACAACTACTTGATGAGAAGTTTCATATTGCTTATAATCTGACTTACAACACAATGGCCATGCACAAAGATGTGGATACCTCAATGCTAAGACGAGCTATTTGGAACTATATTCATTGTATGTTTGGAATAAGGTCAGTTCTACTGTTTTTGTTCTAAACACATTGGCTTTTCTTTCTTGGGTTGAACCAGAACTATTTATTAAGCAAACATGCATCTATTTTTAAACATATTTTTGTTTATGGGGAGGGCCACTAGTGCTACACTTACCCAATAATTTGTTTTGCCATAGGAACGTAGAAACAATGCAAGTGAAATAACTGCTGCTTGAAAATGAAAGTGTTTTTTTCTTTCAATTCCAAACAGATATGATGATTATGACTATGGTGAAATTAATCAGTTGCTGGACCGCAGCTTTAAAGTTTATATCAAGACTGTGGTTTGCACTCCTGAAAAGACCACAAAAAGAATGTATGATAGCTTCTGGAGACAGTTTGAACACTCTGAGAAGGTACAGTTTGTGTGCATGCTGAGGGACAGCCATGGGCCCCAGATCAGTGTCTCCCTGACAGCCACAGCCACACAGTTTAACCTTTAGCTGATGCTCCTGGGGTTCTGCTCACAGTGAAGTCACTGGGAAGTGTTGTGTTCCCAGGCTGAAATAATCTCCCTTTCCTCCTGCCTGTGTGCTGGCTAACAGCTGACATGGACTCAGCAAGCTCTGAGCAGTACAGGGGGTTAGACATGAGAATGGCACACCTTCACCTCATCTGCAGTCAGTACGGCCTGTATCCCAGAGAGGCAAGTGGTGCAAGATCCATGCATCCCTTGGCAGCAGACCTGGAACAGCTCTCTGGCTGGCCCAGGGTCTTTCCGGTACCTTGGTCCTTTTGGCATGCGCAGCCCCAAAGCAGTTTCTTTGCTAAAGCCTAAAAGCTCTGCTGCTGGGTTACAGTCTGAATTGCACTCCCAGTCACATTTCCTGCTGTTAACTCCCAGATATTGAATCCATTAATACTTCAGTTTTGCTTTGGAAGGGTATTTCTTGGCCTCATTTAAAGTCAATGCTGAAACAGAAAGATGCAGAAATCAATAATGCTCATATCACTAGAGGCTCTAGTTCTTGATAAACCCCTTAAAGCAGGGTCCCATAACTACAGTGATTTAAGATTGTTCAAGAAAAATAACTGCCTATGTTTTGGTTAGACTAACTGTGGTAGATAAGGTTTCCAAGCACACAAATCTTTCTTTAAAGCCCAAAACTTTGCATCTCCATAGCCATCAAAATCCAAGGCTCGTTCACATGCATGTCACTGAATACAATAACCATACATCCTCATGGATATCATGCAAGTGAAACCACACACAATCCTTACATGCTAGAGCAAACTCACAGCAACCTGCTGTCAGTGAGAAAATACTCTTACACCCTCCCCACCCTCTCCCCCCCAGATTTCTGATCTCATTGTCAAAGAAATGCAGTAAAGGCATTGAGGAGATGATCTGGGGAACTAAAATTCTCACTTCCAGTAGCTACTGAGCACCTGTGTCTCAGTAGAGAAAGCAGGTTTAATGACACTTGGGGAGTTTTTCTGGTGCTTCACATTGGCCAACCACTCTGTTGTTCAGGAGGTAGCTGCCTGAGTGTTTCTCTCTCAGTCCCCCAGAGGCTAATGTCCTTACCACCTCTGCCTTTGTTAGCACCCCTCTCTGCTCCACAGGTACTTACTGCCCTTCTGCCTTTAATCATTAGCCTCATTAAAACTGAACAAGCTGTGCATATTGTGCTGCTGACGAAGGGCTTGTGTGCTTGAAAGCTTGTCTGTTTTTTCCAGCTAAACCAGCTGGTGTGCTAAGGGATGATTTCCTCTTCCTATGGCCCTGGCGCTGCCTAAGCGTGCCCATGAGCCAGTGCCACACTGTGCCACAGTACCAGGTGCGGCATTGGTTCCTCTGCCGCCCTCAGTAAGCTCCACAGCAGGGTCTTGGTGGTGACAGAGACAGTGCTCCCCTGCTGCTGCACCAACACAACACCCACAGCCCCGAGGCTTCCTTGGGCTGCAGCGGGTGGTGATGAGCACAGTGCTAAAGCCTAACTTCTCTCTCCTGAAGGTCCATGTAAATTTGCTTCTGGTAGAAGCTCGGATGCAAGCCGAACTACTTTATGCTCTGAGAGCTATTACTCGCTATATGACCTGATGTCTCTGGCTGCCTGTCGACGTTGGAATGTTCTGCAGCTGCAGTATGGCAGAGGAAGATACGAAGCCTCAGGACCAACAGTAGCTCTAAGTTAAGATGCCCATTGTGCCATAACTCCTTTAGTTTCAGCTATTTCCATGTTTGGAATATCATTGCTGCCACTGGGCAGCGAACGCTTGGCAGTTGACAGACAGGGTTGTGCAGAAGTGCTGCCTGCTCATGGTATTTTGGCTTTAGACAGCCCGGGACGTTCTCTGACCTTGTGGCAATATAGCAAACCATAGATACATAGATCTTGTGTTAAGGCAAATACTGCAGGAGTCAGAGCGCAAAAAGAACTGGGACTTGATGAATTTTGCTTTCCCTACAAGAATAATTTTAGAAAATCTTGATGCTGCTATTTGTGCAGGTGGAGTGAACAGACCCAGGCTGTTCCAGTTGAGCTAGAAGTGAAAGTGAGCACTGCTATTGTCTGAGCCTTTATTGTGTGTGGTTTCCAAAAAGCCTTGTTATTTAGATTCCCTGTTTAATCAGAACTAAACCTCTTCTGTCCACACTGATAATTTGAAAGATAGCAGTCAATTTTCTCAACTAGTTTAGCCTTAAAAACAGGATGTTTGTTCAGCATTATTTTGTGAGCTCCAAAGTGCAATGGTTTTCCTATGGAAAGAAGGGGACTGGAGTCCTCAGAGCTTCTTAGAGATCTACTTACATAAAGTGTTGAGTAGCTTCTTGTCCTCCTTTTCACGGATGAACCAAAAAGGAGCTAGGACAAGGTGTGGGAATGTTGTTCTAGACTGCCAAACAGTCCTACTGTATTACATGCCCAACGCTGGTCTTAATGATTTTTGCAGTTGCTTAAATAACTAGTCTAAAAAACATCTATTTTTAGTAAATCAAAATGTGATTAAAATGCTGACATTTAATACACAGTGGTTTTGGAGAACACATGAATACTTTTGTATGAGTGTGAATTGCTTTTTAAATTTGTCAGTATTACTGGTATTTTTGAAATAAAGGTAACAACTTTTTCTCTTGGTGTTTCTGTGTGGTTTAACTTTAAGCTTCTGTTCTTACTGGTTCTAAGACCATTTAAAATTTTTGGAAGAGTAACTGAGCAAACATAGCTAAAATCATGAGCCGTGAATTTTTTAACTGAGTCTAAAATGGTGGGAGGAAAAGTTTAAAAACAGAGCTAGAGCTTCACTAACTGTATGGGGAACACCTCTTCTGTACTGCTGATATTTTCACCCATTTGGACAAAACTCTCGGGCACAAGGTGTGGTTCCTGGGGTGTCTTGTGCAGGGCCAGGAGTTGGACTCGATGATGCTAATGGGTCCTTTCCAACTCACCTGATCCTGTGCTTTTCTGTGACTCTGGGAAACAGATTTTCCCAAGCCCACAAGCAGCATCAGTTTAATTTCTGTCCTCTGGTCTGGGTCTCAGCTCAGACTGGTTTCTCTTTATACAGAACCTTCTGAGAACAGTTTTAAGTTTACAATCTAAGAAGCTGAAATATCTAAAAGGATCTAGGGGAGAAAGATTAATAAACTGTCAAAAATTGTGACTAACAGGAAGCATCTGGTGCTTCCTCTTAACTGAAAATACAGGATTTTTAATGTTCCAAAAACAGTGCAAAACTTTCCTGTCTTAAGGGCATTGTATAGCTGAGCTGTTCCTTTCCAGTCTGTGAATGGTTTCTGCAGCGTTTGAGTCTCCAGGTGCTTTCTGAGGTCAAAGGTAGACAGGAATTTTTCCAAGAAACCTAAACTGGCCGTTTCCATCCTCTGCTCCTGCTCTCCAGCCACATCCAAATGCCCTCTTGCTTTTCAAGCAGTAAACACTGCAGCGTATCTGTGTGTGAGTGGCTTCATCTGGTCACAGCTGCCATCAGAGCACAAGCCACAACCTGCACAAGTACAATGCCAACTCCCTGCCCAGTACTCCGGGACAGCTCCAGCAGAGCCCCAGCTCACGGCTGGGAAGTGCAGCAGCCTCTCAGTGCCTCAGCTGCAGGGCTGGCAGCTCTCCCCAAGGGAGAACAGGAATGGGCTCCTGGACACGGGAGAGCTCCTGCAATTGGTCTGTGGCAGAGATACCCACATGGTAAATTATTTAAGAACATACTTGAAATCCAGCATTCTGAGGCTGCTTCTTGCTACTCCCAGCTTTTTCTCCAGAGAAAGACAGAGGCTGGTGTAGCTCGATTGGAGGGGAGCTGAAGAGTCCTGTGTTACCCTCTCTTCTCACTCCAGCTCCTCTGAACATGCTTCTTCCTGCACAAAGGCCAGAGCTCACACACGCTGGCTGCCCCCAGGATCCCCAGCTCTGCCCTGTGCTGCAGACACAGCACTTTGGGCTCTTGGTTACAGTTTGATCAGTAACAACTGACATAATTAGTGTTGTATTTGAACAAATCTTAATTGCCCAAGCATCACCTTGACTTGAGCCAGACATAAGTTTTAGCTGCCTTCTGACAGAGATTCGGCCCTTGTCAATTCTGATCAGTCCTGGTGACAGGGCTTGGCCACAGGGGCCTTTTCCAGTGCCCCCACCCTGCCCTGCACCGCTGGGTGTTTGCCTGCCTTGCTGTGACACAAATGCCAGGAACAAATGCCTCCAGCTTCTTCCCCACAGGGACTACTTAGCCATCATCCTTTCTTTAATACTTTGTAAAAGCAAAGCCATTAGTTTCTCCCAGAAACAAATGGGACATTGAAGCCATTTATCTTCTCCTCAGCTAAAATTAAAATGGCAAAAGAAGGGATAATAATTGAGGTATTTTTGAGCTGAGCAGAGCTGTGTTGGAGCCAAACCACACAGTGTTGAGCACTTCTCTCCTGTGGATTGCAGTGACAGAGGCTGCCACCACACAAGCTCCCTAAGCAGGGCTGAGCTTTGCTGGGCACAAGGAGCACCTGAGCTGCTGAGACACAAAGAATGGAGCAAATGTTACCAATTTCACCGAAGTTTCCTCCTCACCACTCCCAAAACTTGGACCACAAAATCTCCCTTTCCCTGCCCCATAAAAGCAGGGATCTAAACTAGGAAAAATGTCTTGCTGCCCTTCTAGTATGGCTTTACTTCCTAGCCTTCTCCCTGCCTCTCCTCACCTGGAAGCAGAGGTCTGGGCACTACCAAAGGTAGAGAAAACAATGCCACTGAGGGAGCTCTGAATCACTGCCTCCCAACAAATTCCTCCAGCCTCTCCCAGGATTGCCAGGCTGGAGCTGTTCCTGCTGTGCATGGCCCGGCGCGATGCTGCCGACCCGCGGGAGGCCCTGCACAGCAATTTATTCTGAGTTATCTGAGGTCAGGAAAAGGAGAAGCGGGTCAGGTCTGTAAAGCTCTCTGGCAAAGTGGGCTGTTAATGCTCGAGGCCAGCGATGCACCTACTGAGCTAACCCATGGGCTACAAGTGGGGACTTTACACACTGGAAGGATGAAAACAGCAATAAACAAGCCTGCAGCAGTCAGGAGGAAAAGGGAGAGAGAGGCCTGTTATGGCTCCACAGATGGAGACACAGGTTCAGGGGACAGCTGGCCAAGGAATCGGAGAAGTAGAGGCGGCTCCTGGGACTGTGGGATCAACTGAAAGAAGGTAAACTCTGACACCAGGGATATGGCTGTTTTGCCTACAGATATGAAGTCCCAACTCAGGTAAGAACAGCACAGTTGGTTGGACTTACATCCCACAAGCATCAAGGCAGCAGCTAGGTTAGCTGGAATACCTAGACCTTAGTCCCCAGTGCCAGAAGGAAGGGGGCTCTCCCACGGAAAGGGAGCTGACTTCCCCTGACCACTGACAGCGTTTGATCTGAAGAGAGAAGCTCATGAAGGAACACAGGACAATGCCCCAACAGCACTGGGTTCCTCTGTCACAGAAATTCCTTAAGGTTGAAGGGTGTCAAAGTCTGTAGGTGACATGTGGCTCTTGTCACGTAACATTCATTTGCACAGCATTTTTGGTACCACAGAGGTCCAAGTACTCACTCATTACGTACCTTTTAAAAATGAGAAGTTTAGCAAATATTTTTGTTTCATTTTTCTAGTCAAGAAACAATTACTAGACAAGTCACACTGATCAGCTGCTTTATCAGCTCAAGTATATTGTAAAAAGTAATTACACATGCAAAAATTTCATACAAGCTCTTCCAAAGATAGCATCTGGTACATAAATGCCAGGCTTTTGTGACTTTTAAAATAGTTATGCTCTCCAACAAGCTTACCAATGGCAATGTACAGGTATATTAGAAATACACAATTTACCCAACAAACACCACCCCCCCTCCCCCCGCCCCCGACTGATTAAAATGCAGTGATAGACTCAGCTGGAAGAGTGATGGCTTTGAATTCTGTCAAGAAGTTTTTCTGCCACAGGTTTGAACTCTCTTTCCCAATACACTCTTTGGGAGTCCTTTATATCTCTGTCAAGGCTGCACTCCAACTCTACCTCTTCATCTGTAATCAAGGAAAATACCATCATCAGTTCCAAATAAAAATATATTCAACTACATGTTTTGTGACACATAAAACTTACCAGCTGTGTATGCTGATGGCTTAAAAACTACTGCACTTAAGAGAAGTTAAGTATCACTGTCTGAGGGTCCTATATTTAATTGAAAATAAAGGATGCTAAAGGTCAGTAGAACAGTGAAAACGGTACTGCAGGTTCTTTTATTCTCACATCTCACAGGTGTCTCTGAGACAAAAATTGTCTCTGAGACTGACCATTTACTGTGACTGTCACTCTGGAAAGTACCCAGGGTTTAACACTGTCCACAGCAGTTTTGCTGAGGTAAGGAATCCATTCATCTAACTACAACTGTGTTTTTCCTGTCCCAAATTGCTTTGCTAATCTGGAGACTCCTTCAAACTCTATCTACTCTCACTCTGAAGGAACTTGAGCCACACTACTTATTGTATTTTCTGATGCCCTCCCTTCCTCACAAATTTCAAAAAACAACAGGACAGTCTTTATTAAAGACAATGTTAGGAATGAAAGGAAGCCATCAGTCATTTTCCCCCTCCATTTTGCTAGGCATTGGATGTGGCAAAGAGACAAAATCTTAGAAAAAACAGAAATCAGTCTGCAACCAAAAGCATTCTCCTGAATCAGGAATCCACAACTAATAATGCTGAACTAATGTTTTCACACAGTTAACCAGAAGGATATTTGACAGCCTTTAGGCCATAAACAGACCTAAAATGAAGGTAGAATCCTGCTCCAAATGAGCAGTACTTAACCCTTGGCCTACACTATGAAAATGCACCAGATTCACAATGTGTTAAATAAGTAACTCTGTAAGGGAGCTTATTGCACAGTCACAGCAGGTAAAGGCAACTTGGGGCTGAAGAGAAAGTTCAGTTACCCACATTTTGAGTCAAACTTAATGTAGAAAAGAGATGCTCCAACAGCGCTTACTCCCATCCAAAAGCACGCCAAGGTGCCTGTGCAGATCAGATGGCCTGAGCTCAGACAGGTATGAAGGAGGAAATGACATTCCTGTGTGTGGAGATGGGCTCCAGCTCACACAAATTTACCAGCAACTGCAAACAGTACTTGGCTCCTGTGCCACTACACTGCAACTACCAAAATTAAAGACGGACTGAGAGGGAGAAAGATTCCCAAAGGGGTTCTACGTAAGGAGATGACATTTAGAGTCTTTCTGTAATAAAAATAAAGAGGAAAAGAACACCCATTCTTTCAAGAAGGACATCATAGCTCTTCAGGAAGAAAACTTGTTATCAGAGATAAAATCCAGCCTCTAACATCAAATCTATATTTGATGATGTCATAATTTAGGTTGGAAAAAACCTCTGGAGCAGAGTCACCATGTATCAGTTTGCTCTAGTCTGTGCAGTGTTGCAGCCTGTTCCAGTGCTTAATGCCTGCCACAATGGAAATCTCTTTTCCTCATGTTTAATTGGAATTTTGTCTTATTGCAAGCTGTGCTCCTTAGCTCGTGTCCTATCAATGGTACAGTAACCTAACATATCTAAAATCAATCTCAGCAGCAGAGAAGCCAGAGACCCTGAAGTGGAAAATAAGGGATTGTGAAGTTTGTTTTCAAGGAGATTTGCTTTGCCTACTTCTCTGGTTTTTTCTACCGAAATTAACTCTGTTCTAACACAGAGCGAGAGGCATTCCTCCCTTTTATTAGGCAGCTGTGCTCCCCAGAAGTCAACTGAGTATTTATGGAATCACTGAGGTCGAGAATTCCAGCCTACAAGAACAAGGGTCAGAAGCAGTTCAAAGCTGAAGTGTTGAACTGAAACAGTAAATTTCCCAAAGCAGAACGTGAGTAACACTGTGGATCAGTGAGGATCAGTGTTCCGCATGCAAGCTGTGCATCCTCAGATAATTTAATTTTCCCACGACTGTCCTCAAAAACCAGCAATATTGGATCCTGGCCAAAGAGCATATGTGCTGGCTGCAAGCCCAGGAGCAAAGACAAACACACTGGGCCTGCATGCTGTGGGGGAAACTGGAGAGTGGAGTGCAGACTCCTGCAGTCTGCAAGGGCTGCCCATCCTTGAAACACCAGGAAGACAGGGGCTGGGAGTCCTGGAAGCTCCGTCATGTCATGTAAGAGTTCACACAGATTGAGATTCCAAAATAACTTCCTGGAACTGATAGTGGAGGTAAAAGTCAGCACAATAAAAAGTCTGGTGAGAGAGGAAGGAACCTTCTTTTCAGTGAAAGACCAAACAGAAGAATGTTCCCAAGACAGAAGCTCATCTCCACCACTGCTTGTGAGGGTCTGGGCCATGGCAAAGCTGCTGCCAGGGGCCTGGGAACAGCAGCCTCCAGAAGCTCTGAGCCAGCAGAGTGACATGAAACTCAAGAGCAGTTGAAAGAAGGTGAATGACAAGTGCCATTGGAAAGCAGGGCCACTGTATCCCAGGCTGCTGGGATCAGGCAGGGAAAAAGAAAGACAAAGAGTGCCCTTTGTCCCCTTTCTCTTGGGCACATCTTTTCAGGGCATTTCCCTTCCCTTTTGCTTACTTGTATCTTTTATCATCCTGTGCCAGATGGGGGAGGGAAAAATAAAGGGGAGGAGGCCAAGAACAGCAGGTGAAGCGAGGTGTCTGCTGTGCCATGCTCCACTTTTTCCGCTTCCTGAGGGTGTGCTGACGCTCAAGTACGGTTTGCTGGCTGTCAGCAGTTGCCTCCTGCTTCCTGAATGATAGAATCAGAGCAATGACAGTTCAAGGCTGTTACTGGACACAATGGGAGGAGGAAGATGTAGGACAATATTAACCAGCTGCTATTACTAAGATTTGTTGGCTCTCTGCACACAGAGGAACCAGATCCAATGAATAAGATGTGCTTTTTCTACAGTTCCTCTTCTGACTACAGTGGCCTGAATGTGATAGAATGTAGAATGACTGGCCTTCTGATTTAATTCTAACCTATTCCTAATTAATTACCATTACAGCTGCATTACAATCACAGCTGTAACTGCAACTGCAATTGTACATGAACTTCCAGTTCATGAAAGTTATACTATTCAATGAGAGTTACAATTGCTATCCGGCCTGGACTCTGTAGTCAAATCAATTGCTTCAATAAGCAGTATTAAATGCAGAGGAAAAAAATAAGCACATACTTTCTACAACAAAGATATATACTCCTCACTGTGTGCCAGAAAATTCAAGCATGATTGTGGCTGTAAAGTTTGCAGGTCACTTGTACAATGTTAAACAGTGCAGTGATAACCCTGAAACACTGCTGTTTTCGGATAAATAGATGGAATTACTGCACACATTAAGATAAAGTCCATCATAGCAAGGAATGTAACACAAGGAACTATTACAGCAGTGAACATCAGCAATTCTGCTGTAACTGGAAAAAAAATCCTCACAAATCCACCCACTTTCTGATTGTCTTCAACAAAAGAGACCATGAGATTTCACATTCTGTCTGGGTCTGACAGCAAGTATATACGTATTTTATCAATTTCCAATTAAAACTATATCAAATATAGTTCATTTCCTTCCATTTAATTTATATTTTAAAGGGGTTTTTTAAGATAGTTGCAAGTGATCTACCCAAAATAAAATCATAAGCAAAGCAGTGCTCAAAAACTAAAGGATGAAAATTACATATACCAACTACAGGACTATTACACAGGCATTGAACTCTAAAATTTGAAGCAAAAGTAAATGCCCAGATGAAAAGATCCCACTGGGTAAGCAAATCAATGTCCTTACATTCACCTTTCAGTGGGCAATGAGCACACCCTTCCTGGCTTTAGGGAGCAGATGAGATTGTCAGGATGTTGCCCTTGCCCACAGGGTGACCATGGAGAAAAAAAGGAAGGGGGCCAGGCAGCAAAGTCAGCCTGCTGCACCCCAGAAATGCCACGATTCCCAGGGGTCCTGTGTGTGCTGCACAGGGACCACTGTGCTGCTGGACAGTCCACACTGACCAGCCACTGAAAGCTGCAGAACAGACTTACCACCCAAACTAATCCTGCTTTGATTTTGCTCCTTTCACTTCTTTCATTGAGGAGAAGAGACCAAGACAGCGAGTCTCACCTAGGAGTGCTGTGAGCAGCACCAGCAGCGTGTCGGTGTCTCCTCCGAAGCAAGAAGCCGCGCTCGTCACACTCTCGCTGTAGTTCCACAGGGTTTTGCAGATCAAACATGAGAGCTGCCAGTCGGCAGGCCCAAAGTCTTGTAAGCAGTCAACCAACCTGTCAGTACCACACAAAACCATGTTTTTGTTTGTTCCATGGACTTTTCTCCTGAACTCTTCAAAATCTGGCAGTCTAGAAATGTAAGCAAGCTCCTTGGAAGTTGGCAGGAAAATTCTGTGTTAATTAACTTCAGATGCTTCTTTCTTGCTCAGTAACTTCCCCCTTTCCATTTAGTGTAGCTCCACAAGGACGTGGACATGCTTTTGTCTACATATACATGTGTGCCTGCCTGCAACTGCCCATCCTCTGTAACTTTCTAACCCAACTGACCCATTTCACCCACATACTTTGCAAATTTAACCATTTCAAAGACACTAAAATTCCATCAAATTTCATTGTAATCTGTGACTCTCCCAAACCTGTGACTACCACTAAAGCAGAGATTGTAATCCAAGCCAAACTTTATCAGGCACCAATGATTCATCTGGAAAAGGTGGTGCAGAAAAAGCTTCAGTCAGAATATCCATCTTAGTCAGAATACACATCAGACCATCTCACCAAAAAAAAAACCAAATCCAAAGGAAGTTGCTACTTCCATGATCAAAGAACTACCTTTCACAATCACTGAAGTCGCACAGTTTTGCAGATCTCACCCATTCTTGCATTTCCTCAGCCTCCCAAGGGACTCCTTTCAGAAATTCCTGGTTTATTAAGGACCATTAGGTTTCTCCCTTCCTTGCAGACACCAAATGCAGGCTGGATCCTAAACAGGACTCTGAAATGAAGCTGCAACTTTTCTGCCTGCACCAGTTTACACACGCTGGTGGCTATCCAGAGCTGCCATTTCCAAACTGCAGAGTTCCCAGGTCCTGGGGCTGCAGAAGTAAACCTCTTCCACCTGCTCTCTCTGGTGACCTCTCCAACAGTAATCCATCACTGCCGTTCTCTTCTTCAACCTTAGGATCCCCTCCTTCCCTCACTTTTCCACTTCACAGAGAGATTTATAATCTGTTGATTAGTAAAGGATAACTACTATATTTAGGTATGGCTGAAAATAACAGTCATTGAAGACCACACAAAAAGAGGTCTGCTTTTTTTCTCCTCTCTGAAGGTAGTCATTGTGGAACAACAGGAGGCATCTAACAAAAAGCCGAAAGAACTTGCCCCTATTTTTTTTTTTTTTACTTTGACTCTCTGATAAGACTAATTCTCTATTTTCTTTGGGCCACTACATATTGGTACAATAACCTCAGTCCCAAAAAATCCATAGAGCTGGTTTGGCACAGTCAGAATGATCTCCTTAACAATCACTTCCAAATTCTCTAGATTCATTCCATGCCGTTACTGTTTTTTTGTACTTTCCCTCACAAATTTTCAGACACAGTATAGAAAATGCTGAATTTGTATGATTTTATAGGCTACAGAATATTCTATATAATAGAAATTTCTCACATTTATTACTCAATTTGCCAGCAACTTATTTTTATTCTCATTTTCCAGCTTTATATTGTAAGTTAACTAGAACATGGGAAGGAAGGACGAGAAGACTATCCATTGTTTACAGTGTATAAAAAAGTAATTACACGATGTATGAACAGGAAAGCATTTCAAAGTGAGACATATTGTTTCCTAACTGTGAGCTGTACCAACTGCTTTACAAGCACAGGAACATGATCTTTCATGTTGCTCCAATTAAGCTGGATCCGCTATTATCTGAAGATCAAAGCCACAAGTGTTGCATCCACAGTGGTTTTTCAAGGTCTAATATCCCTTACAATGTTATAGTGCCTTAAACTTGAACTCCCAGAGAGAGAAGACTGGGGAGCTGTTCTCTGCCGAGCACGGCTACATCAGGGAGTTTTCCCTAGAAAACCAAGTGGTTACAAAAATTACAAGGGACCATGGGGAATATCAGTTCCTGAAGTACCTTCACACTTGCCCAGAGACACACTGACTGTGCTGCTCACTGTAGCCCACCTAGGATCCAGTTAAGCCAAGCACAAGCAGCTGCTGCAAAGCCAGGCCTTAGTTGCTTTCTTCTATGGTACCCTCTGCTGTGTACATCACAGAGGGTCTTTGGGAGACTTTTCTGTGGGGTTTGGCTTGTATGAAAGGCTTGCTCTCAAAGAACTTTAAATATCAAGTATGTCCTATGCTGGCATCTTTATTACAAGCTACTAGTCCCAGTAAAAAATAATCCAATTGAAACTTTTTGACCAAGCTACTCAAAATTGCCTTCACTCAAGCACAATCAGGAACTTACTTTCCAATTCCTCCTTCTTCCATCAGAAAAGCTCGTTTGTTCTCATCTACTGTGAGATTGAGCAGAACTCCACAGGCAGGAAAACAGAACTCTCGGTTCTTGGAATCGAGCAAAGCAATCATGAACTTGTATACTGGATTGTAAAGAAGGAAACAATATTACTATTAGGAAGATGGATTTACCATACAAGTGGCACTACAACATACCTATTAGACCGTAGTCAAATGTGGGATACCCTATGTAAAAATTCACCCTTGTAGCGTATTACCTCCTTGTATTAGAGGAGGCATATAACAGAGTAACATCATGCTGAACACCAGTTTCTATTAAAACAATAAACCAGGGATTGCAGTAATAAAAATACACCAAAGAAATGTGAAAATCCCATCAGAAGACGTTAATTGAATTGCAAACTGAATTGCAGCTTATTTCTTGAAAGTATCACCTCCCATCCCCCCGCACCCTTTCCATTCCGGAGTCAGCAGAAACTGCAAGGATTTGGCACGTGGCACTCAGAAAGGGAAGTTCTTTCCCCTGTGAGTGCAGGGTTGCCCCAGACTGCCCCAAGTCTAGCTGGAAGTGCAGCAGCCTGGGGATCCTGTGTGAGCCAGGCACAGACGTGCAGCATCCCACGGCACCTGCTGGCACTGTGGAGCCAACCCCAGCCAGGGAGCTGGGCTGGCCTCACTGAGAGGAAGCCTCTCAGCAATTCCTGAGCTTGGCACACCAAAGCTACAGTCTCTCCCAGCTGGAAAATGTAGTCCTTTGACTGAGACTGTTCACCACAAACCAGCTACCAAGGGTCACTTCTCCCTTCAAATACGGTGATGTGCCACCCTTGGAATAAAGAGCTGCATACTGTGGCATCATCATACCAATTTCAGCACCAAGATGCAGACCAAAAAAACCCCAAATTTACAGTGAACTGGTGTCTAAGATGATGACACGCCCTCTGTGGATAACAAGAAGTTGCCATTTTTCCCAAAGCTCTTTAGATACACAAGTAAAAGGACTTGAGAAGACTTGTATCCTGCTTCACCCTGAGGCAAGCAGGAGGTCGTTGCTGAGGCAGTCAAATCCTAGCCACATGTTATGAAGTGCTAACAAGCTGTCCAGTATAGGAACCAAAAATCTGAAATTACAAACCTAAATGAGATTTTAGTTGGATTTTCATTTTACACTGTATCACTACTAACTTGCAGGATCTGAAAAGCTATTTGAGTAAAGGGAAATTTCAAATTTGAAACTTTCAGAAAAAGAGTGTTTGCATATTTACGGTTGTGAAAGTACCATGGCACATTTTTTCCTACTCGGATATTTCCATGTTAATGACACTGAAATAAAATGGTGTTTATGATGACTATTATTGGATCCTAATGTTTGCCTAATTTGCAAAACATCAGGGAAGATTGCTTCTACCCTTTAACTGAGACAGCTTATTAATAATCTTTTCTTTTTAGAACCATGGACATTTAAAAATAGAAGTCCTACAAATGCAAAAGTAACTCACTCTTCTTCTGCATGATGAAGTCACGGATCTCATGATGCTGGGAAAGATTGCCAAACACTCTGACAGCCTCCACAACTGCATCCATATTGTCACTCATTAGCAGCTTTAAAAGCACTATTGGTTTGCAGAAAAATTAAATAGAAAGAATTACTTGTAAGTCACAAATATATGGTTGTTTATCAGTGAATATCAGAATGCAAACAGCAACAGCAATAAATGTAATAAATGGCAGCAGTTGTCTGTCTGGTGGTAGCAAAGGGGGTGAGCTGATGGTAGAACAAGAATGAAATTGTGTAGGGCTTTGAAGATAAGACAAAGAGCTCCAATATGGGACTAAATGCAAAGGAACAAATGAGGAGTTATGGAGACAATCTAAGCACAGTTGTAATAATGGGAGCCAGTTTTACTATGCAGTTTTGAGTGGGCTCATGTGAAAATCCAGGAAGACATAACTTAAAAAACATTGTAATATATAAGAGAATTGATTTAGATCCTGAACAGATGGTCTTATGGTGGGATGTTTCTTAAAGCTCAAATTATTTTCTGACATTAGCTCTGTTTTCTCTCAGTTCTTCTGAGAGAAGAAGTAAAAAGCAAACACATTTTCTCTGAACAGCTCCTTAATATTGTCCCAATCTGAAGCATTCACTTCTTTGCTGCTCTTCTGCTTTGAGACCTTCAACACTTCCTAGGAAGAGCTACCATCATGGAGGATTTTGGTGCACGGCAGAAGAGTGACGTTACAGAAGTTAGATTTATCACTCTTCTGTGAGTACAAAGCAAAGAACTGAAATCAGTCCATCATACAGAGGATTCAAATAAGTCAATCCTTAGTCCTTCATACAAAAGATAAGAGAAAAAAATATAGAAGGGAGGTGGGCTTCCTTCTCATTACTTCTGCCTCTGGATATTGCAATACTGAACACACCTTGAACTTGGTCTTAAAGAGACATATGAAGGGATTTTGTTCTTCACTCATATCAAACAGCAAGTATTCTCACAACATCTGCAGGAGCAGAAAGCCTGCCGGTGTTCCATCAAAAGGTTTCCTCTTTCCTCATATCAGGAAGATGATGGGACTAGTTCCATATGTTAACAAATAGGACCAGAGAGAAGTAACACCAGTTCAACCAGCAACAAGAGGGAGCTGGCTTATAGGTGATAAAATGAGTCGTGACAGAGCAGCAGAGCTGTTACCTACTGAGAATATACTGTCTACCAGTCCAGGCATGGGCTGACAGCCAGGATATGTTTTCCTATTCCTCATTCTACCTGTTGTGCAAACTTCAGGTGCTGTCTCTCCCCAATGTCTTGTCTGTTTAGACAGAGAGATGTGCAAGACAAGCCTCTCTACCTTTTGTACAACATTAACACAGTATCCCAGAAGTCAGTGCAGTTCCTACACATAACTGATTCTTGTCCATAATGTCAGAAGGGAGAGAATCACTCAATACAATATTGACAATGGATTTACAAGCCAGAAATAGACAGAAATCAAATTTTACAGGTACAGAAAGTAACAAGAAGAAAAAAACCCTCTTGCCATACTGTGATTAGAAGGAAAAAACAACATGCTTATTTTGGCTCAGGTATATGGATTTTGAACAAATCTAGCAAAAATTGCTGAACAGAAAACAATACAGAAAATTTCTTTTCAGAGGAAAAAAAGGGGTTTTGTGAACAACCCAACTATTTTCATGTATGTCATAGTATTATTTTCAAAAAAAAGGGGAAATCATCAATTAATAAATTTAGCCCTATGAACTTTATACTCCTGCAATATAACACCACAAAATGTTACCAGTGTCTTTACTTTTAATTGTGTCAAAATGTTTCTGCTTTATAAAAGCAATACAAAAAGTACTAGCTCAAAAGTCCTTACTTTCAGCAATGTGTAGCTTCTTGTCTTGAACTGCAGAGTTCTTCACTTGGTAGTAGGACAAATTGTTGATTGTTGTTGCAGCATTGATGACCAGCTCTTCACAGGCATCAACTGACTTGTATTCTGAGTAAAAAAAAAACCCAAACCATAAGCATATGTAGATAAACACACACATGTCTAATGTTGCAGTGCATTAGATCCCAGAAGCAAGCTGAGTGTACACGGCCACTGCTACAGTCAAACCTTCTGCTGTTCAGTAACATGGCAGAAGCTGACAGGAACACCTGATCCAAAAATTGGAATACAAAACCACTCTTGCCCATCATTAATTTACAGAAATCAGGCAACGTAGTTTAAAATTTAGTTAATTAAGACATTTTACATATCCTGTTTGCTGTTTTAAGATGGCACTGAGGAGAGTCCACATGAAGAAACAGAGCTGTGTGATAGACATGGAGAAATGCCAAGGACTATTACACTGAACTTTCAGGTACCTAGGGAAAAAAATGGATAAAATTCCTTCAACAATATTGGAAAGATTTTTCTTTTAGAGTGCCTGACAGAATATTAACCTGTATAAAAGTCTGAAAGACTTTTTTGTCCGAGGTCTCTGGCCTCAGAAGCCAAGAGTGAAGAAAATAAAAGAGGGGTAAGTTCATAGGGAGACAGAACGTTTTGTAGTAAACTGACTGACAGAGTGCCCAAGAAGAGGAGAGGGTGGCAGAGAGAAGCTTTGAAGGTCAAAAGCACTTACAAAATCATTAAGACAGTTTCAACCCATGAGACAGAACCAAGTTGTGAGTCTGACTTGTCTCATCCCTCATGACGGGTAAGACAGTGTACAATCACGTTGATTATCTTAACATAATATTTAATGTTCTCATTACACAGTAAAATATACTGAGCTGTTTAAGATGTATCTTGTCACAGTTAAACTCTCTTATGGGAAGAACAGACAAGCCCTGGTCTGTAATTAGATTTACAAGGGGATCAGTAAGTGGTAAAAGAACTGCAGTCCTAATCCTCCATTTGGAGGGAGACACTCTCTTCCATCTCAAAGAGATAAAAGGTTGGAAGATTGAAAAAGAAGAAAAAAGTAAGAGAAAACTCTTTGAAGAGGCTGAAAGTTATGGGCGCAGAGAACAGAAACAACACTTAATCCAAACCAGTCACAAAAAATGCAAACCTTAAAAAAAACCCAAACCACCACCAAACACATCTATTTGGCACCTGATAAGAAAAAACTTTCCTTATATATTAACTCTCAGTGAGATGTGTTTAAAATAAAATTTGTTTTCCTATCTTTAATGATCCTATCTGCAAATCTGATCACTGAATTAAAGACTTCTACAACATCCTTCCCCAGATACTGAAAAGTCAGTACCAAAGTAGCAATGCTTCCACTATCTTAAGCAGACCTTCTACATAAAACAGTTTATGAATATCAGCCAATTGACTTTGGGGTTTTTTTGCAATGGGAAGTCCTAAACTCTTCTTACAGGCTGAACAAAGATAACAAACACAACATAAATTTTATTACCTAGCACTGTAACAAGTAATCCTACAACAGGATGGGCAGCTGCCAGAGCTGTGCCTACTCTAGGGTGAATGGAGAGATTGGCCAGCACTCTTATCAGTTTTATCAGAACATCTTCTGCTTCTGAAGGATACTTTAGGTGTTTTCCTTGTCTATCATGGTGCCATGTCGGTGCATCCAAATCAAGTTCATAGTAGGTTTGGAACAATGATATCAAGGTGTTAACACTTTCTTTTTCTTGAAAAAATTGCTCCCGAGACTGGTCATTCTTTGCTGTTAAATTACCAAGAATGAAGATGATACGGACAACCAAATCCTGTAACATAAATAAACAAAATCCTGTAAAATAAGGATCCATGTAAAATAAATTCCTGTAAAATAAAAACATATATCCTGTAAAACAAATAATCAAACATGGAAAACAGCAGAAGGTGGCAGCTGCTTAAAAGAAGGTAATACTTCATCTGCTTCCCAATTCAGATAATATCACATCAAGAACAACTGAAGGAATGCCAAACACAGCAACCAGAAATAATTTTTTATGCTACCAATTTTCATAACCTGATTTACAGATGGAATCAAAAACATCTGACAAAACAAGTATAGCACTGGAGTAATTACTAATGAGATATACTTAGTACAGGTCATCTATTTTTACCAAGCCCACAGTAATCTTAAAACATCTTAAAACTGTACTTTATATAATCAGAATAATCATATGGGCTAGAATTTACTAATCTTTCAAGTAAGCAAATGTCAGCTATGACAGCAGAGACAACAACCTTTCCTTTTCTAGGCCTGGTAACCATTGTAGAGGTTAAACTCCTTCCCTTTGATTTGTTACTGTTAAATCCAAATTAGGTTTTATTCATTCTAATTGCTTCCAGACAGCTTAATTATTTGTTCCAGATTTTTACCAGAAATACAATCTAAATCAACTGGTCTTCCTCCTCTTTCTCCTTTTAAAAACAGGCATCCTACAATCTTTCAATATTTCGTAACTTTTCAAGAATCTCAAAGATTGGGATCTCCTTTCTGTCCTTTTGTAAACACCAAAAGGTCTATTTCCTCAGCTGGTTTGATGACATTTAATATGCTTCAGCTTGTTTTTTAGTGATAAAAGAATCCAGGCTGAAGTAATGCTCATCTTCTTCTGAACACCAGAGCAATTACTTCCTTGTTGTCTTCTCATTGTACTATAAAAAGTTTTGTTTCTTTTTATGTCTCTTTGTAGTTGCACCTCATATTGTGCTCTGTTGGGGTTTTTTCTGATTTTATATGGTCTTCATACCCTTTTATTTTTATCATTGCTGAATGAGAACTACTTTCTAGTTCTGTAAGGTATCTTGAGATCTCATGACTTAACCACATTGCTCTCCTAAAGCACTTTCTAGCCTGACCTTCATTTTGTACATACTGAGATACAACCTTTTAGTGGCAAGACTAAAACTGAATCCTAACTGAATGGCATCCAATGACATCCCCATCTTTTTCTTATCTGCCAGTATGTGACAAGAAAAAAAATTTTGAAAGTCTAAAGTAACTCATGTTTAAATGACTTAAAATATTTCCCTCTGTCACTTGCATCAAAACCTACTCATTTTACAAAAAGTCTGTAGCTTTAGCTTAGTGGTGCAGGTAAAGTAACAGCATTTCTTCAAGTACATGAGAATCATCTACCTTTAGCTGCTAATCTGCTGTACTTGCAATAACCTAGAATTTTGCTAAACAATTCATACACTGTTTTTCTTCAAATATAATTATAGTTACACATATTCTAACCCTCCCTGTTATTAGTACCATAAGTTAACCAGGCACAGTTTAATTTGTTAAAGCATACAAGCTAATACTGAATGAAAAAAGATGTTTAGGCAGCAACTCCTTCTTTGATACATGCCTTCACCAGTAAGTTTCAGGTCTACAGCTTCTGCCACAAGACACTGGCAATAACATCCTCTCAGGAAGATGAGTGCTATGCCCGAACATGAGAAGCAGCAGTCTCCTAAGTGAGGAAATGGTTTTCACATCCAAGTATTTAATAATATCACTCTGTAGGACCTACTTCATCTTTTGTTTTTAACTAGGCATCACATTTTTGTTAGGATCTAAATGTCATCAAGACAATTTTTTTATGAATATTCTTAATGACTAACCACTAAGAGCTTTCACCTTTGCTGCCACAACACCCAACTCACAAAGGCTGTAAAAATTTGAAACAAACAACTGATGAATCAGAAGAGAGAACTGAAAAAAGCAGGCAGTCTAGTTTGACTCGTTTATATTGACTTTCTAATTTTGGTCAAAATGATATCAGCCCAGCAACAGCTCTACCCAATCAGGAAAGAGACAAACAGGTACCGCACAGCAATCAACTGGTATTTTGAGAACTGTGATCTCAGCTGTGCTTTCCACCTACAGCCCAGCAAAACAAACTTATAAAATACTTCTTTTTTAGCTAAGCACATCCGGCTTTAATAGAATAGTACCAAGGTTTCATTATCTTCCAGTGAAAATTTAACTAGCAAAGTCAAAGAGGAAAGCTGTACAACTTCTCCTGAGTACTACAATGCTCAAGGGTTTGTATTATTTTTGGGTATATTTCTTTAAATGCTCATGGCTAAGGATGGCAAGAGTAAGAAACACCATCAACAATGGTTGTGTAAAAAAATACATGCAAAACTACACAATATCTTGAAATTGCTTGGAAGACTAAACCTGTGCAAGGCCCATGGGCCTTTCTGTACACAGCACCTTTCTGCACACAGCAAAAAAATCAATATAATGGAGATTACTATGGATTTCCATGTTTGGAGTAGTAACTGCATACGGAATTTCAGAAATTCTTTCACACTTATAGAAAAATTACATTTATTAGATCAATTTACATAATACGGAAGTTTAAACATGTATTGCACTGAAGACAAACTAGATTAAAGATAGAAATTACAGTCCATTATTTAATCTTTTTATAGTGAGGCATTCATGTGAGACATGATGAACACAGACTTTACTCAAACCTGAGTGGAAGGCTATATATGAGAGCACACAGCTTCCCTTACACAAATAAACTTGAACAAACAAATCAAGAAAAGCTTGAAAAGATCATTTTCTTTGCTTCCTATCTGTGAAGAAACTGTGATATGTTGGGTTTTGAGGTTGTAATGGCACCACATATTCCATCAGCATTTAACTTATTTTTCTGGCAACTGAAACATCAACATTTGATCATCACAGACATCAAAGATTTTTTTTGCTTATCTACTTCTAAAATTCTCTTCCTTGCACTGCCCTAGTGGCAAAGGTACCCCACGTCCCTGCTGAGTCACAGAACCTGACAACAGTTTATCTTGGCAATAAAAGTACACCTGTCTTTCAGTGTAAGCATGATAAGCACAGGTACAGACTGTACAGGCGTCCTTATCAGTACGGAAGGAAAGCAAATTAGGTCAGTGGTTTCTAACTAAAAGCTCAATAAGGAAGGACAGGCCAATCTAGAACCTGTGAATGCTGGCCAAGTACCTGTTGTTACTTTATTTGGTGTCTGAAGCCTCAGAATGAGGGCCATGGTACAAAACAAAAGGTCAGATGCCAGCAGCTGAGTTCCTATTGAATCATCGGCTGTAAATGAAATCTTCTTTCCATGTTACACAAATTTCAGTAGAGTTAGCCCAAATTCTACCACCTAGCCTGCTTCTCATTCAAATCTAATTCACACTTCACTTCCAAATTTGTATTTCTGCTTTATTATGCACCTTGGAAAGAAAATCTGGGAGCTTTCTTTGCAGGGTCTGATAGTCTACTTGTAGGCAGAATTACTGTAGTTATAGTAACCCTGAGATAATCTCTTCCAAATACAGTAAAGATTCATCTTGAAGTGACATTCTAGTGGGGAAAATTTCTGTTCAAACCCAGAAATAACAGCTATGACACTATGAAACTCAATTTAAAGAATAAAAAAAGGGGCAGTGGTGTAGGACACCCTGGAAGTATCAAAAACAAATAGACAATCTCTTGACTGAGGAATGTTAAGTAAGGAACAGAGAAGAGAAGTTTTGCCACAGTGACAGCAGGGAGTATCTTGTTAGTAAAGAGAACCTCCTTCCCCCCTCAAATATTAATGTATTTGAGGAGAAGGAGAGAACATCAGTAAAATGTAATTATACTTCTGTGTATCCACACCATAGACCCTGCCCAATAATTTCCAGATCCCAAAATCTGATCTGTTCAGCTAAACTTTTCAGAAAAGGGTTTATTTGCACTTAGTAAATTTCAGCAATCAAGAACGTGTGCTTAGGTTTGTTTGTGGACACCTGGAGACCTGGGAAAGGTAAAGAAGAAAAGCAAGCACACTGGCACCAGAAAAAAACATTTGATGAAAACCTGTGTAGGCTCTCTAAAAAAAAAGTATTTCAGAAATTAAATTAATTTTTAAAAAAGTTGAAAACCCCATCCTCCATGGTATTCCTCCAATGAGTGCTGATCTCTCTGGTTAAAATCTTTATTCTTATTACTACATTAAATTTCAACAGCTTTAGCCCCTATTTCTTATCCGCTCTTTACTTCTACATTAAAAATTGGTCTACTAACAGAAGCGTCTTCCTCATGCAGATTCTATCAATAGGCAGCTTGCTAATGGTCTGACCTTTGTCATGGATAAATAAATTTCCCTGGGGAATTTTAACTCTAATAACTCTTTTAGCTTTTTTTAGAGGTGTTTCCAAGCTTTCAGCATCATTCAGAGAAATTAATTTAAAACCTACAATAACATATTTTTATAAGTGTGTCTCACTAAGCAGTTATATCTTACTATTATTTATATTCTATTGTTTACCTATCTAGTAATTGCAAACACTCACTTGTATGATACTTTTCAATGAAGACTGGTTCATTACGAACTTTGAACACTGCATTTCCGATAATTTTACACTCAGTATACAGATCAAATATTCTGTACTTTTCTTAATATTTTTGCTTTTTCTTTCAGCCAAAGAAAAAAAAAATTACAACTAAGGCATTAGGAAGATGTACATACACTTTTAAGCTCAGCACACTGTCAGAAATCTTACTACAGAGAAAGAGTGACTTTCTGTAGTTATTCACATTTATCAGCAGGGAAATTCCTTCAGAGTTGTCAGAATATTGATCCTGGAATTGCTACTTCCTTCTTGGAAAAAAATAGCAAGTTAAGAGAGAATGATTGATCAGTTATGAATATGCATGTTCACACACAGAACACCAGAGAAAAATCTTGTCTTCTTTGCTCTTTAATTTCATTTAATTACATTAATGATCAATTGCTTTAATGATCATTTCCCTTTTTTAATTGCCCTAGAAACTACTATAATGTTGGGCTACACTGAGGAGGAATACAACTGAAAATATCTACTAGTAAACGTAGGGGAAAAGAACCACATTATTGATGCAAGCTCTTGACAAGCATTTCAGCACAAGTAGTGGCATAAACAGCACTCAATCTCCTTTCCATACAGAGTATCTTTCCTCTCCCACATTGTAGCCTCAGTATTTGTGATCAAGGAAGCATTTGTGTGGCTGTTCAACAAACTAGACAGGAAAGCAATGCAGATGATAACCAGGAAAGGACTGTTTGTTGGGGTTTTTTTTTCAGTTTTAGGGTTATTGGAAGCTGGGTCAGTTCCCTGACATGATGTATCGTGCTCTCACACAAACAACTGTCCTCAGCCCAAATGAGGGATGATGGCACCGAGGAAAAAGTGAGTAACCAAAACACAAAGAACACTTGGGTCAGCACTGATAACCATTTATTTGGAAGCAAGAAGTAGACACAGGAAGACATCACTGCCCCCAATAACAGTGTTAATAAAAAACCCCTGCAGTATTCCAGGAGACTGTGATGGCAATGAGCAGAAGACCAATAACCATCTCAAAGAATTTAAGAGGCAAACGTGTACCTGAACTAAACACAGGTGCAGCACTACACTGTATAAGGAAGAGCCTGTGGTTGCTTCTGGGCATTAAATGACTTGTTTTATGACTGACTGAGACAGACAGATGGTGGGCTCCTGGGAGCTCATCACAGAGTGATCCATAAACCAACCAAAACAACAGCCAGAAAGACCAGTCATGGCATGCAGATAAGCCTCTGCCTAATCAATAAAGCCAGAAACACAGTGGGAAAATTCCCTGCAGTTAGAGGCCTCACCTGTGACAACCTTCCCCAGGACAGCACTCCTAAGAGCAAAAAAGGACATTCAACAGCCCTGAAACAAGGTTTGTTCCTTTGTGAGAGACAAGAGCAAGTCTCACATGCAAAAGCCTGCTTCCTCACAGAAGACAATAAGCTGATTTGGGAGTCGCTACCTGGTAGATGCATTTGGGAAGGAAGCTGGGCAGACCCAGGCACAGTGAACCTGATAAATGCGGACATGTCCTTAGAGAGGATGACAAGGCAATATCTCTTAATTTAATAAATTGTTTCTGACAAACTGATTGCTATATCAACCAGGTAAAACAGTGTACAAATTATAATTGAAAATGCATGCAGTTCTTCTAGCTGATGCAAGAGACGCAAAAATATTAACAAGTCTCTTAAAACTTATCAGGACTGAGAACTTTGCCAAAATCTGCAGAACTAATTGATGATCAGGATAAAACAGGAACACTGAGAGAAGAAAAATGAGTCATTGCAGAAAAGCTAAATGAGTTCTTTACATTGATTCATGCCCACTCTGGAAGCAACTGGGAGATCTCAATGTGACAGCATTCTCCAGGGAAGGCTCATCACAGCCATCTGTCCAAAACTGAAGCAATTACAAACAACTTTAAGAAACAACCTGGCAAAACAAAGAGCAACCAATCACCAGACTGGATAATTATCCAACAGCTCTAAAAGCACTAATCAATTAAATAGCTTAATTACTAACAGCACTATACAACCTCCTAAAACTGTAACAAACATGAGAAGATTCCAAGTGAGAATAAAGTCTGGTGTCTGGACCAGATAAATTAGTAAAGAGCACAAAAAAAAGAACAAAAAAATATGAGCGGACAGCCAGATAAACATGATCAACTTTAAGACTTCTAATTTCTTACTTACACATTAACTGAGTTCTTGAAGGGATTACCAAAAATGCATAAAAAAAGACCCATCTGATACCACCCATGTGACTTTCCAGAAGACTTTAAACAAAGTCACTCAACAAAATCCTAGTGAAACTGAGGAGTCATGCTGTAAGGGAGAATGTCTTGGTATAGATAAATGATTAGAGGATGTAAAGCAGAGTAAATTAGCAGTTTCTGCAATGGTGGGATATGACCAATGGAATTCCCAAAGTTTCGTGCTGGGATCTGCTATATTCAATTTGTCTATAAACACAGAAAATAGGCAGCAGCAGTGATATGGAAGAACGTATTGCTTTCACTATGATATTCGAAGTACCAAAGATGAAGGCTGACAGAAGAGCAGAAAATGAATTGAGTCACTTGGTAATAAAATAGCAGATGAAATTTAAATGCATGAATTTAAACAGGAAAGGATCTGTGGAAAAGAACAGAGCAAGCATATCTTCATGTATAAAATTACAGCCTTTGAACCAACCATAACCACCTATAGAGCAATCTGGGAGTTAATGACAGAGTTTAATGAGCACAGATCAAGAAAGCAAATAAAATATTGCGAATTATAGGGAAATAAATTTTTGCAGGCATATAAATCTATGATATGGCCACATCTTAAGTGCCGTGTTCTGGTTTCCTCCTATCAAAAAAAGAGACAGGAATCAGGATTGGAAAACGTAATGAAAAAGCAACACATATATACCATGGCATGGAACAATCTCTGAGAAAGGGCAAAGTAAGCAAGGACTCCTCAGCATGGAAAAGACGTTACTTGAGGAGGGTAGGATAAACATCTAGAAAATCAAGGGAGGTGTGAAACAAACAATGGGCTTCACCACATTTGCAGTACAAAACCAGAAGGCATCAAATAAAGACAGTGAAGGCCAAATTCAAAACAGCCAAAAGGAATTGTTTGCTATGCAACTCCTTGTCAATGGATCTTTAACACGTTAAAAGTTTATATGGGGTAAAAGAGAGACTGTAGAATTCCATAGAAAAGAAGTCAGCTGAGGTGTTTCCAAAGTAGAAAGGGTCGGCAGTTTGGTAAATACACACAGGAAGTATCATACATGCCTGCTCCATTTTTACTGTCCTCTAGACATCTGAATCTCAGCACTGCCGAGTATCAAGAGCAGATCAGATGAACTGTTCATGTGATCCAATGTAATTATTATTTTGCTGAATAGGCAATTACTGCATCCAATGATGTCAGATTGTTAAACCACCCGATTTCAAATTAAATGCTTCCCAATTTCAAAATTAGGCTACACTAAAGTGTAAGGGGACCTTTCTATACAACAGGCATAAGATTGCTTCTATACAAATTTTAGTATCACACCCTGTGTTTGTGCTCTTACAACTGAAAATAGACTCCTAACGGACAAACCATTACACGGAAGCTGGCAGGGCCCCAAAATACTACCTAAGCTCAGGTACTGCCAGACTTATTGACAGAAGTTACTGTCCTATTTAGGCAATGTCCCTGTTCCAAAAACATGGCTTGCTTGTGACTCGTGACATTAACCACAGCCCAAGAAAGTCACTCTATGTAGTTTATCTGGTAAGCTTAGAGATTATAATGATGTGGGAAAGTGGAACAGAACCCTGCCAATAGATTTCTTGAGATGAGCAAAAGTCTACGATGATGACTAGAAAGAGAATCATGCAGAGCTTATCCTGCAAGACAGAGGCTCTGCACAAACACTTCTGACAGTTTTCACAGCATGTGGCAACCACCAAGGATTTTTTTGTTACTCCACACAGGTCCAAAGGCAACCATGAACACATACTTCAGATATGTGTAAAAGCCCAGTTTCCCAGTCCTATCCTGAAGATGCAGCTTTTCCAGTCCTCTCTATTCCCTACCTAAGACTATTACACGTGGTTTTTATTATGAAGTCTTGCCAACTCAATTTCCCCAAACTCTGTCTCATAGAGTTGAATCATTACTCTCCCATTTCTTCTGACTCTTTCCCCCAAGAGAGAATAAGAGCTGAGAAAAAAATGGAAAAGAGCTGTAACTGCAGTGTGGAGCAAAGAACAGAGACTATTTTGGTTGCAACTGTGGAATTCAGCATGTGGTGTGGTTGCAAGTCATTAATCCTGTTTCCAGTGCTCCCATTTTTCCTTTCACAGTATTTAATACTTTTATTTAAAGTCACAGTTATGATAGCCCTTGAGAAAGCCTGAATGCTGGTTTTCCTCTATTTTTCCCGTTTGTTTCTAGCTGCTATGACTGCCAATAAAAACCTGATACGACAAAATTTGCAACCTGAAAAACACACAGACACACACACCCCTCCTTTCTTCACATATCAGTTTTCAGTCCTGAAGATTTTTAATGTTTCAATAATGATGATTTTTCCTTCTCTTTGATTCTTCCCATAGTAGACAATTTTACTCACACTGCTGCTACTTCATTTCTTTTCAACACATATCAACTCACACTGTAACTCACTTGCTGTGGGCATTTTCAAAAAAAGATAAGCAGTGCCAACTACACCTCAGGAAAAAACACTTGCACTCCTCACAGCTCAAGGGTTTATTATATACTACAGAAAAAAGTGGTGCATTACATTATCTGTGTCCTTCTTTTTGTTTCTGCAGGGCTTCACTAAGCTGACAACTGACAATTGCACGCTTGTTTCAAAACTGCAGTAAGAAATAATAATACAGAAGACATTGCATACATAATTAACACAATGTAATAGCTAAGTTGTTTTGTTTTTTTTTAATACACAAGCTACTTCTTTACTCATTTGTATTCTGATAAAACAACTGACAATTTAACACAAACTTCCATGCTAACCTTGTGAAGAAAGATGTATTTTAGGACCAATTAAGAGACAAATGAGAAGCTAAATTCTGAATACTAAAAATTAACAAACAATTTGAGGCAGATGTGAGCCTACAATTTATTATGATACAAAGCTATTATCTCAGGAACCTAGAAAAGCTACCCTTAAAATGCCAGATTAAGTTTAGGAGAAAGGTGTTACTTAATCAAAGATCCTTATTCTCAGTTCCATAATTTGTTGAGGTTTTAATACAATGGTCACAAGGAAGAACAACTATAAATCCAGGAAAATATAATGCCTTTGACATTTTTCATGTTATTTACATAGTATTTACATAGTATTTTACTAAAGTGTCTTTGAAGACTAAACTATGCAAGAGCAGTGTGAACCTAAAAATACTCAGATATGCTACAGAAGTGTTAATCAGCAGATATTTAGAAAAAGAGAAACAACTTTAATCTTTGTTCCTCTTCCATGTGCATTATCACAGAAAACAGGGATGCTGGTAAACAGGAAAGGAACCAATTATTTTTGTATTTGGCAGGAGAAAGAATATTGTTCAGCATAGCCAATCTAGTTACCTTAATTAACTCCCTTCAATGGTAGCAGCACAAAAGACCTCATTCCAACAAATCTTCAAGAATTACTAACTCCGGGATAAATTGTATAGGATAACTAAATGACTTCAAACTAGTTTGGATGCTGGACCAGCCAAGAAAGTTCCTTACTTTCAAGACTGGTCTTAATGTAATTTAACCTCCTATGTTTCGAAATCTTGTTCCACCTTTGAACATCTGTGCTTTAGATAAAAATTATTTTCTTCTTAAAACTTATCTGGCAACAGAACTGAGTTATTTGTCTTATATAGGGCACTCCACTCTCACCAATGCATCAATCTGTAAGACTGGGATCCTGCACCAAACTCCATGCTCCAGTAAATGTAAGAAAGATCACTGTGATATGGCAGGACAATAGACCAACACCCTCGGAGTTCTAAAAAAGTTGGCAGCAGCCATACTCAGAATTTTACTTTGCGATACAAGGCATTTTGACAAAGTCTACACATTTATTTCTACAGGAACATCCCGAATGTGGGTACTCCACGCATGCGGTTTCCTCTGGTAAAGGAGAGATACATTTTGATACCTTATGCAGTTAGAGAGTATGGGAAGATGACTGAGGGTAAAAAGATAATGGTATGGAAGTTACAGGGAAAAATACAGTTGTACTCTCTGGATGAACCTCTCACACAGAGTATGTGACCTCTCACACACTATGCAATCTAAGGAGGACCCAACAGAGGGTGGAATAGAGTGGAGACACTACGGCCAGGCACCGTGTAGAAACCCTTGCAGAGGAGGGAACTCAGTGGTATTTTCTAGCTGATAAGCCCCATAGCAGCTGAAAACCAAGGGAGATAAAGGAAAATGTCCTGCTCTTGAATCAGCAACTGTTATGAAATCATTCTACTTGGACTAACGCATGTCCCCATCCCAAGGTTATCTCGGGTACTATCCTGAGATATCCACTGCCTAGTACAACCACTCCTCACTGATTAAGAGGTATGACCAAAGCCACTCAAGTTCCACCTAAACATAAAGAAATAGTATAGATATTAGTTAAGAATGGAGAGAAATGGGGGAAGACTCCATTGTAACTTCTGGGATCAGTCAACAAGCTGAACGTGTCTTCTCCCTCATAGGGACACCTACTGTGTAAGAAATGTGATCTCTACATGCTGAATGATTGTCTCAGACCAGCTTTTATTGGGGATTAGAGCCTGTTAGTACATTGTTTTAAATTAATATATTGTTTTGAATGTATTTTTGCACTCTGATACTGTCACTGACAAGTCTCAAACCTTTCACAATTCTGTTAATAAAGAGTGTTTGTTATTCTGCAAACTGTTAATGTGAGTCCTTCAAGGCCACTGCCCATTGCCCGCAGCAGATAAAGGAGGAGACCCAAGAGGAGGTTTCTCTGTCAGGTGTGCGACCCTGAATAAGTCAATGGAATAGATCCAGTGGGACTGCTTAGTGAAGGGTCCCCTAATGGGACACTGACAGACTGGTTGGGCACATGGATTGCCTGGGGCTCTGACAGACTAATCAAGCACAAAGGGTTTGAGTAAATCTCCCCTTTTTACATGACAGTGAGGACCATATTTTCCTGTGCTTTCATATTGCTGAGTTCTAGAAAAGTCATACTTCTTTTGCAGGTGAAGACAGGAGAAAGCTCAACATTTTCCTCCTATTAAATATTTAAATAGCTTTTTGCTTTAAAAAAGATTTCTCAAAACTAGGAAAAAAAAAGGTACTTAAAGGACTGTTTCTACACATGGATAGACAACTTAATCAACAATCCTCTGTATTGCTTTGAATTTTTAATCTAAATTATTTCATTACAATTATTTACTACCTAGAAATGCTGTCAACCATTTAAAATTTTTATTTGGTAAATGCATAAAAATAGGTCACTGAAAACAAGCTTATACACAATAATACATAGACACATCAGAGGATTAATATATAAAAATCAAGAGATGAAAAACTGACCTGCTGCTTCTGGTATTTATTTAGTAGGGCTAAAAATAAGATGTAACATCTGGAGCAGTCTGCTAAAGCTGCACAGAAGTCATTGTAGGTAGAAAGTTTGCTATAAAGAAAAAAAAATATAAATGAACAAAAGGACATTTTTCCACAACACATTTTCTAGAAAGTCACTTTTGACTCTCAGAGCTGTATTTTCTAACAAATGAAGTGAATGCCAATACTCTGACTTCTAGCAGAGGCATGTACAGTTATATAAGATCACAACAGAAGCCCAGCTATCCTTGCCACAGTGAATTACGGGAAGAAGCAAACATAAGGAGCTTCCCAACCTGCTTGCCATATGGGCACAGTATGCTAACACCAGCATTTCTTAGTGCTAAATGGGAGAACTGAATTTCAAGATGATGTGCAAAGTCAGACAAGAAGATATAAGGGGTCCCTTCCTAGTGCACATCTAGTAGAGTCCAGCAACAGCACTAAGAGAAAACATCTCTTACCAGCAAATACAGAGAATGTGCCTCCTTGCAGGCAGGATTTATCTCTGCACATTTCTTAACAGCTGTTCCAGTCCTACACTGCTCACCTTGACCACTGCCAAAACAGGGAACTGGACATGCTTTGGTCACACCAGAAAAATGCAATAATAGAGCACGCTAGGATAACATCTTACTTCTCATGTAGTCAAAACCAGAAAAGATCTGTGTTGATGCTCAATTACAACTAATTACTGGAAGATTTACAGTCTTATTGAATGAATAATCTGAATAGATTGAAGGCATTCTCTACAAAGAAGCTGCCTAAAGTTGATTGAGAGAACAATCATTCTGTATTACTAGAAGACAAAACAGAATTCAAATCTCAGCTCTGTACTGCATAGTTTAATTTCTTTGTGACTGCAATTTCCAGGAAGCTAATTAAATTGATTTTATGGCTAATTTGTATTCTTGGAGCATGCAGTTATAATCTTAAGGAAAAAAATTGAAGCAGTAGGAAACTTTAAGTAAGGTAAGTTATTTTTTCTCCATATTGAATTCTATATTAAGTAAATGTCCTTATCACGATTACACTTAATTACAACCCCATTATCCTACTTTTCATGGCATTTTCCAATTAAAGGAAATGCTCCCTCCTCAGAAGAAGTAAATATGCTCAAAGTGCTGCAATCATTGCTAGAGCTCATTTTTAGGAACAAAACTGGAGAGAGATGTGACCAAGGTGGCATGGAATTGAGGAGGCCATTCACATGCTTTACAGGTAGCACAAACAGAAAAGGAGCAGATTTGCCTGGTTTCAGCTGTGGGGAGGAAGGAATGCCAGCCCCTTACGCAGCCACTACTCAAAGCACAAGTCAGCCTCACATAGAAAGGCGAATGTAGTGGATAATCTGGAGGAGCTGAACAGGAGGAGAAGTCCATAACAGAATCTCATTGAACACAGAGCCACAGGCAACACGACTCAATGCAGTAACAAAGCAGCAATGGCAAACATTTCATCCAGCACATCATTAATAAACTGTGTTTATAATTCAACTACTCCTGAAATTACCAACAACCAATTCCTAACTTCTTCAAAATCTTTACATTGTTTGCAAGTCCATTTAGCACTGAATACTGCAAGCTGATGCCTGGTAACTGGAAGACTGAGAAACTATTCAGACTACAAAATTATCTTTTTGGTGACTAACTCATACTGATCTCCCTCTAAAAAGCACAATTTGGGAAGCAGCAGTTGGCTGCTCATAAAACTGAGATTCTTTCAGCACTTCCATCTGCACACTCAAGCCCTGATTCCAGGGATTAATCTCCTCGAACATTCTGTAACAGCTCAAAACAATGAACACTGGCCTCATTTTCTCTCTTGTATTTTATTTCACAATACAGAGTTCCTTGTGTAATTTCTCTCATTAATTTTTTTTCAAACATGACCTAAACCAGGATTAATAAATACCTAATAATTTACGCAGCTTTAAAATACAAGAAATGGTACTTTAAAAAACTCAATCAGAATCTGCGGGATCAAAGAATGACACACTACAACAAAATATTTTTCACGGGGATGATGAATCCAAGTCTGCATGGCCACAATTAAACAATTCTGTATTAACAGAGACACAATCAGCACGCAGTATCATTAAAAGCTACACAGAGGTTTTAAAAGAAGAGTTCAATGTAAATCTTCCACTCTTAGTGCTTGATCCTGCCTCCTTGGAGGCTACTCAAGCAGGAAGGCGGAGCTGCCCGCAGGCAGCACTGTGCTCACACGTACCTGAGGACCCTGACAACGCAGATGCACACGTCCTTGTCGCTGCTGCGCTGCTCCAGCGCCACGCAGAGCTCGGGGATGGCAGCGCTGTCGCTGAGCCGGCGCCGCGCCACGGCGCAGTCAGCCAGGATCCGCAGAGTGGCCGTCAGCTGCACACGGAGCGTTGGAACATTTATTAACCACGGCTGCTCGCAGCAGAATATGCTGGTGTGAAAACTCAGTAAAGCTCAGGTCTCGCATATAGCATCTAAGGCAGTCTGCATGCCCTGCCAATATTCTGCATGTAGGTAAAAACCACTAAATAACAACAGGAACACGAGCACGACGTGTATTTGGGATAACTGTTCGAAAATGTAAGATTGATACTGGTCTTTGCCTGCATGTAACCTTCTTCTGTGAGGGACACATGATCTTTCATATGCTTTAAACTCTTGCATGTGTACAGCTAGGTACCAACTGGAATTAGGTGAAGTGCTGTAGATGGTTAAAGTAATTTTTTTTTTGTAATTCTTCAAAAAATCTTAGTACTGCAAATTCATGTTTAAGTCTTGAAAATACCAATATATATTTTGATGATAACTTTAACCTGCAAACTAAAATGAACTGAATTTAAAATACAGACTTATTCCAATTTAAAAATTTTACGTTAATCAAAATCAAGAGAAATCCACTGTTTGAACAACAAAAAATGCAAAGCTTAAGCGCTCAAGTCAATTTGAAGAAACCAAAATATTTTCAGATTATACTGTTCTATTTCAAGGAGCTTAAAGCATAATCTAACACTTGTAGATGTACCAAATGCATCACCTATTGCATATTTTAAAATATTCTGGTTCCCTTCCAAGGCAAGAGTATTCAAATAACAAGGTCAGACAGGCAATGACATGTAAGTTAATTTTGATCTAATCCAGAACCAACTACAAAATGAATGTGAAGTCACTCAGTCTTATGTGAATATGGGAATTCTTCAAATTTTTCTTATTCGAAGTGAAGTTATTAACTTCAATTTGATTTTGAATGTAGTTTGATAAGGCACAAAAACTATCTGTTCAAATTGTTTCTTATCAAAAAAACCTCAGGAAATTAAAAATTTTATCACTAAATTGGACTGCTTATCCATTGGTATGTAATAGCTAATTTTTATGAAAAACTCTTGACAAAGAGCAGGTTAAGATGTTGTTTTTCAGTTTTTCCACACAGGACTCTGCATATTCTATCCATTCTCCAGCAGCTTTCAAATTTGCTGTCCTACTTCAACAAATCTGACAGCAGAGTAAAATTCTTCAGCAACCCCCATGCTTTTCTGTAATGGAGTAACAGGCGATGCACATGTCAAAATGGAGAAGCAAGACATGGGGGAAAAAAAAACATGTGATAATGTGATATGTGAATGGATTTAACTTCAGCACTAAAAATACAATTTATACTATACCCATAATACAGAGAATCTGAACCTACAGAAGCCTTATTTGCTTCATATCACTCATATTTTAAGAGGAAAGCTCGAGTTTTTTATTATTTGAACTGAACAACTGCAAAAAAAATTTCCAGATGCACATTCCTTTTAAGGTCATGATGTTTCAAAAATCAATATAATACTAGTGATATATTCTAATAAATACATTCTGATCAAATACTTTGCTTTTCAAAAGTTTTGGTAGAAAAATCCCTGTCACATGCAAGAGAGACAGGCAACTCCATTCAGTGCTCATGTACAAGATGTTCACAGTCAGCCTAGGATGGTATTTCTTGAATTCTAGCTAAGCTTCAATAGAGACAATAAAGGAAATTAATGACAAGCCACATATTAAAAGTGTTGTTCAAACCCAAACAAGAGTTTTCACTGCAGCAAAGAGACTCATATATTGGATAATGGAAAAAAAGATCAGTGCATAATGGTACAGAGGTCTCCAAAAATAGAGTAAAATTTTCCAATGCCTGATACAGTTAGATGGTTCAAAATCCTCAAGCAGTAAATTCCATCAAGAGCCACCCTCAGACCTCAGACAAAGACAGGCTGGAAAGGAAAAGCAATGCAAAATAACATACACCTAAACGTGCAAGAAAACAGTATTCAGCAGCTCACAGAAGTCTGTATCCAAAAAACACAGTTAACATGCAACTGAAATTTGAAGAGTACAGTCTAAAAATTAATAATAGAAGCTAGCCAGATAACAGCTGAATTCTAGAGATATTGTGATTGCTTCAAGCAGACCCTATGTTCCAGGGAGAATGCATAACAATTGTCTTTAGCAATCCCCATCAGCCCTACTCCTTATGTTGCCATATGAAAGATCAAATTCACCCAAACAGAAAATGTAACTGCTGACAAATGCTATTTTTAAAGAAGACATTTAAGTGCCTTTCAATTAAGGAACACGGAGTACTTAATAAATCTTAACAGTGACTCTTCAAAAATATTGGGTTTCGAATCAGCATCACTATATTTTGTATAAATATTAACAGACTATTTTAAGCAGCATAAAATTAATCAAAGATGAACTTTGTTTCATGTCCTCTGTTAAGGAAAAAAAAGTATTTCCAACATTTGATTCTTGTATTGTATGACTTCTGCAAAAAATCCACTGTGGAAGAATGAAGAAATCAGATAGGGACTTTATTCCCACAAAAAGGATGTAGCAAGATCATGTATAACACTGCCATCTGGTGATTGTGCAATTATACAGTTAAAGAAAGAAGAGTTGGTCCCAATTTAATGGGATACTTCAGTTACCAAGGTGAAGAGACAGCAGAACTTCCTTCAGAGACCACTGTGACTATTTAAAATGGTTTTCTCCTCCAATATAATTTGCTTGCTATAACTAAAGACATTATTTCTGTACATCACTGGCTATTTGATCTGTTGCTGTAAGATGCAGCATGCTACAAAAACTTTATTCCGAAGACATCGATCACAGGAGAAAATTTCTTCAATCATCCCTTAAAACAGAACTACTCGTTCACCTGTCCATGATGACTGACCAGTTAACTCACATGAAGGAAGTAGTGCACACAGATTTGTTGAAGGAACCGATATGAGAAAGCCACAGAGGAATTCCACAGAAGTAGGAATCACTACTTTACTCACAAGAGGAAGAAAACTGAAGTATCTGTACTACTATAGAAGAGAACACAAACAAGTGAAAGAGCAATCTCAATAAGAGACAGCTGCCAGTACTGACTTCTCCATAAAACACTCAAGAACTTCTTAGAAACAGTCAGTCTATTCAAATGGTACAAGGCAGTTTTGCTACACTTCCATTTTTACCTTTTTACAAAAGAGCAGACATATGAGAGATTTTTAAAAGAAAGCATAAAATATAACGTTTTCCTTTCACACATTTGCAAACTAAACCCTTGATTAAAAAACCCTAAATTTATCTACAGGCAAATAATGGAAGAAAAATATTCCTGCAAAGTTGTAGAAAAGTTCAGAGAGCTAGTCAAAATCCTGGAAATAAACTGATTCATTAGTTTTATTACTAAGACTAAAAAAATTAGACAAAAATCATCAATAGTAATGTGATGATGTAAGCTGTTTTCTCATATAATTTCAATAAATATAAAATTCCGTACTAATAAATTAATAGAGAATTAAGGAAATCTGGCATAACTAGCAGACAAACCTAGTGCAAATGCTACCTCAGAAAACTGTCCAATATATTTTCCTATGACATACCTGAAAGTTTACAATTAAAGCATTCACTAATCATTACATCAATAACTTCCAAACAAACACCAGGAATCTTATCTGGCAAATCCTTGGTAAGCACAATACCCATCCCCCAGTGTTTCTAAAATGCATGGGTTTAAACAGTTTTAGGGCCAAGGATTAGTTTGCAGACCCACCACTGACCAAGGTGCTTTGTATGTGAAAACAGTTTTTAACCTGCTGCTTTCAAAAAATTCAAAAAGTGTTCACTTTTGCAACTACTTTTTCCTTACATTACAGTTCTTCAAAAACACTTTTTCAAAGAAACACAGCTGTATTCCCCTACACATTTTTAAAATGCATAATTCTTGTAATAAAAAGCCATTATTCTTGTAATAAAAAGCTTTTTGTAATCTCCTAGAGTACTGCAGAACCAGTTTGCATTAATTTTTTCAGTTTCAAGAATTTAGGTAGAGAACACATTTTTATCTGTTTACTACAATATCCAGAACACTGTCAGCACAATAAAGTAGTAATGAGAAACTGGTTTATTAGGGACCTAAAAATATCTCTATTAACTTCAGAATTTCTAAAGCCTTTAAAATTGACTACACACAAACATCTATGGTAATTAAATTAGGTCCTGAACAACTTCATTAAACTTCTTAAAAATAAGTCTATTGAAATATAGGTACAACTCTGTCAGTAGCACACAGGGTTAGCTTATCTCCTTTAATTAAATTTTTAATTTGCCCTTCAAGTACATACTTTTAGAAATAAAAGTAAATGCTAACCTGGACTAATAAGTGGCCCAACTTGTAGAAATATGTGTCATGTTCTTTTACGTTATTAATCTGCTTCAGTAAGTCCAGAAACATTTCAACAGCTCCTTTGCTGACCATTTTATAAAGGAGTCTATCCTTTTCAGACATGAATTTTATAGCTGCCATGCAATAGACAAGAGCCTCATTGTTTGTTTGTAGATCTCCATTCCACAGAACCTGCAACAAATAATCTAAAAGGAAAATCATTATTCAGAAAGTCTAATATTAAAATTTGCAGTTGATATAGTCCAGTCATTAAAGAGATTAACAACTGGAAAACACCCTCAGTTTGAACTCTTACATTTCTAATAAGTGGGCTAGAAAAATTGGATATTTGGACTGAAACCAAGAAATAATTATTGATGAATAAGAGAATGGGCTCAACTTTTGTTCTCCTAGACTTCAAGAACCAGTGTAAGCTGTAAACACATAGCAGGAATCATTGAAATCCTCAGTCAAGATATGGAGAAGTGATTATGTGTGCCTGGAATTTCATGTACTAATTCCCACTACTTCCTTAAAAATCAAATGCCTTAAAGCATCTCAAATGAAGCACTAAAAAGCACAGGGGCCTAATTCAACTCTCACATTTGAAATCTGTTCATAGCCTTTTAAGATTTACTTTTTATGTAGGTAAACCTGACATACATGAAGTTGACGAGTTTTGTTTTGTCAGACAACTGAAATGTTAAAATTTACAGTTAACACAAGCCCAGTCTATCTTCTGCAGTTAAATTGAGACATTCTGAATTTAGTGGGGGTATATTAAACAAATCCTAGCCAACTTTATAATTTTGAATTTCTAGTAAGTGATTCAAAGAGATACTTATTTCTGCTTCCTATGTTCCACTCAGTTCCTGTTGAACAAAAACATTTTCCTGGATCATTAAACTGAAGAGGTTTAATATTTTTTTTTTGTCTCAACTGAAGCTGAAAGTCTCTCTAAGTATATGTGTATATGAATGAAGTATACACACTCTAGGCTCTTATCCAAACTCCCACCCTCACCAGTTAAATCACTTGAGTTGTGGCAATGTGAAAACTCAATTTCAGGTTCCTGCTCTGCACGGTATCAAACAGAGTCTTGAACAGTAGTTGTCTACTCTGGGACGAAGGATCAACTTATTTCTTCTACTGGAGCTGCCATACTGTACATAAATTGTTCACATGGACAAAAGAAGAAAAAGAAATTGAATCTATTAACCCAGTGACTGCAACAGGAATCTGGGCAGCTGTGATAGGCCAGGGTCATTTCTTCTTCCAGGACAAGGTGGGCGCAAAACACAGTGAGTGAATGAACAAATAAAATGACCTCTACCAACACTCTTTCCTTCACTAGTTTTTAAAATACAAAGAAGAGCGAGTGAAAGAAAAGTGAATGAGGATGGAAATGAGAGCAAAATGTGCCTTGTTCAAATACTGTGTATGACGCTGATCTCTACAAAACTGTACTATCCAAAGTCATCCCAGCTGTTCTGTTTCCTGTTGATGCCTTGGGAAGGCTGACCTGAAACAGAGACAGAGCTAGACAATAAAGTATGTATTTTTTGAAAGGCGTTTAACAGTACATCTTGGGCAGGACAGGGCCTGACCAGGGCTACACCCAAGATGGACTGAAACTGGTCACAAAATGGCTAACCAGTCACAAGATTTTATGCAGTTTTTATAAGTTTTGGTCCATTTGCATATTGGGGTTTAATTGACCGATTACAGCTTCAGGTTGTGAAGGTCCCATCCTTCTGGCTCCTCCCTTCAGTCCACCATTGTTTATGCTGTTAGGCAGAAAGTTGTTCTTGGTCTTCAACAGGAAAAGGATTTGTTTTGTCTACCTACTCTGTGAAGAGAGCTTACTGGCACTTAATATTAGGCTCAGAATTACATCCCTAGGCAGCACAGAATCTGAAAAACATGAAAGCTAAAACTTAAGGCATCACTGTGAGTCCTTTCCTCACTACTTCAAAGACCTCTCTTTACTTCTGACAACAATCGTGTACTCAACTTTAAGACCACGAATACTCTCAACTATTTAAGAAAATACACACATATGCCTTAACCAATACACATGCAGTAACTGCTTGCAAGATCAAGGCCTATATTAATAAAACATACTAAAGTTTTAATGAAAGGAGTGACTATCAATCAACACTGAGTATCATTCACACACTTCCATTTTCTTTGTTTTTCTCATATTTGCAAGGGGCAGGGTGTGTGCATGACACAAACACTGTTACAACACAAAAGAGATCTTCAAGCCATTGCTGACAGTTCTCTAAAACCACTGGTTCAATGAGCAGCAGCAGCTATAAAAAATGTAAAAAAGCCAATTACTATTCTCAAGATCCTCCCTGATGATGGCCAACACCACAGTCAGAATTATTTCATTTCTATAAAATTTGGTGCAGACACAGCTTGAATTCTATAGACAGTTCTGCTCCATAAATCTCAAGGTGGATCCACTGGAGTTTGAAAAGACACCAGAAGGACTTATAAAAATAACTGAATGACAAAATACCTGTTCAAAGAGTTAAGAGGCTGAGATGCCTCAGTCTTAAAAAGGAGAAGACAGAGACAAGTGATAAAGACTGCATTTTAAAAAATCCTGAAGGTGAAAGGTAAGCTAACTGTACAAACTCTTACAAATCCTCCAAAACTACAAGCAGGGAGATAAAGAAAAATATATAGATTTAAAACAACACACAGAGAATTTCTGAAATTTGTTCTATGGCATTGTAAAGGCAGACAGAATCAAAAAAATCCAAAAAGGCAAATGAACAAAAGACATATAAACAGAGACAAAAAAGGGTAAGGCAGGGATGTACCATGCAATGTCCCTAAAAGAATCTAACAGTTCTGGATGCTGAAGTAGTGCTGGGGAAACAGACCACACACAGGTCCTGTGCTCCCCCAAACCCATCCTGTACCCATCACTACTTAGACACAGACTAATACTGGACTAGACCAACCATTACTTTCACCTAGGCAGGCAATTTTTACTCTCTGACTAAGTTAACTCTGAAAATGTTTTTTCAAAGAAGAGCAACTTTAACTGCTGAATTTCAACATCTAACTTACAGACAAGAAAGAATACATACCCAATAATGTATCATTTTGAATGATGAAATCATTTTTTTTGTTCCTACAAATTTTAAATGCTAGCTTGCAAACACTAAGAAGATTTTTTCCATCTACTTTCATCTGCAAAGAAATTAAAAGACATAAAATCACAACTAAAACCTGCACATAAAAATGCACCATACAGTCTACAAGTTCAGACATCATAGCAAACTTGTATTCCCACAGAATATCAAATTACAGCTGAAATCCTAACAATATATTAAACCAAACTGAAGATGTATGCAGAATTAAAGGAAACTGAAATATGTGAAACTCAGGTATTTTAAACTCAATTTAGCAAACTGTGCTGGCTTTATAATAACAGAGAGTATATCAATAACTTGCAGGATTTTTTTCTCCAATTCCCATACAAAGAAATTCTGTATGGAAAACAGTGATTTGGCATCTGTGGCCCTACCACAAGGACCACAAAGACTGTTGTACAACAGTACAAGTCATAATGAAATTTACTTGCTACCAGAAGCTACCAGAAAACAAGATCTGATGATGAGATATTGTGAAAGGGAAGTAAAGGTGGTAAAGATACAATGACATCTCTCTTCCTTTCCTCTGCATTTCAAGGACAATTTCTTCTAGGTTAATGATTTTTAAAAGATTGCATACAAAAATGTCTGTAAAGGAATCTTTCTTTTAATAAGTACCACTTAACATCTCAGTGGTATCTGAGTACATAACTGTATCTTCTGAATAAAATAACCTACCCTAACTTATAGGAGAACACATGACTCCCTCAACATACACACAAATTACTCAGATGCCTACAACACAGTGTTAGTCTTCTAAAGGGCATCCTTTCACCACTGACTATCCATACATGCTTTGTAGAACATGAACAAAGAAGTTCAAAGCACAAAATTTAATTGACAGTTTTAACCAGAAATACTAAAGCAAAATATTATTTACATTCACTCATTTTCAAAAAAAACCAAATACCTCTATTTTGGTATTTTCAGAACAAAGTCAAGATATTATTCAAAAACTTTTCCATGTGCGCATTTTAAAATCATTGGAGTTTCTAAATCCCTGCGTGTGTATCCCAGCTCAGGACACTGTGTCTTTTCCATGCCTATACAATATTCCTGCCACCATACACCCACTATCCTATTTTGTGCCCCTCCTTCCTCCCTCAGATATAACTTTTGTGCAGAAAATAGCTGCAAGTGCTGATCTAGATGGATGGGAACCAAGTATCTTTGTGGTAGTAAACTGTACTTAGGGAAGGTTTAGTTTAGACACAGTTTACTAGTATGAAATAAAAAATTAAATGCAAGTTGTAATCCATGACTTTGAGCTTTGCATCCTAACAAAGAGCATTTCAAAACACTTACAGCCAGAATAATCTTTGCCAGCTTCATGGAAAGTGGATCTGAATCAATGTCTACAAGTTTATATAATGTCTTCAGAAGGATGTTTCTTCTTTTGAATCTTTTCCCAAGCATATTTCCTTCATCCAATGCTTGATAAAGTTTGGTACAAGCTACACAAAGGTGATCTATATTGTCTTCTCCTTGAAGGGTGTAGGAAGGGAGAGAAAAATAAAAAATATTTATCAGTGCCACTTTATCCAGAGCATCCTAATACAATAAGAACAAAATAAAGAACAGGTTGCACAACATCAAAAATTAAGACACAAAATAAATGTCTTCACATGATAAGGTAATCCCCAGAAATAACTTTATTCTGCTTTTTCAAAAAACAGAGACTCAAGCCAAGAAATCATTAGCCAAAATAATGCTTACAGCTGAAATGAAACTCACCTTTGATGCTTAATAATCAGATTGGCCAAATGTCTACCAGGAAAATGTCTCTGAAAACACTCTTTAAAGCACACCACCGAACATTAGGTGTGAAGAAGGGAGAGTTAAGGAGCATTTTTCTCCTCATATACGTAACTTTATACATCAAACCTTGCTGGCATTAAAAAAATGTGAATGTAAAAACTTGCTAGAACTCTTCAGTGTAGAGGTGCAAGATATATTTGAATGGAATATTATCCCAATGACAAAAAGGTGATCTACTTCCTCACTCAAGTCCCTGAAACTGCTTAAAATACACAATAATAAATCCACAATACAAAATACACAAAAATAAAACAGTAAATTATTACAAAAATTGCATCTCAACACAATGGAATTATGTACATGTTTACTTTACAGAGAAAATGAAAAGTCTTGTCTATTTTTGAAATTGAACAGTGAAATTTTAAAAAAATTTTCTTACATTTGCTTTTGTCCATAAGCTGACACTTACAAGCCCCACATAAATGCACCTGAACTGGCAGAATAAACTCTGCATTTACTCAGTGTGTAGTTTACAGCCAAGGAGGCAAAGAACTTGTGACAACATATGTATGGACAGGAAATTACAACAAAAAACAAGTATGAGGCCTCAAACCTGTAGGCAGATTCAAGGACCAATCTCTCAGACTGAGAAGTGCCTGGAAGCTCTCAATTTGCAATCATCACACTCATGGAGCAGCAATGACTATTGCATTTCTACTCCCATCATGACAGAAAATTTAACAAAATATAGTACGATTCTAAATAATCTGCTCTGGTAAGCTGTGAAACAGGAGTGGCAAGGAACCAAAACTGAAAGGTCCTACACTCCATTTCATCAAAATTAACAACAAAAATTATTCATCACTCCTCCCATGGGGCATTTTAAAGCTTAACCTCCTGGGTACTGGAATGTAACAAAATTAATTATTTGTTCCTCTAGAAAAAGAGACTGGGTTGTTTGGGTTTTTTTGTTGTTTTTTTTTTTTTTTTTTTTTGGTCACATTACAAACAACTCAAGCACATCATATTCAGAAGAATTTAGGCAATTAAAAGTTCCAGGTTAACTTCAGACTTGTTTTCAAATGGAAAGGTTTCTGCAAATATTTTTGCATGAGGAAAGTGAAGAAAAAGGCTTCTCTACTAATATATGAAAAACTAAATGTGACCTAAGTTCATGTGCAGGGAATTAGCTTAAAGGTATGAAGCAACTGAACGCACACAAAAAAAAAAAAAAATTCTTAATTTACCTATAGACCCATTCAAAGCATTTCAATTATGGAATTCTAATACTCATTTTTATAAAAATTGTGCAGTAAATAGTCTAAAGAAAACAATATATCACGCAGTTGCAGGAGGCAATGATGCAAGTCAGTTACAATTTGTGTTAATATTCAAGTAGCAAAACTCAGGTTTTAGTAGTACTCCATTCAGTCAACTGGTGATAAAGTATCATTATATAATGTCATCTATTATTAGAAAAACTAAGCCATAATCAGGTTTTTTAAAAAGCTTAAAAAACCCCAATACACCAACCAAATCAAGTAAAGACTGAAGAAAAGGGGCACGAAAACTGATTTTCCTTAGCTACATTCCTGACAAGGGAAAGACATGATTAGATTTTACCTCTACATTTTATTTTGCTTACAAATAAAGAACATCTCACCGTGCAAAACCATAACTCAGTGGCTGATATTTGACAATCTTGGCATTAAGCAAGGAAAATGTGAAATTACAGAGCTGTTTTCAAATTTCTTTATCACTGTTTACTATACATCAGTGACAGATGTGGGAATGAGAATCCTGTCTTTTTTAAACAATTACATATATTGGAAATCATTTAGCACTGTACAGGTGTTTCATATTCATCAACATCTGCAAAACTGCAAAAAAAAGTTCTAATCTTTCCTATGCTATCACAAAGACTGCTAAGATCCTGTAGAACAGAACTACTTGTAAAAACAAATCTCCTTTCTATATTCCCACCATTCAAATAAATACAGTGTCAACAGAAAACAAATGAATAAATTTTTCAATGAAAAATGGATTCCAGAGCCTAATCTTTTAAGCTATACTTAATTTACTAAATTTTGCTTCAGTATTCTGAGTCATTACATACTTTTCTGGCACATCTAACACTTCAATAAAAAATGGAAATTTTCATTAGGATTTCCTTAGTTTTTTAAAATTAATTGAGACCTTCAATATAGTCTATGGTTAAAGCAGTGAATCTGTGCAGTACTTCATTCTTAAAATTATTAGCTCAACACTGACTGCTAAGCTGGCAGAGCTATGTTGTCTAAAATAAGGTAATTTAATCAGACAAGATAAGATCTTCTCTAAACCAGTTTTGGGTTTTTTTACAGGATCACAGAATGCATAAAGTTGGAAATGACCTCTGAAAGTCACCTGGTACAACCCCTGCACTCAAGCAGGGTCACTTAGACTGCCCAGGCCAGTTTTACACTGTGAAGTCACTGAACATATGAAAGTATAAAAGACCACATACTCTAATGACCGTTATTATTTTGTAGTAAACACAAATGAGTCCCATGCTTCCTGCACGAGACAGTACAGAAAACACACCCGTTCAGAGCAGTGCTACTCACTTTTTTCCAATTCGCGCAAAATTGGTAGAATCTTTGTATGCCAAAAGAAATCTTCCTCTTCCCATTCATTTATTCTTGTTTCATCCTTTAAGCCTTCAAAATACATTCAAAACAAAAGCACACATTCAGTGAAGGTTTCACTTTCTACAGTAATAAATAGTTACAAATACTTTATTCATTAGTCAGAAAAAATCTAAAAATGTCACGTTTTGCTGTATTCTGAGCTATTCTATGAATTCAAGCTTTTCTTTTTATTTACATGTCCTCAAAAACGAACATTTCAAACTAAACTAGATGGATAAGTGGTTTGATATGTAAAGCTGTACTGTAAAGCTTTTGTTTGCTGACATTAATGTTTCATTTGATCACTGAATTGGAAGGTAATGACTACTTAAACATCAAAGTGTCCTACTATTTTTCAGCTCTGTGTTCACGTGACAGCTTATTATTTGTTTTAAAAATGCATGCTACAGACAATCTCAAGGATTGTAGAATTTAATCTAGTACACATGCAAGATATTACACTAAGCTTGATTAACTGGTCAGTTAGGGAAAAGTCCTGTTATTTATTACATCCTGTTAGCAATTCTAACTACTTCATGCAATTAGTTTTGTGAACTTCATGACTAAACTTTTATAAAATGTTTATAAAATTTCTTTCCTGTTCTTTATTGTATTCAGCAGCTTTTCACATCACAACCTGTGAAATGAATAATAAACTGTAGATATGTGAAAGATATTCTGCCCCCCAAAAACATGTCAGAAATCTTCAAGGCAACCAACTGCCACTGTTTTTGGCCACCCTCAGCCAAATACCCCTGTGACTGAGAAAAAGCTACTCTTCACTATCAGAAACTTTTTCCACTTCACAGAGAAAGTTTAAAATATATTTAAGCATTTTTTATACTTGGCTTCAAAAAGAAAATACAAAAAAGAATTGTATTGCAGACATCAATTCAAAAATTGGTAGACCCAAAAACCAACAGCCTAGAATTTTTCTGGAAACAAGACTGAGAGCATTGATCTGTTTTCAGATTTGATCAGGAAGTTGGTGAAAACACCGTTTATTAAAAAATGGAATCCAGGATGGATGCAGTATCACTGGGAGTTAATCCGACTTGCTGAACATCCTTTAATCCTCTCACCCAGTATTTTGTGAAGTGACAAAATTCTGGCCTTGACCATTGGACCACTACAGATGGAGAGGCAGAGTTTCTGTGAAACTCAAGATGTAAAGGATCTAACAGTTGCCTACAAGGTGCATGTGGACATGTGTTTGAAGTTCAAGATTGGGTTAAGCTCTTTATCTTGCAGGCAAGTAAAGTTGTTATAAAGACAGAGTCTGGTTTGTTGTATTGTTTTTGCTTTGAGTTTTTTTTTTTTTTAATAGGGAAATAAAAGTCACACAACTCTACTAAACAACATTAAGAAAGCCATTAAGACTGGATTATACACTTTTCTTTAGGTGACGAATTTGTCTGAAAATCTCTCCTCTTCATTACTAGCTCTTGCATTTAAAGGACAATGTAAATTCTTAACACAAACATGAACAAACACAAAATATACCTGAGAACATCAGTAATAAGAGGCTTGCATCACAAGAACAGTATCTCAGACCTTAAAACAGTGACTGTCTACTAGCATTACTTAGAACAGTAAAATAATTTAAAAACTTCCTATATTAAAAGCTTCTCTTTAGAAAACAATCCAGACTCTTTTTTTTGTCTATATTAACTGTACCTACATCTTACACACAATCTATCATATATACCTATTTCAAAAGATTTAAAAATGCATAAGTATTACACTATATTTGTTACATATATACTATATATAAGTACATGTTATTCGCAAATATTATTATTCTTATTTTGCATACCATTTTTATTTTCTAGATCAAATGAGTTGATAATCTTATTTAAATTGATGAGTAATTAATAAATTGATGAGCCTAATTAATAAAACACTGTGCAGTGTTTGCAATGAAGTGAAAATTCTGCTCTGGATAATGTAAAAGTACAGCTGAAATGAGAACACTAGAACAGTGTGCACTTTTCCTTCCTGCCACAAATCCCACATATTTGCTCAATTATTTCTTTATTTTATATGTGTAGCTACCTCTCTTAAACTGAAAGATAGGACTGACTTTTTAAACTACACATATACTTAACTTCATTAGGCAAGAAATAGAAAACATCAGGCATGCATTTGCAGATGGAGCCAAACTTCTGACTTAAAAAAAATACCAATGCCATTTAATTTTCAGTTCAGAACTAAAAGAGCAGATTTTTTTGTACTGCTCTGCTTCACTTGTCTGATATTCATCAAAAGAATACAGCAAACTGAAAGTCATAATGGCATAATTTATTTGAAAAAAGTATCTCTTATACCTAAGTAAAAAAGAAGATAATCAGCTTTTACTAAACAGTACTAATCCTAGCGGAAAGAATGACCAGACAATACATGTCTAAGAGGTAAAGCAACATTACTAAATTGTTACACATAATACACATAAATTGTATGTGTCTCAGTCCTGGGAGATTTTTTAAGCTGCTGATGAAAAGTTAGGGTACTAGCTATATTTAAAATATTGCAGAAGCTGTCCAGAAATTTTCTAATAGAGCAAACCACAATTCAACAGAAAAAACACTCAAGCAAAAGAATGCAGCAAGTTCAAGTTGGTTGTCTCAGTTTTTCATAGGTCTTAACCACTGCTTTGCATTCTGGTCAAAAAAAAAAAAAAATCACTAATCAGTCTCCATTTATTGGTTGCTGTTTTTAGCATGTAAATACAAGAGCCTTAGCAACACTGAGCTTTCAAAAGCTGAGTACCGCCTGACTTATAATGTTTAGCCTTTTCACTGAATACTGAGTGGCCACAAATAGATCAATATTAATACAGTCTACCTCCTCTCTAAAATGTCAAAGCATAAACACAATTCATTTCAGAAAATAAAAGTAATTTGTAAATGAACATTCTACCCAGAATCCCATTGTAGAGAAGAAATTATGGAGAATTCCTAGTGCTATCCCACTCCTTACTGTGGGATTAAAGATGAAGCACACACAAACTAAGGAAGCTATCTAATGTTAAGAAAAGTAGATGCAAAAAGAAACAATCCTAAAACCACACTTTATATTTCCAGTAACACCAATAAAATAGCACAAACAAATTAAAAAGCTTATAAGTATACCAACTCACATGACATGGTAAATACTCTCTGCTTCTCGTAAAAAAATGAGAGCAGAGCACAGTACAGCCTTTGCCAGAATGATCTGGAATAACAGAATTGCTCAGTTCTAAAAAAATAGTAATAAAGCATAATAATAGCACAGTAGAAACATCAGGTTTCCATACCAGACTCAAATACGCACTTGTGATGTATTAAATGTGCCAGCTATTAGGAAATATTATTAAAATCTGTTATGGAAAATTAGCAAAATGCATCCCTACACAGCAATCCAATATCTGATTCTTCAGATAATACAGGCTGGCATAATTTTATTAGTTTCTGTGCAAGTATGACAGATTACAAAAAGTGATGGGCAAATGAGGTATTAAGGCACTGGCAAATTCCTAAGGCCAGATATAAGAAAAGCAAGATAGAAAATACCAACAGATTTGTAGAGTGAATATCTCTTGAATATTGCTTCTCTTTACTAAGAACAGTAAGAAAACCCAACATATCTAGAAAACCAAAAATACTGTTCAGTGAATAATAAAGAATAATATTGACAAATCACAAAAATTAGATTATTTCTATTTGACTGCACTCCACATTTTTTGAATGGAGATTGAAATTCCTTGTACCTTTTAATCTTCTTTTCTGGCCTGAAGTCGTTGTCTGTGATGACTTTTCACCAGGCTCTTTCATCTGGTCACTAGAAGATATAGTATGGACACACAAAACCATTATCAGAAAACGATGCTCAAAATGCTTGTTCTTTCACATGCATTGAATTGTGCATATTAATAACTAATTGGAAAAGATGATGCTATTTTACTAAGTTAGTAAGTTAGCTGCTCATTAAAAGTTACATGTAAATAAAATCTCCTCCCATATGTATTACAGAAAGCTCCTTCAGAAATACTGACATATTCACACCACAAGAGGTCATCATTATGGAACACAAAACCTAAAGCATTTCTGCTTGCTCAATAAACTGAAAAATGAACCAAACTAAATTCAGAAAGTGACAATTTCTATTTCACCATCATTTACCATTAAATGAATATAAAACTCAACTACCTTAAAACTGTAAGTTCATCCATTCACAAGAACAGTATTTTTTCCTCACAGGATTAACACTTTTAAAATATTTAATGAGAACACCTTTCAAAGAAAAAATCACTTGAGTAACCTTTAAAGTATGTATTAGAATTTCTGGGTCTGCCAGTGAACTATTGCTAACTGCGTAGTGGTCACCAGTTCTGTTAGTACAAGAAACAGGCATGTTCCATTGTTTCTATTGTTTTACAAAGTAATGCCATAATTCCTGCTCATTTTATGGTCAGTCCTTCTTTGGACAGAGGAAACTACTACATACATTTATAATACATTTATTTATTTATGTATTCTGTCTGCCTAGCTACACACTGAAGCTGTGCTGATAAAGAAATAGACAAGATGCAGACTGCTATCAAACTGGAATCCTTCCTCTTGTACTAAAGAGGAAGGTCTTAATCTATGTTTTCCATTCTCAGTGTATGTTTAATTTAACACTTCTTCTTCCATTTAAAGTTTATCTACCAATAAACCTAATCTGAACCCCCTTCTAAAGATGACAGTAGTGTGTAAGCAATCTTATTTCATTTTTTTTTTAAACCAGGTAATTTAGTTACTCTAAGGCTGAAAGCTAAACTGTTGTTTAAGTAGTTTGCTGGATTCGTGCCTAAATCCTGTCTGTCAGTCCAGACAGAAGATGTAAGTCATCCTATCAACAGATGGAGACAGAATAAAAGACAAAGCTCTTGCAAGATCAGTTCCCTGCAAAAGGGACTGGATAGCTCACTGTGATCAGTCAAAAATTTCCCAAGCAATCACATTACAGAGGAACAGTTGCTTCATTACAGTTAACAGTGAATAATGCTTTATTTTAACAGCATGAGGATTTAAGTGCTCCAAAATCCAAATGCTTACACAAACTACCTTGAAATTATTTCAGCTCACATATAGCAATTTCTACTCCTCTGGAGGAGATACACTTTATAAAGAAAAAAGACAACTGCTTGCATCTCTAAAATTGTCTGACATCACTAAGAAAGAAGGGGTTTAGAGCACAGATTACAGACAGTTCAATATATTGGCAGAAATAAAAATTTGATTCTATTTCTGTGAATGCCTTCTCCTACAAACTTTAAAAGTTTCAGACATGTTTCTACAAGTTTCAGCCACCCTTGAAATCAAGACTACAATTTGAAGGAACACTGGATAAGCAAGAGAACAACTTCAGTCACCTTATACTAAACATAGCTGTATTCAGAGATCAGTACCTTCAGAATTGTGTGTAGGCACGATGATACTACATGCCTATATGAATATAGATGCTTGAATTCGCTTTCCTCAGAGAAAGAGTTTTGTAACTACATCCTGTCTGTGCCTCTTCCCTGAACATGTAAATCCAGGATGAATCCAAGAAACTCAGCAAAGACAATCCTATGAGTTTTGTTGGAAGCAAAAGCAGATTAACGTAAAAATCCACTGAAGCAAAGGATGAGTTAACTTACCAGATAGAAACACCGTATGTGTGAGATGCAGAGTAAGACCACGTCAACTGTGCATGAAAAGAAGTGGACTTGGAATATATTGTTTTTTTTAAACACCAGTATCAACCAGTTTAGAGACTTAAACTAGTAGGAAAGCAAATTTTTCTGTGCATACCAGCAGACCAACCATCAATGCTTTCGGGAAACATCCTTGTAAGTCACCTGAACTTCCCATTATTTTCAGAAAATTAATACACTGAAAACCTATATAAATGGGAATGGTTGGTGGGCAGGCTTATCTTTAGGGAATGTGTACAATTTAGGAATTCTGTGAGAGATTTTAAAATCCCTTTATGTATCTATATCACTCTACCAACTTCATTTTAGTTGCACGGACTTTCAGTTCATTATATTTCCATTTAGGATTGAAACTTAAATAGAAGTATCTTATTAAGAACAATGCAGTTAAAGTATAATCAACCTATTCTAAAAAATAAGTCACCTACTATTGAAGGGAACTGGCTTGTCAAGAGAGTGGTTGCCTTGGAAACAAAGTCAATTGGCAGAAACCTGATCGTCTGATAAGGGGCTCATCAAGAAATCAAGTGACAGAGGCTCTGATGATTTACAGAAGAACTTGGCAACTGGATCATTTTTATCCTTCTCATATAAAAGAAATCACAGTAGCCTCAAAGAAGAACACTGCTTTTTTGAATGTACACAGTGTGAGGACTTCCAAAAGGAAAGTGTGGCGCAGTGGGTTCACCTTGGACAAATGCCAGCTGCCCAATCACACCACTCTTTGCACTTCCCTCCTCAGCAGGACTGAGGGTAGAAACAATATGGAGAAAAACCCATGGGTCAAAACAAGAACAGTTTAATAAAGCAAAACCAAAGAAGCAAAGACAAACAAAAGATTTATGCTCAACTTTCCACCAGTAGGCTATGTCCTGCCATTTCCAAGGAAGTAGGGCTTGAGTGTGCATATGATTTCTCTGAAAGACAAACTTCATAAGAATAAATGCCACTTCACTTCCTTTGTCTTAGCTTTCATTGCTGAGCAGACACCATACATTATGGAATCTCTTTGGTCAGTCTTGTTCAGCTGTCCTGGTTATGTCCCCTCAGAAGACCTTGCCCATCCCAAGCCTACTGGTGACAGGTTTCTATTGGAGAGACAGCACTGATGCTGTGGCGTGTTGCTCAGCAGTAGCCAAAATGCTAGTGTGTTATCAACAATATCCTTCTAGCTACCAAGGCAAAGCATAGCACTGTGAGGGCTGCTCCAGGGAAAATCAACTCCATCTCAGCCAAACCCAGTAAGTGCTCAGTATCTCCCCCTGGTGAAAGAATGGATAATTAAGGGAAAGCTGCATTTAAGAAATTCTGCATACTTAGACATTTACTTGCTTGTTCTTGCCATGAGCCTCTTGTTAATAGTAAATCTGCAGACTCTCATCCCTCCATGGTATTCCAGGGAAAATGACATTTCTATGAACTATATCCCAGAGGCAAAGAATGGAACTAATAATCTCCAAAGAAGCTGCACACAACAGCAAGGTTTGAATCACAAATGTAAAAGTAAGATCCCACTGAAAGAACACCACTTGGGCTCCTTCCTCCTACTGCACCTTAAATTCTGAGAATCTGACTAACTCTTTACCTGCCAAACAGTCTGGCAATGGGCCTGAATTTTGTCTCACACCATCCCACAGATTTAGACCCTTACCATCATCCCTGCTACAGTTTTGGCCCGAGAAAGATGTCATTTTCCTTGACAAATGCCTGGGCACAGGACACACATAAACAGAGGTAGGGACACTCCCAGGGTAGGGACATACCTTGTGTGTGGGTATCAAAAATAGGGAGGTAATTAAAAATAGTTTCATTGTATTAACATAACCTATGACACTGCAGATAGCCACCAAGACAGATTTATTCCTTTGTTTAATTTTTATTATTAGTAGAAATGTATCACTGGTACCCCTGATTATTTAGTTACCAGTTAAGAGGGACACATGGCCTAATACTAACAAGTTAATGCTTCTCTACAGAATTGTATCTGTCAAGCACCTGTGGTCAGCGAGGTAGCAAAGCTCAACTAGAACAAAAAGAGAACATGACCATCTTTTCTGAATTGTCCAGCTTCAAGGCATTCCCTCTTGACACTACCCTCTCCTCATGGTAAGGATCCTGTAACATCCTACATGTCCTTACAGCTTTGGGAGGCAAAACTAGGTAACAAAGTGGGAGAAGAACAGAGAAGCACAGTAACTGAGACAGTGTAATAAAGAATGAAGAATATACAGGTTACTTTTCAAAGAGAAGAGTAGGAATAAAGGGGAACGAGAAAAAGATGAGGACATTGGGAATGGAAAATGTTGTCAGCCCCATAGTATCTCCTTCTGTAAGTGCCAAGGCTTCACACAACTTTGCTCATCCAGACGTCATGAGCCTGTCCTTTAACACCCATGTAAACTGGATCTATGGACTCTTTCCTAAAGTAGAGACAGGATATGGGACTATCCCATGTAAACCAGCAGCTGAACAAACAGATCCTTAAAAAGGCAGACAGCTACTAACAAGCATACTGCGCATAGCACACCCTGAGTAAATGCTGTAAGGAACGACAGACACAATGTGATGTCTGGAAATAGATTTCTTTTCCATTTTTAAACATGCCCTTTTTATTAAGCCAAAGAACACTAATTAAGAGCACGATTTCTACACCTCTAACTGCACAGCCCTTTCTGTATCTGTAGAACCACCATTCTTAAGTTAATTCCTCAGAAGCAAATCTAAGCTCCAGATAGTTTGTTTAACCTGAGAGCCCTTTTATTTTGGCCTTTATTTTGTTACAGTAAATAAACCTTTTTTCTTTCACTTCCCCCTCAAAGCCATTAAGTTTCTCCACAATGTATTTTCCTTCATTCATCCCTTTCAGCTCCCACAAAATTCCTTTTTCTAGTTTATTTAAAACCCAAGAATGTGACTGAAATTTTTACAAATTTTGTTTTTTGGATCCTTGATATATCATTGTTTTCAGGTCTGCAAAAGTCTAGGAGAGCAATTTCTAACTTTTCACAAAGCTCTAAAAACAGTCTAGGCACTGCAGTAGATGCAGACTGTTTATACATAAACACAAACACTGAACGTCTGATTTTACCAACATATATTGTGCGTGTTGAAAAGCCAGACATTATGTATCTACACCCAAAAATCAAGACATTTCACTAAGTGTTAGGAATAACAGATTTCAAGTAATGCTAAGATCCTGGAGACCTGTTCAGGCAAGCCAGATGTATCAAAATGGCTTCTAGGCACAAAGGTGTTCTTACAGACTAGATCAGAGGTTCAGTTCCCTTGATTGTAGATAATCCTTAAACATGCCATTTAGAAAGAATGTTATTTGAGATTTTACTCACCTGTATTTTCAGAGTGTGATGACACATCTACACTGTAATCTGGGTTTATTTTTATTGCTAGCACTGTCCAGGACAGCATGTCTTATATAATGATAAGGATCATTTGGCTATTTAAGCAGCTGAATGCTTTTCTTTCATCTCAATATTCACAATTCTATATGGAATACATAGGGAAAAGCTTCACGGTACTGTGGAAATATATACAACCCAAAAACCCTTAAAAAGAACTGTCACAGGTTAAATAGTTTTTCCCGTTTTCAGTGCTTGCCATGGGGGAGAAGAAAGAGCTCTTGTCACACAATTAATGATGATGTCACAATACACCCTCGCTCCAGGTATTGAAAGATGTTGGTAAGAAGCCCTGCCAGGCCTTCTCCATGCTAAACAGTTCCAGCTCTCTCAGCCTTTCCTCGTACAAAGGATTCCTTCACATATTAGTAGCTGGATTCCCTCCAGCCATTTCATATCTCTATTGCTTTGGGGAGGCTGGAGCTGGTCCCAGCAGCCCAGGGGTAGTGGAGGTTTTCAGGACACAAATAACAGGGTGCTAGATAATCTCATCTACTCTCTTCTCCACAAAAGATTGGGCCAGATGATCTTCTGAGGTCTCTCCCATCCTGAGTGTTCTATGAACTTGGTGTACACCAGGACCTCCAGGTCTTTTCCTGCAAAGCTGCCTCCCAGCTGGATCGCTCCCAGTATATAATGGTGCCGGGGTTGTTCCTGCCCAGATGCAGGACTTCGCATTTGTCTTTGTTAAACAGCACCACATTGCTGTCAAACCATTTCTCCAGCCTGCTGAGGCACCTCTGGACAACCCTCTGGTGTATCAGCCTATGGTTTATCTACTGACTGCCAGTTAGCACTTTCTCTAAATTATTCAGAACTGTGGTCTCATGAACAGCCCATCAGATCTCTTGGCAGCAGGAGCGCTGTGGAGCACTGTGCAAACATACGTAGGGCTCTAGACTAAGTTTATCAGGGCACAGCCAAACTCAGCAGCTTTGTCTCAAAAAGAACAATAGCAGCTCCAGGGAAAGTTAAAGGAGTTAATGGTGATCCAGGGAATTAGGGCACTAAGGACAATGGAGCAAACCCTGCATCAGCAGCAAGGGACAAAGTGGTGCAAGGGCCCCAAGGCAGAGTCAGATACAGAGCTGCAGCAAGTGAGAGAAAATGCAATGGATCTTCTCAGAGCAGGTTCATTTACACAATGCTTTTAGGAGCCACTGCTTCAGAACACAATCTCCTGCTACCATGATTCTTCCACTGTAAGTGTTCAGTGATCAAGAAACAAGAGTTCTAACTCTAAACCAAAATTACTGACGTTAGCAACAAGACACTGCTCTGTAGACTTTGAAAGGAAGTATAAACAACATTCCAGTATTTTTGCCAAAGCCACTAGTAGGAAGTGTTTTTAGCTTTTGGCAAAATCAGAAAAATTAGTATTTTGTTTTGTCATTTACTCTCACAGAAATTAATTTTTCCACATACCAATTAACATTTGCATTTCTCATTAATCCGTTTATTCCAATTTCATTATACTATCCAGACCTTTTATGTTGCCAGAAGGCCATCAGAATGAGTTGCTGGTATTGTTTTTCATCAGTTGAGTAGTAGGGAATACATTTTTGTGGTTTTTATTACAAACCAACTGATTTCTTTCTGACCCATAACTTAGCACTTGAAAAGCACCCTTATCCTTTTAGACAAAGAATTGACCTTCACTGAGCCACTTAAGAGAATTGGTCCCTATTTTGCTCAGCTACCACAGAATCTTCCATTCTGTGATGTCATCTGAGGGACAAACAAGACAGAAAAACACAATCTGAAAAAAGCCTGAAAGAAAAAAACCCAGTATAATAGCTCAATTTTTAAAGACTATTTTCCTTTTCAAAAAAAACAATGGAGACAAAATTACTTGCAGACAGCTAAAAGAGCTATAAAATAAAGTATTAAGCCAATTACACACAACTTGAGTCAGTTTTATTTCTCAACCACAAAACTTCTCAAAAGCATGAAAATAATTCAAAAACTGGTAATATAGATGTCCTGAAATTATTTCAGGAACTATAGAAGATTATAAGGAACACCACAAGAAGAGAAAAAAACAAAGGGAGTGAAAACTATAATCAAGTATATAACTGATACCACTGATATGAGAAAAGATAACTAGAAGACAACATAATTTGCAAAAATATATTGACAAATAGACAAGCTACACTCTGAGTCATCCTAAAGATGAGTAAATAACAATTCTTTAAACACAATCATGAGAATAGCTCATTTCTTATGAGAACTCCAGCAATAAAAAAACCCAGCATTTCTTATTTATACGGGCAGTTGATGGAGAACCTCATGCACATGTTAAACAGTATGACTTAAAAAGAATAACCAAGGTTGATGAAAAACCTCTATCCTTATCCTTTTTATGCTTTGCAGTCCTGGCATGTTCTGTCTAATATTGAAAATATTAACAGTATCTATTTGTGGCAGAGTATCTTTAGGCAACCAGAAAATTGACAGTCTAATTCTAACCATAAAAAGTATCTAAAAACGACACCCTCATCAGCTTCCTGACTTGAATTTTGCGAAAGTATTGCTTTCTAATCAGAAAATAAATCAAAATCCATTGTTACTACAGGTCTACCTGGACTGAACTGGCATTCCTTCTTTACCCTTTGCATTGCACATTTACCCATTCCAGAATTGCAATTCAATCGGTATTAAGGACTCACAAAACTTAGGTCTCCCAGATTTGGAAATCAATGACACTGGCCTGAAACGTTGTACTGGAGTGGACTCTTTGGAGTACATGGTAAAAATGAGCCTCAACTCCACTCTCTCTTCTGTGAGCTAAGAGACCAGAGATAAGAACAGCTACCTCTTACCCTTTTCTTTAGAAGTCTATAACAAGTTTTGGAAAAAAAAAAAAAAAAAAAAAAAAAAAAAGGATTTTTTTCCCAGTCTTCTCTCAGTATCCCCTAACCCTATACCAAACCAGGCCACTTTCTTGAAAGGTTAGCTGCCACAATTTGGAAAACACTGTAGAAAGCTCTACCTGTGAAGCATCTCCCACCACTCAACTGTTTCTTTCTGAAATCAAAATAGCCAGTGGAACTGAGGCAGAAATAGATAAAGATTAGTTGGGTGGGAGTAGATTAATTTCCTGTTTCCCTGTCTTTATGAGAATTCCAGAAGTTGACAGTATAAATAACAAAAAGAAACAAAAAGTGAAAAATACTGAAAAAAGTCTTAGAATCAGCTGCACCATACAACAAGCCTAATAGCCACACCGTGTCACTCATTTCATAAAAATCACCCAGAGCAAAACAGAATGGGTGTTCCTCTCAGGAAAAAAAAAAAAAAAAAATCTCTCCTCTGTGGAAATCCTTTTCTTTGAAGAGAAAAAGAATGTGTATTTTGACCACAGATGTGAAGGTAGTTTAAGCAACCAGAGAGAAGTAATCTCCAGAGGTCCCTTCCATAAGAATATATGATTCACTTTATCATTTAATACTTTGCCTTTATCACTTTCTATTTAAATATTCCAAAACTCTAAAAAAGCACAAGAATGAGAAACTACTCTCATGGAAGAAGAATATATTTCAAGGATACTGTAAAACAGGCATTTAATAAAGAGAGCAGTGAGGAGAGAATGTATCTTCTTCACAGCACCTGCTAATCCCTCTTTAGCTCTTTATAAAACTCAGTTATTAAAAAAAGAACAGGCCACTTGGGAATGAACTGTTTGCCTCCAAACTCTTCCTCACTCAAGGCACCTCTGCTTTTAAGAAGTCCTGGAACGACATCTAAGCTTTCAGAAAATCAAGAAATTGGAGTAAGAAAAAAAAAAATCATCATCTTTTCTCACCAGGGAAACTGTTGCTCTTCATCAGCAAATCTGCCATCACTGTTGACACTTCTGTTGAAATACATGAATGCAGAAAACATTTTAGAAGTTTCACTTCCATAGCAATCACAATAGATGGCAAGGCACAATGGTTAGAGGAAGATGTAAACAAAACTGAGCTTCCTTATGACTGCCAGAAATTGTTCCTAGCTTTCCTGAGGCAACACATCAATAAATTCCATCTGCTTAAATTAATATACCTATTCTATTACCACTAGATTGTTATCTGCAAAACAGAATTGCAAACAAAATGGCAAATAACTTTTCCCCTCAAAAGGTCCTTTTCTTTTTTTCCCCAGTACATTTATAAGGCAGTTGTGATTTCATTAGCACTGATCATTCTTTTCTTCTGTCTTTGGGACAACAAAAGAATGTGAGATAGAAAGTGATCAAGTCTCTTGCTGGAACAGAATACCTCCCTTCTGTTCTCTTTACAATAAATATAATAGCATTAATGGCAGGAATCTGCCATGCTATTTTGCCATTCTCTACTGCTTCCTCATTAGCAGAAAAATGGTTTCATTAGGAAAGTTATTTCAGGACATGTATAGGAACTGCAGGGGAGAGGTAGTAGAAGTCTCACACATCTTCTCCTGTATGAAGTGTACTATTTCTACAATCCTCTTGCTTAATTCCTGCAGTGATTTTAAATCACTGTGATACAGAATTGAGATTGACATCTGCTTCATGCAGAGAATGACAGGACACTACGTAATAGAAGATTTCACATTAAGTTATCATCCTATTACTCCTGAATGCAATGTACTTTAAATAGAAATATATTGCAATCCCATACAAGATGCCTCAAGTATTTATGACACAGAACCAGATACAATCTAACCTCACAATCATCTAGTAAACGTGTTCTACTGAGAAGAACACCAAATCTCTCACTGCAATGACACCTCTATGGTTCTGAAGCCTTTTACGTACAACTAGCATGAAGACCAAACTCAACAAGCTGTGTGGAAGGCTAGGTTTGTGGTACCTTTCAACTGCCTTGGCAGATGAAGAATGACATCTCTGAACTCACACAAGCACACAGAACAAGGTCTGCCTGACTTGTGTAGTATCATAAACAAACACTGGACCAATGTGCTCATCGGTAGAAGTTTTAGCAAGGAGCTGGAACATATGAGAGCAGCTGAGATTATCCACAGCCACCCCACCACATGATGGCATGAACTGCTTGGGCTGATACAGAGCAGAGACCTTTGTCTGTGGCTAAAGAGAAAGCACTTTGTATTATTCTCGTGCATCTTGCAGCACTGCAGATCTGTGTGGTGCTCTAATCCATATGAACACCTAAATGGTGTCCCAAAGCTTTGCTTAGGCAGCACTGGAAAAACCAGCTCTGTCTCAAGTACACAAAACGCATCCACAACTCACAGAAGAAGTAAAAATGGGCTATTCAAAAATACAGATCTTGCATTCAACACAGAAAGATGGAGGAATGTTATATCCCTCTTCCATTCTGGAGAAAACTAGTCAGAACAATACTGGAAAGCAATTTTTGTATTACCTTAAGGCCAGTAATTTGAGATCTAATTTAACCGATGTATAAGATTTTTGATTGCAAAAAAGCACCAGTAACAAAAATGTGAAATCAAAAACTTGCAGAGCTCTTGTTCTTATAAAAGAGAAGCGTACAATTTTGAACAGACAGGAACCATGCATAATGGGTTAGCTGTTCAATTATACATGCAAGTTTTAAAATTATGACTGAGAAGGAAGGTCATTCTTTTCAATCAGCAAAAGTATCAACCAGCCCTTTCCTATCAGAGGTACTTGGACACCATCAACTAAAACAGTAACCCAAACAGAAGGTAGAACAGAAAACAGCAGGATGCATATTCCTCAAAAGGAACTACCCATTTCCACTGCAACACTGAAGTACTTCACACCATGCCCTTATTAAATAAAATTCAAACTACAGTAATTTATAATAATGCAAAGAGTCTTAATCTAAGAAATTATTAAATCACTGGTTTTAAAGGGAGAAACTTATTTCGCAGTGAAGTATTTTCCTTGGTGTTTTATTTTTCATTTTTCACCTCTGCTTTTATTTTCTCATTCTTCCTCTGCACTCATGGAGTCTTTTCTTTGCTGCAACAAGTCTTCATTCTTTTAGAATCTTTTTTGTAAATTCTGCTTATAGTTTAATATAAAAGAGTGCTGTGATAGCTCCACTATGTACCATTTGCTACAACAGCCTTAATGGACAACATTCTCTTAAACTATTAAGTGCTATCATCAAGTTAGTAAACAAAAGGCCCTTCATTTTATAAAATTAAGAACATAAGTGCTATCATCAAGTTAGTAAACAAAAGGCCCTTCATTTTATAAAATTAAGAACATAATCTTGATTATCAAAGGTCCTTTAGAATATCCAGGGAAATAGCTTTTCCCTAAGCATACAAACATGCTAGAAAGAAGATACCTACTGGCAAATACATATTTTTAAGAGTAAACAAGTTTTTCAAGAATGTGTCTTGAAAATAATTTGCTTTTCTTCTTTGTTGTTGATATTGCCAGATTTGTCAATGTTATTAGCACAAAACAGTTGTTCATCTGACTGCAAACGCAGCAACTGATAAGCTAACTATACATAGTGCCACAGGACTATTCCTCCCTGTGTAAGAATTAAGAAAACATCTGAATCAAAAGAAAAACAAATTATTTAATAATGAATTCAAGAATGGATATGATATCCAGGTTCAGTAAAAACAGAACCTGGCAGGCAGGTGACTCTTGCTAATCTCTTACACCTATTCAGTCATTAAAAAAAATACATTAAAAATTCGAAGTCACAAAAAATTCAGCTTCTATTGCCAAAGAGTTTAAGCCTGGTTTTGGTGTATGATCACATACCAGAACTGAAAGCACGGCTCTACTCATCAGTCAAGCTAAGTAAAGATGGTATAGCACCTTAAACAGCACTAAACTACAAAAGCAAGCACACCAAATTTAAACTTGAGGATTTTACATGCAGTGGTTAGAAGACTCAAGTTTTGAAATGTTAAGCATCAAACAAATCATATTTAACAAATTTCTACCAACAATATTTTACAAATTAGTCTTTTGAATGTAGAAACTTCCTAGAAGAAGAAATGTAAATTTTTCTAATAATCTAAACACAGTTTCATTTTAAAGCCTATGTAATGTTATCTTCAAATTCCATTAATTTTAGGCATTTTGATACTTGCACAATTGAGTATCTAGGAAGAAGGTTGTAGAGAAGATGCATATTACCATAATCGACCAATGCTGACCTTTCTCCTTGCAGCTGAAGTGAAAATTTTCCTGGTGTCCCTTCCATGGAGTCTTCACTTCCTGATCTGCTGGTATGCTCATTACAAATTAATTGTCTACTCTTATCATTAAATGATGTGTACAACTTTTGTTCTGCTAAACAGTTACTATTACTTCTGTCAAGATTATTCATCATCATAGTTGGCTCTTCAAAATCTAGCTTCACTTCATCTGAAATAGTCAAAGAGAACACATCTTGTTACTAATTTTGTTGTTAATTTTGTTATTAATTACCGCTTGCCATGTTACATTGTTAAAATTTGCTTGTATCAATTTAAAAGGTGAGAAGGCTTAAGACTACTAAGAGTAAGGTAGTCAATGTCTTCTTATGAACAGTATTTCTTAAAGTCTTTTGGGACTGTGTCTAAAGGTTTAATATTTCATCTTCTTTATTTCCCTTTTAAGAATAGGTGGATCATACCTTGAGAAAAAAATTATTATATTTCAGGACCTGAATATTATGAAGGTACTCAGGAAAAAGGCAGCTGTTAATCCTGTAGCTTCTATATATACACAATAAGAACCTCCACAAATAAAACCCCTCACATAAACACTTGCATGACCCCAAAAGGGGAGAAGAGACCAAGGCAAGTTACAACCACACTAGCTTCTCAACTTCTTCAAATAGTAAAATCAACTTATTAAGGCTACATGAAGGGGTACATTATATAAAGGTGTATTTATAGAATAAATACATAAAAATGAAGTAAGGCTTAGTACTTCTTATGTAAGATTTATTTTGCAGTAAAGCAAAAAGTGAGATATGTACTTTATCACGTAAAGTAACAATCCTGGACAATGTAAGAACTGTCATTATTATAAATTAGTCTTCTGAAATAAAGACAGAGTCCCACCACACTTCATTATGAGCCAACATGCAGAATGCCAAGATGCTGTTTCCAGTCTTCAAGAAAATTACTTTTAAACCCCACATTTGGTGATCTTTATTAAGTCTCCACTAATGAAACTCTTAACAACAAATACAACGTAGTTGGAGGCCTGTCAAGACATATAATTCCTTTTTATTCCTCTTTTTATGCTCAATAATCCATCAGGGAATCACCTCAAATGATGGCATCTCATTATCTCTGCATGTCAGCATTTAATGTTAATTTTACTCACTGAAGACAACTTTCAGTAAAATTCCATTACTTGGAAACCTATAGGAAGAAGAGGCACCTGAGCTGCTTTTAACTCACTTTCGGTAGTGCAAAGACAGCATCATTTTGGGAAACCACAGTTTCAAAACTGCCTCAAACCCACTTAAATACTTCCAGGATTCACACTGAAAGGACACATAGGTCCTTTAATGTATTAATTCATGTAATTAGCAATATTTAAACCCATCATGCAGTTATTTTTCCAGCAAATAATACGTATCAAAACATTCTTACTCTGATGCAGAGAAACCACTTCACCAGAAAATAAATCTTTTGGAGAAGTTGTTCTAAATAAGCCTTTCCAAGCACTGCTGACTTTTCTAACCTCTGCAGCATCAACAGGAGGTGTTGGAAGGAAAACAGAAGAAGCTTCATATTTTTTTTCAGGAATTATTAGTATTGGTTTCTGTGACAAAGATAAAGGAGATTTTTAGCAACAGCACAGATAATTTAATTTTCATTTAAGTAAAACTTTAAAAAGAAAAGAAATGTACATAATTTCTAACAAAGTCCTAAGTTCAATATGGAACAGAAGTTGCACTGGCTTGCTCATTAAGAAATTTTCATATCCTGAATCTAATGACACCATTCCACTGAACAAACCAGATGTCTATACCATTATCACCACAGAAAGCCATTTAAAAGCCAGTATTCAGGGTGCAGCAAACAAAACCTAGCTTGAGTAGAACAACTCAGAATTATTTATTCCTCATAAATACTCATTTAACTACATCTGCAGCAAGCTTATTTATCGAAGCAAATATTCTGCCAGTCACTATTGCTAACAATTCTAGAGATACACCTATTCTTTTATTTGCTTGTGAGCGCTAATATAGTATCACCAAAACACTCCAAATATGTTCACTATCATATGTACTGCTTTCTGTCACACTGAGACAAATCATATAGATCCAGAAACATGAAAGTCCTAGTTCTATGTCAGTATCTTGCATCTCAGAGGAGGTAAACAAGCCCCTGAATCTCTGGCACCAAGTACTTGTTGTGCCCTTGCCCTACAGAAAAGCACTGACCTCTAACCTCAATACCAATTTCTTTAAAACCAAAGAACCCACTACAAAGTCTCCAGCCAATCCTTCAGAGTTCTCCACAATATTAAGAAGCCAACAGGAGACACTGACTACCCACAGCTACTATGATTAATACAAGCTCTTAATTTACAGTGTACTAACTTATATCCATTGATAAAGCAAAAAAGCAGGTTTTGCATTGGTCAGTAGTTTCCTCTACTTTTTTTCCACTCACACACACAAAATAAATGAAAATTTAACAGCAGTTCTTAAATGCAAATGTAGATATACTTAATCTAAACAGAAGTATGCTCAGAATTTTTAAACCTAATTAATATAAATACATTACCTTATCCAAATTATTGAAGTATAAAATTTCTTGGATATTTCACCTAATTTCCTAAAGAATACTTTCCTAAAAAATTTCATAAAGGCCACTGTCAGAAAAAAGCAATGTCTACAGCAAGTACATTTAATTGCCATAGCTTGCTCTGTTGAGTACTAAACAAGCAGTCATGACTTAATCTTATATTTGCAGACCAAATGTAAAAAAACTGTGAAAGAGGAGATACACCTATAAATTGAAAACAATTCACAGCTTTCACAGAGGGAGAAAGGAGGTTCTTAAAGAACCTCTATCTGTTTTGAAATAAACTACAATCATGATATCTTGTAGAAATGCAAGCCAAATAGAAAGCAATCACCTAGTTACCTTCAAGTTACTGATCACAGAACCACAAAATAGAAGAAGTTGGAAGGAATCCCTGGTGGTCCAAGCGCCATATTCAACTACAGCCACCTAAACTCAGCTGCCCAGGACCATGCCCAAGAAGCTTTTGAAGATCTCTGGCCAACCTGTGCCAAGGCCTCGCCACCCTCACAGCTGGAAAACTATTTCTAGAAGTTCAGAGGAAACCTCCTTTGTTTGTGCCCTCTGCCTCTGGTCCAGTCACTGCTCCATCCTCTTTGCACCTGCCTTTCAGGTATTTACATCCATGGGTAAGATCCTCCCTTGGTCCTCTCCAGCCTGAACATTCTCATTTCTCCCTGTCCCTTCATCACCTTTGGGGCTGCTCATCAGATTCTCTCCAGTAGCTCCATGTCTTCCTCGTACTGTGGAGCCCAGAACTGCACACAGCACTCCAGGTGTGGCCTTACCAGTGTTGAGTAGAGGGGAAGGATCATATCCCTCAACCTGCTGGCAATACCTCCTAATGCAGCCCCAGATATCATCAGCCACTTTCTTAACAGCAAGGGCAGGTTGTTGGCTCATGCTCATGAATTTCATCTATTTTAGTAAATTTACACAAGAAAGCTGACTCAAATATCTATCTTCTGGTTCTTGCTAATGTCACTTTGAATCATAAATACAGCAATATTTAAGTAATTTAAATTATTTTCAGGTTTCTTTTGGGGAAAAAATGACAAAACTGACTTTATAAGTCTCAGACTGATGTTACACGCCTCCATTTTTCCCAAATGTCTTTAAACCATTTCTTTTCCTAACATTACCAAGACACATATTTTTATATCAGTACTGCATGAGTTATTTCCAGAGTGCTTACATGAGCCAGTGGGCTTAGATGAACACCAGAATGCGGTCTTGATTCAGACGATTCAGAACTGGATGTACTAAAACTAACAAAGAAATGAAACATAGTTAGAATAAAGCAGACCCAGAGTTGTGTGATCAGCTGTTTCTTTTAATTGCATGCCTCTTCCCTTTACCAGTGAATATAGGGACAGGGAAGAAAGGAAAAGTGACAACAGTACTTCATGCTAACAAAACTCCACCTAGAAGTAATTTTGAGGTAGTCAAAACTTTGGAAATGATCATTTCAATATGAAGGGACTAAAATTTTACATTTAAAATATCTCAGAAGGCTCTGAAAAAATATCTAGCACATAGGTTAAAGGAAACAAGCAAGCTTTGACATGTTCTAGGAAAAAAGCTGAAGACTATCTCAATTAAAAACATTCAATTGTCTCAAGAAAAGATAAATAACAGACGATTTTCTTATACTATTCTCCACATAGAAAACTAGTGTACTGCCTGCCTCTGGTAGCTCTAATCCATGGGAACTTCCCGGACATGTAGATTAACACCAAGAGTAAAGATCATTAGAAGAAGGCAGAGGATGTCATTAGGAATACAGATTAACACAGGGAAAATAATCACCGGAAGCATAATTAAAGAATCAAATCTCTTGCTGCTAAAGGATATCTGAAAAAAATCTTAAAGCCACAGTACCTAAAAACTGAAGGGGATCTACTTTGAGAACATCGTGAGGATTGAGACCCAAAAAGTTTCCTTTGTTCATCTGTAGGTGTGAAAGGTCTTTGAGTTTTTACTGTTCGTAGAGCATCTCTGGCTTCATTTACAATCTCAGAACTGGTCCCAGGCTTTGTCACTGACAGCCAGTAGAATGGTTCTGCTTTTCTTCTATCTTCAGTCTTTGAAGCTTGCATTCCTCTGCAAAGTACTACACAGGAAGAGCACTGGAAATATACGTGGAAGCCACAAAGTATTATGCTAGTTTTAAAATACAAGCTACTAATTCATCACTGGTTATGCTACCATAGTATTAGTTAGAAAGGGTAAGTAAATCTTAGACACTGCTGAAATAGCGGGAAATAAGACACACTGATATTGCATTTCCTCTCTGTTCCTCAGTTCTGTAGGAAAATACTCAAAAACAGAGAGCATCTGACATGGAGGATCTACCATCAGTTTTTTATAGAAAGTTAAAATATGTCACTGTGCTTCATGGGCCAAATGTGGTCCTCTACAATTCCACAGAAAATCTGTTCCTTGACACCCAACTACTTAGGAAACACCACAGACAAAACAAGAAGTCAATAATATGCTGCAAAGACACAGGTTTTTCCAACTTAGGAAAAACCCAATATATATTATTTGCCTTAGCAAGTACAGCTTCCTGATGTCAGAGGCATCATTATCAGTAACTGAAGAATAGTTATGAGCAACTGATAAGCAGAGACAAGGAAGAACAAGTAATCCATTTTTTTTCCTCTGAAAACAACAGCTCCCCAACTCACCCCCAGGCACAGGCAAAGAAAGATAACACTAATATAAGTTATAAACCCAAACTTCGAATCAGTGTTCTGTCCTCCTGTAGTTTCTGGGAAATGAAGTGGGTAGTGACAGACTTCTCCATAACCCCCCGGACCCACAACCCATCACTATCATGGTGCAGTTCTCTGTAGATATCATCCTTGTCACTTTACAGAAAACTCATCATGAGTCTTACACATCTTCTGCTTTCAAACTTACCTAAAAACAAAACTATGTTTCTGCACTGTGACTCAGACCATCTGGTAACTTCTATTCTCTCACACAGTTTATGACAATGAACTGACAGTAGATCAGACACCATCATCTGGTTATTTCTAAACTATAGAGTAAAAAAAATTCTGTTCAGCAGTTTAACTTTTCCACCTGGTTCTTCTTTCTTTGAGAGCCTGCACATTCTGGCACAGTGTCTTTCATTCTTGCACACTCAACATAAAACTGGATGCTAAGGAGAAATGCACCAACCTCTTTCACTAAATGATGCATAATTAAAAAAATCTCAGGAACAGATCAGGACCCTGAGACTATGAGGGTTTTTAATATTTCTGACTACCATTATTATATTACTTACCTTCACTGCGACTGAATTTTGTTCTCTATGCTTCTTACTCTTCCCTTTATTACAATGTGATTTTTAAAAAAAGTAAGGAGTTCCACTGCAGCTGTCTGTTTGGAAAAATTATACAGTCAGTCCTCACTGATAAAAGGAAGGTGGACTATTATGCCTTATTCCCTCAGCTAATGGGAGCCAGAATTGTGACTTTAAGTGAAACATCTTCTCTGCAGGCTTTATGTCTGATACAGTTGGGAATGGTCCTGTGCAGGGCCATGAGCTGGACTTCATGATCCTTGTGAGTCCCTTCCAACTCAGCATATTCTGTGATTCTGTAATTTTGGTCCCCAGTCCCAGGAGGAAACAGATAGAGGGAATGCTGCAGTGTCAATGGGGACAGCATAATCAGTACACATAGATCTGGCCCCTCACTATTGTCACCATTTCCCAAGTAGCCTTTAACTTGCAGAAGTGAAGAGCCTCTCTCTGACCCTCTGCTGGAAGGTACAAGAGTATCACAGCAGAGTCTCAAAAGCCATACCTGGGCTCTTGCCTTTATTCCTCAATTGTTTACTCCAGAAGTCTGGTCTTTGCTGTACAGGGAGATTTTAAAGCAGTAGATAGCAGTACAAGATCCACACATTAGTCCCAGCAATGTCTAGAAGCACGACAGCTGTACTCTCACAACTCTTATCTCAGTTCAATCAAGAGAAGCATGGCTGACTACATCAGTTGGCACCAGACTGGCTCTGCCATCCTTTTTCCCTCAAGACCGGTGTCATTTAATTCCTAGGGGGCAGAGTGGGTGTATTTGCAAACACTAAGTACAGTGAGGAGAAGCCCTGTACTCAAGCTATGAACACTCCGCTCTCTGACATCCAAATCCATGTTCTGTCTGCCCTAGCAAATCTCTAGAATAGTTAGCACACGGGTACAGGCTTAGACAGAATCCCAGAATCACTGAGGTTGGAAGAGCCCTTTAAGATCATCGAGTCCAACAGCCAAACCCTTCCCTGCCCCTGTAACCCCTAAACCACATCAACCAGCGCCGGATCCAGAAGCCTCCTAAACGTGTCCAAGGTTGGTGACTCCATCACATTCCTGGCCAACCTATTCCAATGCATGGCTATCCTGACAATATTTTTTTTTAATATCTAATCTGTATCCTCCCTGTCTCAGCCTCAGGCCGTTTCCTCTTGCCCCTCCACTGCACGGACGGTAGAAGAGATGGGCCCTCACCTCACCACAAGCTCCTTTCAGGAACATGAGAATAATATCTATTATTAGACATAATTCTAAACACCAGCAACTTGCCAATCACAACTGATGCACTTTCATCCTGGTGAAATTCTGACGCAGAGAAATGGCTATCAAAGAGAAATAAGAAGCTCCGAGAGTTGAGTTCTCAGCGAAGTTAGGTTTCCATCACAGCCGCGAGACAACGCGTCCAAGAGGCACCGCCCCAAATCAGCAGCACCTGTGGAGCAAACGCTGTCCCAAGCCACGCCCGGCAATCACGGCTCCCTCCCGAGCACGGAGAAGCGGCCGGGAAGCGGCACAGGGGTTATCAGTCTCCGGCCGCCCTCCGAAGCCTCCCGCCCGACTTACCGCACAGCCCCGCCCTTCGCCCCCGCGCGGCCAGGCGGCACCCCCAGACACGATGGCTACGGCCGGAGGGGCACCGGGCGCTGCCCGGGAGCTCCACCGGGACCCGCCACCGCCTCCGCAGGGCCGCAGCCTCGCTCGGCCGTTCCCATAGCAACCCTTCCCGCCGCCGCCCGCGGGCACAGCGCGCGCCCCGAGGCGCACGCGCAAACACCTGCGGGCGCCTGCGCGGAGCGGCCGCTGCCTGGCCACGGTGGCGGGATGGCGGGATGGCGGGATGGCGTGCCCCGATCCCCGGGATGGCGTGCCCCGATCCCCGGGATGGCGTGCCCCGATCCCCGGGATGGCGTGCCCCGATCCCCGGGATGGCGTGCCCGGGTCCCCGGGATGGCGTTCCTCTGGGATGGCGTCTCCGCATCCCAGAGGCAGTGCGGGCTCCTGCCCCAGCTCTGGCCCGCAGGACGGTGGGTTCCTGGTGAAGAGCTCTCTCCCGTGGCCAGTCCTGCCCCGCATTTATGGAGGGCGTGCTGGCGGCTGGCACAAGCCCAGGGCACAGCTGGCACAAGGGACTCGGTGTGACCTGCTGTTGTTGCCAGTTTAGGGACGCCAAACATAGACACGGAGCCCGGTTTAGACAGGACATGGTTCTTGTTCTGTGCAGGGTGGAAGTGTTACACAAATCAAGCACTCAGATTCTCAAAAATTTACAGAATTACAGAACTGATTAGCTTGGAAAACACCTGTGAGATCATCGAGTCCACCACCATGAACACTACCACTATCGACTGAACACCACCTTGTCAACTAGACCATGGCACTAAGTGTCACATCCAGTCTTTCCTTAAAACACCTCCAAGAGTCAGTGACTCCACCACCACCATGGGCAGTCCATTTCAATTTACACTAAATACACATTTTAGCAAAAGAATCTCAGTTCATTGACGAGTTCTATTAATTATTATTTTACCTTCCATCGATTTAATGATTCTCTTGCTTCTCATGCTAATTAGTCCTCATGCTCAATCTTTCTCTTCTTTTGAGTTTCTTGAGTTGGTGGTGGGTGGTGGTTGAGTCCACAGTGGAATCAAGAGGCTGTGAACTGGAACTGATTCCTTGCATTATAAAGGGCACGAGACCTGTGGCCACACAGGTGACAGAGACACAGCAAGTGACAATAGACGGACAGGTGACACAGCAGGAGCTGAACACTCACAGGATGACCCCAGAGTATTGGATAAAAGCCCAAGTAATCCTTTGTTCAGGGTCACTCCTTAAAAGCTATGATGCTCCACTGATAAGGCAAGACTGTTTCCCCGCCCCGTTCTCATCCTCTGGAACTCTCTGGGCAAATCGTCGCCTATTTCTGACTCAGGTGTCAGCATCATTGTAATACATTCTCTCTGAGTTCAGATTTACAGGTTCAAAATGGGGACATTGAAAGTTTTCCAAAGTAAAAAGGCGGGGGTCTCAGACACAGTGTAGCAGCAGCCACAAACTCTTGTCCTGTGCCTGGGACACTCTGGTCAGGCAGTGAAGGTTGGATTGCTCATGTTAGTGGTTCCCTGGCAGGGCAGAAGTGCTGTCCCACTTGCCTCCTGTTCTCTGGAAGGCCGAGAGATGGACATTTTCATATTGGCTGTAGCAGAGCTTCACAGACATGGGGTCCCACAGGCCAGATGGCTTTGTTGGAATGGCACAAAGGGGCCACTTTCAGTGATTTCCCTAGGCTACCTCCTGGCAAGGTCCCACCAAAAATGCATCCACCTCCAGGTTTTGGGATCCCGTTGGCCAGGTGAACCAGACACTCCCTGAACAGCTCCTTTGCATGCCTCCTGCTATTGCAATGAGTAATGTGATCATAGCCTGTATCAGAAAATCTCCAGACATGTAACAGCAACAAAGACAGGTCTTTTGCGGCAGGTGAGTTGTTTGTGACTGACCTTGTTCACTATCTCTGAATGCTTTTTGAAATTTATCTAAAAACTGCTGTAGGAGGGTAGTTGTTACCTCTGTGAATAATAGAAAAACACAACAAATACAGCTCTATCTGACTAAGGTTCTTCCTTTGTTCCTTTATTATATACTTCAGACACATATGAAAGCACCCCCCAAATAAATTCATCTTGTGTATATATTTATATAAATATATATGTATGTATCTTACTACTGAAGTTCCTTTGACTAATTACTTGCTGACGTAACTTTTACTTTTTCATGTTTGCTAGACAAGAACCCTGTGGATATTTTAAATTTATTTTGTCTTTCTGATTTTGATTATAAGCTTTGTTATGTCCCTCTCTTGTAGAAAAATACCCTCTTCCAGTTCCTTTTCTTGATTCTGACAGGCATTATGATAGCAGTAAAAAGATCTCCGTGTGTAACACTACCTGGTTTACATAACACATGCCATTATCTCCGCTAGCTTTTACTTTATCTCTAATTATTAGACATCTAGTCCTCCTTTTTGGCAGCCAAGTTCAATACTTCAGAAGTAATGAAAACCATGTTATTATTGTACCCTCTTTTCTCTGTATATTCTTCTTTAAAAGCCAGAAGAATGTGTGTGCACATGCATGTATGCTATTTTCAGATCATTCACAGCTCATTTTCTGTTACTTTCTTCTGAACCTTTCTTTTATTTAAATAATACAAGGGAAGTTTCACAGAAAAATGTGTAGATCTGTTTCCTGGTAAAGCCAGTTTGAATTTCTTTTTACTGTTATCTCATCATTCTTTAAACAAATTTTAAATCCACCCAGTTAAACCCACTAAGCCTCCTTTCTTGGCTTCTTCTTTAATCCTTTTCATATGCACATTATTTCTCCTCTCTATTTTCTAGGTCATCAAATTGAAGAGTTAAATTTTATTCATTTTCTGAGCTTTGGCAATTATAGCAAATACTTCTTTTGTGATCTCTCTGCTATGTTGCAACTGTTACAACTTTCTCACTTAAATCCTTTCTATTCTGTTCTTTTTATTGAAGGAACTCTCAGCACCTCTTTTAAATGCAGGTACATAATTAAATTTTGTTTGCAGTAACAGTGCTTTAGGATGGAAATATCATCAAAACCTATAAATTGACTTGGTCTAGGTAAGCTAGTATTTGCTGAAGTGATTGCTAAGGTGTATTCTGAACATTGTATTCTGAACATTGCTGCTTAACTAATGAAAAAATACAAAGTATTAAATCATATTCAATCAAATTACTCTTCTTCTTCTTTTTTTTTTTTTTTTTTTTATTTTTATTTTATTTTATCATGGAAGAGATTTTGTGATGGGACCCAGTCCCAGGTTTTGATCCAGTTAACTTAAATCTGTCTGGGGATGAAACTTATCTGAACATCCAAACATACCAGGCCTATATTTGAGTGCAATTCAGAATTAGTTAGCAGTGTTAAGCACTTTGTCTGCCAAGTGTTCATTGACCACATTTGCTGCTTCTAGTTGCTGACCTGTAAAAGCAGCCTCCAGTGCAATTTGAGCAACACAAGTGGCAATACAGCCCCCATTTGTCCATATTTCTTTCCTCTTTTTCAAAATAAAACAACAGTCCTACCCCCAATCTGGACAAAAATCTTCCTGTCATATTCAACCTTGCATAAACCATCTGGTATGTTCTGTTAAATAAGCTCAATGTTTTGTATCACTTGTAGATCATTACAAAGGCAGGTGGAGCAGTTCATTTTATAGCAGTTAGAAGCAACCTCTATACCAAGTGGCCTAATAAGTATTAATAAAGCAAGTTTATGAAGATCTCCATTACATGCAGCAGGGAAATCTGCCACAGGAAAGAGTGCTGGGTATATGATGAGATGACTAGTTGGTGGATAAAGGGAGAGACTACAGTGTTTATCTTAAGTAAGGCTTTTGGCTGTCTCCCATTACACCCTGACAGACAAACTGATGAAGCATGGGCTATTAGGATGGATATGGAGCTGCTCTGAAATTTGGCAGAACTGCAGGGCTCAAAGGGTTGAGATTGGCCACACAAAATGCAGCTGGTGACCATTCATCCACGGGGTGCACCCTCAGCAAGTTTACAGATGATGTAGAACTGGATGGAGTGACTGGTACATCAGATGGTTGTGCTGCCATTCAGAGGGACCTGAACAGGCTGGAGAACTGGGCCAAGGGGGATCTCAAGAAGCACAGCAAAGGGAAATGTGAAGTCCTGCACCTCGGGAGGAATAACCCCATGCACCAATAAATGGTAGGGGCCATCTGGCTGGAATGGAGCTTGGCAGAAAAGGACCTGGGAATGCCAGCTGACATAAGTTGAACCAGCAATGTGCCCTTGCTTCAGAGGTGGCCAACAGCTTCTTGGGCTGCATTAAGGAAAGCACTGCTAGGAGACAGACAAAATTGATCCCTTCCTTCTGCGCAGCACCAGTGAGGCCACAACTGTAGTGCTGGATCCAGTTATGGTGTCCCCAGTACAACAGAGACATACTGGAGTCAAAAGAAAGGTCACTAAGATGACTAAGGGATTGAAGCATCTTTAGTTATGAGGAAAGCCTGAGAGAGCTGGGACTGTTCAGCCTGGAGAAGAGAAGGTTCTGGTGGGAACTTATCCGGGTGTATCTGAAGGAAGGGTGCAAAGAAGATGGAGACAGACTTCTTGGTGGTGCCCAGTGAAAAAACAAGAGAAAGAAGGCACAAATTGAAATACAGGAAACTTTGTTTAATTGTAAAGCCAAATTTCTGTGATGAGAGTGGTCATCTCTAAACATCTCAAACACTAAAACAGGTTGTTCACAGAGCTTGTATGGTCTCCACCTTCAGCAATGTTAAAAGATTGAAAAAGTTCCTGAACAGCCTTCTCTAGTTAACTGCTTTGAGCAAGGGGGTTGGACTAGATAATCTCCAGAAGTGTTTTCAAACCTTAAATATTCTGTGATAGATGTAAATTTTTTAAAGTTTCTTAAAGTCTTATTCAGATTTGGCTGAAATTTTAGATTTTGGAAAGTGCCATGCTCAATCTCTGGCTTGCATTCCTTCGTGTGGTTTGACCACTGCATCCTGCAAACTCTACCTCTTACCCTCTCTCTGACCAGCAATTGATTCCCTCCATGCTCAGTGCTCAACCCTCCAGCCAAAAGCTGAGATTTCCCACTGGAGTTACGCCAGCTTCCCAAGTGAAATACACTTCAGTTGTACCCATGTTTGTGCTGACACACAGCATGCAAAGACTTCTTGTACCAACTAAGCCTTGTGAGCAATCTAGCAGCTGCACACCCACTATGCAATTGTCCCTACATCAGTGATTGCATTCACTGATTTCCTGATATTTCTGCTGCCTCTGCCAGTGACTGGAAATCCCTGGCATGTTAGTGAAATGCCTACTTTTCCCCTACTCTGTCTTTTGACACAGCTAGACAAACAGAACTCACCATCACTTTGGTGCTGCTTGTCAATTTCAGACCCAAATTCCTTCAGGCCAGGCAGGAAGAAATATTGGAGGAACAGCATTTTTTGAAGAATAAATAAATTTGGAAGAAAAATGTGAAGGTCATTGAAGGTTGCAATCCAATGTAGAGCCTAAAGAGCAAGTTAAGAACCAGTGAGGGTGGTGAAAAAAGAAAAGGCTTTTTTTGGGTTGTTTTGTTTTGTTTTGTTTTGTTTTGTTTTTAGAGGACACAAACTTCAGTTTAGTGGCCCAAGGTGTTTCTTTCATGAGCATTTGTTGTAGACAACTCATGATGGCTGTGCATTCATTATGGAGCGTACTGAGCTTGGACACTGCACTTAAAATTCACAGAAGCATGTGGTTAAGGATCCCAAGAACTGACTACATTGGAAGGGATTTTTGGGCACAGAGATGTGAATAAAGTCAAAACTTTTGAGATACAGAACCCATTAGGGAGCTCACTGAGCACACATAGCTAATTGAGTAAGGGGATTCACTGAGTAGAGCTGGCGCATTAACATGGTGATCTTATTTGCTTTCTCAAGGTACCTACATCAGCATTCCTTGCCTTTCCTCCAAACAGATTTTCCTGTCAAATTGTGTCTGGTGGAAGGGCATGTTAAGATTGCTGAAATACTAGTTTTGAGCCAAAGTTCAAAAAGTCATAGAATCATAGAATGGATTGGGTTGGAAGGGACCTTAAACATCATCTAGTTCCAACTCCCTGCAATGGGCAGGGGCACCTTCCACTACACCAGGTTGCTCCAAGCCCCATCCAGCCTGGCCTTGAACACTCCCAGGGATGGGGCATCCACAACTTCTCTGAGCAGCCTGTTCCTGTGTCTCACCACCCTCACAGTAAAGAATTTCTTCCTAATATCTAATCTAAACCTTCTCCCAGGTTAAAGCCATCCCCCCCTTATCCTTTCAGTACATAACCTTGTAAAAAGTCTCTCTCCAGATTTCTTGTAGCCCTCTTTAGGTACTAGAAAGTGCTATAGGGTCTCCCCAGAGCCTTCTCTTTTACTGGCTGATAAACCCCAACTCTCTCAGCCTGTTTTCATGTACACAGAGGCTGCCTGCAGACCACAGGTGCTGCAGGTCTATAACACGTCCAACTCATTGTTTGGAACTTGCCTTACACATGTGGTTATGCACAAGTCCAGCAGATTCCATGCCTACATATGATCTCTAAGCACTGCATGGTTTTCATCCATTGTACATTCTACATGTATGATAGCTACCTAAGGAATCCATTTATCCCTAGTATCTGGAAATGTTATGGAAAAACACAAAGCACTGCCACTGCCTCTGTGTTGAATGCAGGAAATAGGATGAAACTCCACTCAAATGAAGGGACCCTATGAGGCCTTTCATGTGTCTTGCAGGAGACTGCTAAATTAAAGGTTTGTGGGTTGGTGTTATTTTTGTTGTCCAGTCACAGCATTTTTGTTTTCACAAACACCTTTCCAACCAGATCTGCCTTGTCTTTGCTGCCAGGGTTGGCTTTGTGGCTCTGGTAATGACAACAATATAGATGGGAAGGAAAGCACAGGCTTTCTCACAAACAACACAATTGATATAAAATACTCTCTTTAGAGATCACCACAGAGAGGCACTCCTTTCATTTTATATATTCAAAACAAGATGGGACCAAATTGGACATAAACTTTATTTACTGTTTCACCACAATCAGTAAAGCTCATTGTATCAGGTTCATCTCTGATTTCCAGTACATTACCCAGCATGAAAAGACTGTGAATCAGGAAATACTTAATTTTGTGTATCTTACTGGAGTCTGAGCACCTCAAATAATGCCAAAATGCCCAAATTGGCACAACTTTCCAGAATGCTGGCACTACCTATTTCCCCACTGTCTTCTCTTTAAGCAGCTCTTAACTCAGAATGGATGTGCTGTGAGGAGAACACAAACTTTATATCCAACCCTGAATTTTTCCCTCAACCAGTGTTTACAGTATGTCTCAAAACTACAATTTGTTCTTGTAGTTTAGCAAATACTTACTGCAAATAGTTAGCTACCATTCATTGTCTCTATGTCCCACTTGCCCACAGTACCCAATATTTTAAGCTCCGCTTTGGATATGAAAGAATTCTTTCATCTGATCTTAATGTACAAGAGAGCTCTGCTGTTGGATACAGTGTGGGTTTCTGGCAGTGAGAAATCTGCAATATGGAAAAACAACATATAAAAATAGTTTATTGTAGAAGACAGAAAGCGTTTTTAAATCTGACCCAATATTTACACAGATTTTAGGATGGGACATTGTACCTCACAGTATACATTGCACTTCCACAACATGCTGCAAAGAACTACCAGAAAGCAATTCACAAAATATGGCTCAGGGTACTCTGGGTTAGCCACCCATAGCACTAGATTTCTCTTGTTGATAAAAGCCTGATGATCTGAGGACATATACTGCATCTTTAAACGACAGCCAAATGTGAACACATCCTGCCAAAACTGCTATGTCAATAGCACATGCCAGCAGAGCTTCTGCCAGTAGAACTTTCTAGTTCAAGCAAGGCCAGCAGCAGCAGAAGCAGTGGTGTGCACAGCCTTGGGATGCCTCATGAGCACAAGTGTAGGGTTAGACACAGCTGAGATGATAGGAGCTTCAGTTTGGCTGTTTTAAGTGGGAATTTTCTTTAAATTTTTTAACAAAAGGTGATGTACTTCAGTGACAATCCCTTTGCAAATAAATACCAGCAGGAACAAAAGAAATACCATGGATAATTATTAAAAGATTTTCATTGATTTTGCCAAAACTGGACTCTCTGGCTGGGAAAAAAAAAAAAAAAAAAAAAAAAAAAGTAGAGAAGAGCTGAGAAGGTCATAAATCTAGGTCCAGCATTTCCTGAATGAAGAATAGTATGGCTGCTGAAAATGGAAACATGAGAAAAATTTGAAATTTCAGACCCACAGAGAAAAGGAATTAATGGAGAATGTCATCTCAAATCTGGAGATCATCTTCCAGGGAAGTTGTGACTTGTAGGAACAGTAGGAAAGTGATAAGATTAAATATAAGCCTGGATAAATGGTAAAATTGACCACTAAGGCAATAATAACTTTAAAACAATTGTTTTCAACTACCAGAGTCAAATGCATAGAACAACCAAAGGAACCACTACATCATGAGTACAATTCTTATACTCCAAATTTTTATAGCTGTAAAGAGGTATATACATGTATTTATGAAAATCCTTATTCTGTTAAGTAGGTGTTATTAAATTTTTGGTAATTGCAGACATGAAATAGTATCAGATTTTTGAAGATAACAGTTTGGAAAGTTTAGATCCACTAGGATCTAAAAATTAATTTTCACTGAGCTGAATTTTATTTCCTGCAAATGTGAAATTGGAGAAGCTGACTTTGAGTGTTATTTTACCAAGAGTTCCTCAAGGATACATCTTCAGTCATATTTTTATTCATTACCTTAAAATAGGAAGACGGAGTTTGTTAATAAAATTTGCTGATGACACGGAAGTGGGAGACATCATTAATAAGGAAAGGGATGGCAATATAATACAGGAAGACCTGAATAACCTTGAGAACTAGAGTAATAAAAACGGACTGAAACTTAATAGTGCAAATTGCAAGCTTGTGCCCTTCTGTGCTAATACAAATTTCTGTCATAAGCTGCGAGGTCATCAGTTCAGAAACAGAAATATGCGAGTTGTCCCTGGAAGTGCAAGTTAACCACTGGCTTCAAATGTTAAGGGGATGGGGAAAAGGCAAATTTGATCCTTGGGTCTACTGGGTGAGATATTTCCAGTAGACATTGTGAGTGTGTGTCAGAAGAAAACAGTGTTGGGAGCCCCTCTGTGACTCAGTGCCATCCAGAGCATCCACGTGCAGGACAGAGAGACTGAGGCTGGGATGAGTGTAGAGAAGGATGGTAAGACTGATCCAGAGACAAGCCTATTCTGCCATAAAGCTGCAGTGACACAGCTTGTTTATTCTTCCAAAGAGAAGGGTGAGAGACTCTGTTCATATCATCTCTCTAAAGAAGATAAAAAGCAATTTGTACTTTATTTATGTTCAGGAACAAATGAGCATTATCTGACCTGGAAAAATCAGAATCCAATTTTTTTAAAAGGTTTAAAGCTAGTAGAGGGGTAAGATTCTGAAACAGCCTCCCAGGAAGACTGGAGGAGTTAAAAACCAAACTATATTAAGAGCTCCATTAAAGTTGTATTAAAAGAATGAGGTAGGGCAGTTGCTGGAAGTAGTATGAATAGCAGGTAATATGAATAGCTATACTACTACCAAGGACAAGATGAATACCCATGGAATTTTGTATTTTTAGCTACAGAACTAAAAAACTAAATATTATTTCTCCTTTAGATAACACTGAGGTTCTTAGAGCATTAGTTTTCTCAGTAGATTGCTTGCTGTAAGGCCAGTTGCCTGCCTTTGTTAAAGAGAAAAGCTCAGGGAAAAGACAGCATAGCACAGCAAGCTTTGAAAAGCAAACAACTGTTTTTGTGTGTGTGTGTATGTGTCTGTGTGTTTTCTGTATGGTTTGTTGTGCAACAGCAATAATCTCTGTTGCTTTGTAGTATACTCACAATAAATGGCTTTTTAGATTGATTACATGCCTCAACTTTGCTTTGGCTATTAATCAATCTCAGCAGCTGTTTATTGCTTTGTACATTACAAAGCAATAAAGATTATCCCTTAAAGAGCTGTTAATGCCTCATGGAAAAGTTTGAAAACCATTATTTTTAGAAATAGTACTCCTGATATATAATTTTCTGGCTACCATCTTTGTTGCTTCTTTGGGTTCCTTTCTGATTGTATCACATTTCTTTCCTAATTGCTAATCACAGTGCTTCATTGCTGACAGTGCTTTGTGTGATGGTCCAGATTTGTCCAAAGAGGGCAATGGATTTTGCATACAAGGGTACCATCCGCAGAACACAGCAATATCAGTATTGTTCCTGTTCTTCCTCAAAGGTTGGGGGATTTTCCATCAAGTAATAGTTTTAGGACTTGACTCACTGTAAAAATGAACCACTAAAAATCTTACAATACAATAATGAACGTAAAGCTGCCTGTGTGGACACTTCTATTCCATGATAAATAAACTAAGGAAAAGAGCATTCTTTGTTATTTGGGAATACAAACTTTCCTGTGGGTTGATCCTATATACAAAAATATTTTTTTACTTGTAGAATTACATTGGAAGAAAAACCACTTTAATTTCTGGCAGCAGTTGCAGCTCAAATATTCATGGATACTTGAGTCATATTTGCATTTGTGATTGTTGCAGCTGTACTCTTTTCGTACTTGTCCCAAACCTAACTCAATCTGCAACCTTGCTGACCTGCTCAGCACCACCACTGAAGAAGGGCTGGCCTGCTCATTATTTTTGCAATTGCTGTTTTTCATCACTTCTTATATTCTACAGTCTGCCTCTAAGCACCAAAAGGAAAGACTGGGTGAAGGACTTAATTTTCTCTTCTGTCCCTTTTCCTATGTCCAGCAAATCGCAATTTGTCCCATCCTTTCTGTCTCAGTGCACAGGACATTCATTGTCAATGTTAAACCAGGCTTAAATGTTAAGCCAATGTTAAACCTAAAGCTTAGGTTTGTAAGCTTTCCCGTGGTCTCCTGTCAGTGCAGTTTTCAGTCATGGCGTAAAGAAAACCATTCTAGTGGTGAGAAGCTGTTAAATTCAGTCATCTACTTTCTCTACTTAAAGTATCAACAAAAGCTCGAAATGTGAGCAAAAATTTGTAGTCATTACCCTCTCCTTCAAAACTTGACTGTTATCTGCTCATTTTTATCAAGAATACTAAGACCACTCATCAGCCATTGGTTGAGGATGAACTTGGTTCCAATCTCATTGTCATTAATAATAAAAATACAGGGCATGCCTGGAAATAAGTAGAAATACTATCTCACATAATAGTAGCGTAACCTAGAACATTGTCCTGGTTTCAGCTGGAATAGAGTTGATTTTCTTCCTAATAACTGTCAGAGTGCAGTGGTTTGGATTTAGGATGACAACGATTTCAATAACACAGGGATGTTTTAGCTGCTGCTACACAAAGTCAAGGAAGGCCTTTTCTGCTTCTCACACCACCCTACCAGCAAGCAGGCTGGAGGGCACAAGAGGTTGGGAGGAGACACAACTACACAAGGTGACCTAAACTAGCAAAGGTGACATTCTACACTACACAGTGTTATGCTCAGTATGTAAACTAGAGGGAAAGGTGGCCAGAGGCTGCTGCTCAAGAACTGGCTGGGCATTAGTGCATAGAGAGCGATTACATTGTCCAACATGTGTTTTGCCTATTCTATATTTTTTTCTTCTGTCCCATGAAACCATCTTTATCTCAGCTCATGAATTTTATTTTTCTCACTGAGGTGGACAATGAGTGAGTGAGTGAGTGAGTGAGGGAGTGAGTGAGTGAGTGGATGTACGATGTTTAGCTGCCTGCTGGGTTAAACCTCAACAAATATGCAAAAGTAAACAAGAAAAAAGAAAAGATAAACAAAACGCCAGAATTGATTTGGTGACAGAAAGCTTATCTGAGGATAGATGCAATAAAAGGGAAACAACAGTGAAAAAGAGGAAATAAGCATGAAAGGGTTGGAATTCTTCCTCTTCCTTTTTCCTTATAATTGACATGTATCCTAAGGAATTTTTAAATCATCAGAATATCCCTGGAGGATACAGTTTCCCATTTGGTTAGTAGGTGAATGCAGCCCATTCATCTTATGACTTTTCAGTTTTGTTAAATTAGCTACAGAATTAGATCCTACAGACTGACACATGCGAGAGGGCAAGATTCACTCATCTAAGAACAGCTATTTTTAGTAGGTATATCAAGTGGAATGGATAAATAAAGTAGGTAACATGCCATGATGAATTTTCCTGGTGAACCTCATGTACAACATCTAGAGAACTCACTGTAGACAGAGGGTATGTAGTGGAAGATTAGTTATCTTTTGAGACATCACCTGTCATTATCCCTATTTCCGAGGAGACGATATAGAGTACAGGCAGTGCAATGGATTGCTCTTAAATGATACAAAAATTCCCATTCAGCAAGGCTCAACAGAATCAGAATGGCCAGTTGTGACATGCTGCGAAATGTTAATAGCCAGTGGAGCATAAAAGAAACCCCTGAAAATAGCCCCACTGTAGATTTAGTGAGATTTTTTCAGGTATGTTTGTCTAAATATGCTGGAAGCAAAGTAAATACAAGTTGCTAAAACCAACACTACAACATGATCTAATTTACTTTAATTTCCACAATATGAATACTTAAAAAGTATATCTCATATTCTGAAAGCTGAGGTTATGCTTCTGATGATAAGCCATGGAAACAGATAATGTGTTTTCATAGTGTGAGGTAGCATGGCTGCAGTACTGCTGGCTGCTGCAGCATCACTCAACCTTGTCCAGGCAGGATGTACTGAGGAATCAGATTAGGCTATCAACAAAGATCTGCACAGATACATTTTCTTTTGCTCTTCCCACAGTGGTTATGAATTTTTGTTCCTTTACTGCAAAAATCAAGCAGGCATCTTGGCATCAAACGACTGAACCCTGTTTGTACTACATCACTAGTTTAAAAGTGATCAAGTCCTTCATGTATTGAAAGGATTTGGCACAGATTCAAGCAATGAAAATTTGCCCAAGATGTTTAATCTCTGTCAGGTACAGGAGGTCAGTTGGTAACAAGACTGTCATTAAATGTACTCCAGAGTCACAATAGAAAAATTACCTTTACAGTTTAGGATAGATTTAAACAAGATCGACAGGAGAAAGATAATCACACCCTATGGGTTCTTGCAGCAGCTTCTACCTCCAGTCCAAAGCCGGGGTAATTTTGAAAGGTAGGCATATTTGGTAGGATAGATAGACTGTGGGAAGCAGATGAAACTGAAGGTGAAAGAATCAGCATTGCGAAATGGGAGGGGTTTAAAAGCTCCAGTATTTCTCTTATCTGTCTTCTTTTATCACACAACTTTTTCAGACAGTTCTTTTCTACCTTTCAGCTCTCCACTTACTGCTCCTGCATCAAGCCTATGCAAAGGAAAACACAAGGAATTTTGTTCAGTACGCTCCCAAATACTTCCTAACATTCTCCAGCTGTGATGCAAATAGAACAACATAATATTAATAAATGTAAGATGCAAAGAAGGATCTCTTATTATACAGCTGCAACCCTAAGGCTGTAAATATGTGACAAAAAATAACTTCCTGCCAAGCTAAAGACAGCCTGATATGTTTTATGGTAGTGCATTGACCAATAATCCTCTTCCTTTCTCAGGTTTACAGTCGTCTTTAGGATTGTTTTCAACAACAATTGTCTCTGGGATAGAACATCATATTGCTAAGAGTGTTTATACATCATCTCACATTATTAAGACCCAGCTGGCCAAGACGACACCAGGGTGTTATCAGTCTGCAAGTGATAGATGAACCAAACAAATTAAGCTGAACCACAGAGAACTGGTTCAAAGTAAAAAGATGTATGGTCACTAAAAAGAAAATTTTCTAATTCTGTGATTTTTAGAAAACAACTTTTGAGAACTTCTGAGATATTGAGGTTTTGGCTGACACCAATGGATGTGAAATGGAAGGCATTTATGAAGAACTGCTAAACTTCACTTTTAAAACAGCTGTGTCCTTCCCTTCAAAATCTAGCCACTGGCTAATCAAAAAGGAATTTTGGAGTCATCAAGTTTGATAGAGAAGTTCTCTCTTCAACTCAGCCAGCAATGTCAAGTGCTAATAAGAAAACACTTCACTGTGCTAGATACCATGATTTGTACTCAGCACTTCCATCACCAAGCCTGTGGGAAGCCCTCGACGGAATACTCAGAGATGGAACAGGAATGCTTACAGCAACAGACTAGTTAGAGACATGTGCCAAGAGACTAGGCACTTGCAAAAAGCTGGTGTTGGGGCAAGTGTGAAAATTTTAGCCAAAGAGTTCTCACACTCAGTCAACTTCTCCAGCTTCTTTTCTTTCTACTAGATCTTCTTTGTAGTAGTTGAAAGCTCATGAAACTATCTCACATTTTGTTCCAGCATCTCACTATTCAGAACAAACTCTAACCAAAATGTTATTTCAGGCTTGACCATCGATAGTTATTGCACAGCAAACCACATCACACAGCTCTCCCATATTTAATGTAAAATCTGGGTTCATTTTTAAAATAAAAATAAATTAATTTAATTGATTGATGAGAGGCACCAGCCCCGAGCAGGTCTTGAGGCCCTTGTGGAAGAGCAATTCTGTGCTGCATGGACAGATGTGGCTTTTGTGGATCTACTTTGCAACAACAAATGTCAAGTTATTGGTCAGTAAAATTCCAACTGACTGAAGCAAGATAACAGCCAGAAAGATCATAGTCTACAGCAGCAGACAGTAAAATATTATCTCAAGTTTTACACACATGGGAACATCTCTTTAAATAATTAGTATTTTGGAAGATTGCTCCGCTCCTTTTTCTATTGTCCGTCCTAATTTTTTCTATCCCAGGCTCAAAAGTCATGAATTCATCCCCCAGATCATAACATCAGATCAAAACCTTTTCATGTTTAGTGTGTCTTTTAATGATTTTTTTCAGTATCATTCTACTTCTTAAGCCTTTGCACATTTACATTTTTATCTTTTCTCCATAAGCACAAGGCTAGGGACTCATTTTCTTCAAATGAAAACTGAGATTCTCATGTGAGTCACTTGACCTTTTGAGCGGGTACATTAATAACTATGATAAATAAAGAAGTCAAATCCCTGATAATGGACTTAACCACATTCTCCTAGGCCAGGCATAGTCTGTAACACAGAATTTCAGTGACACTCCCCACCTGACCTTGCACATTGCTCCACCATGGAGCAACTCAAGAAACTCCTGCTAAAAAGCCACAACCAAGTGACAGAACTGGAACCTAGACTCACAATACTGCTACCATGTTCACAGAAACTTCCCTAATGCATGTTAATGTGAACCACTGAATAATGATCCAAAGTCCAATTTTCAATGCAGGTTACGTTTATTTTTCATATAGAACTTCTGACTTCCATTTTTCCGCTGTGGAAATTAGAAGTCCACACTTATAGACAGGCTTTTAATTTAAATCAAAATGCAAACTGTTCCACAGTGGTAATTAGGGGTATTTGAAAAATGGTCGAACTTGGAAAAATCCTAAACCAAAACTGCAGAGCTCACATGCCTGTCCTTCAGGGTCCTTAGACTATGTCACTTTATAAGGTAAAGATAAAACAAACATCATCAGACAGGTTTTCTCTTTAAATAGGAGGAGTAAAGATCATTACTTTGTCCCTCACTGCCATGAATATTTGTAATTAAAAGCAAAGCAAAAAAGAACTGGGAAAAATGAAAATATAGTCTCATCTCAGTAAAAAATAATTTAAAATATTTTTTGTCAAACTGTGGGTTGTCATCCCTAGCACACAGGGCAGATGCAGTAAACAAACACACAACCTATTAAGACAGACAGCAAAATTCCAGTAACATTGTGAGTCTCAGGGATTTTAATTGAGGGGCTTCTTGAGCTCACCTATGCTACTTAATTACTTTCATAATTGCAGGTATAGGTGTAAAAGATGCTCCTGCTATACCTGCTATACAACTTTTAAAGAAATGGTCAGACTGGTCAATCTTAGATCTCCTATTACAGTGTACACTGAGATGTGTCTAAGCATCTGGAGATGATGCTGGACACAGCTGGATACTTTCTGATAATGGAGATGACTGTGTCCCTGGATTATTCTCATGTAACAGCAGAAAGTTACAAACTTTACAATGGTACTTGTATTGCTGTTCATCAGAAGGAAGGGATGGAGGCGACCAACCAAGGCATAGTGTCTGCCTAAATTTTGCTCCACATTTAGGAAGGTAAGCAGTATTGCAATTTATGGGTTGCTGTTATCTCTGAGATAGTATTGATGTGAGCAGTAATATGGAAAGCCTTATATACAGGAGACTTCATATGCAATTTAAAAAATTTCCTGTTTTTTCAGAAGTTCTGAGTTTTTAAAATTACCACTAGGCAGTATACCAAAAATTGGGATTTTTATTGTGTCCCATTCTTTTTTTTTTTTTTCCTTTCCTTTCCTGTATTTGAAGTATAGAAGTCTTCTGCAAACACTTTTTTGTTAAAATTTCTTATGATTTCACCTGGCATTGGACAGTCTAAGGTTTATTGTTAAATGGGTGTACTTAAAACTGGTTGGTGACCAGCGACCAGCAGTGTTCCTCCGGGTTTGGTTCTAGGGCCAGTTCTGTTGAATGTGTTTATAATATGATAAATAGTTTCTTGCCCCAAGATGTTGCTGCCTGAAAGTGGATAAGCAAATTTAGTTTATTCAGATACTGTACAATTTCATAGACACAACATCCCCCATAATTCAGATATGTTATTTCTGCCATTTTTCTGCAGTTGGCTGTGTTCTGTTTCACCAGTTGGCCAGGTCTGTGAAATTCTATTACATTTTTACAATATCTGAAAAGGCTAAATCTGCCTGTTCCCTTTAGGACAGCAACATCTGTTGGCTCTGTGGGACAGTTTCTATACTGGTAAATTACTCATAGATGGCATTTAGTTTGGGTTTTGGCTTGCCACTATTCATTTTGTTAAATTCTTAGACTGATACCTGCCATGACTTTGGCTCAGACCCCAGCACTAATCAGGAAGGATTCCCACTGGGCACCTTGGCAAGTTACTGTAAGAAGCACAAAATGCAGCCATGCATCACAGTTACAGGGACATCCATGGGCAGAGATTACAAAGCTAATCACCCAGTGCAATTTTTTTTGGTGAGTTTTATTTCCTTTTACCCCCAAATCCTTGATGTGAAATTGTGACTTCACTCAGCTGAAAGATTTGTCAGGGATTTTGGCAAGACCAGGATTCAGCTGATGAATCTGGAGACATTTCAACCCATGGTTGCAACATACTCCATGCTTCCCTTGTCTGCATCTCAGATACAACAAAAAATGTTCCTTCCATTCCTCTAACCTTCCTGCATTTCAAAGGAACTTCTGATATTTTTCATTTCCTAGCCCCAGAGGAATATGGCCTGCTGAGCAGTAATTCCATTTTGGTAGCTCATCCTAGCAATTTCCAGTAGCAGCATTTCTTGTGTAGTCATATTTATACTGAAGTAAAGAATTATCTAAATGCACCATATTTTAAATAATTTCAATTATGATACTGTCACTTTTATAATGGATGGTAGCACAGGAAAACAATAGTCCATCAGTGTGCCAATGTAAAAAATTAGTTGTGATAGGGTGAAAAATTGAGCATTTTTCCCTATGATTTAAGACGTTGGACAAGGTTTTTTCATATAAAAAGTAAAATTTCACCCATAAATCAGGAAAAGCAGCTTTTAGAAATGTGCTCTATTCTTTCATCAATACGCTATTTTAGATTGGTTGAGTCTCTTTCTGTTTTGTAATTAACTTATCAAGGAGTAATGGTCTAATTTAAAAAATCCAACTGGATGACAGAAATACTATTTGTTCTAAATTGAAAATATTTCAGCATCTGTCAAGATAGATTTCTTCAAATTACCCTTTAAAAACATTGATTTCTAATACTGTATTTCCTTTTCTCAATAAAATAGAAATATGTGTTCAAAGGAAGCTGTTTTTAAGGAGGCATTGCTGAGAAACAAAGCTATTCCAGTAATATTAATCGCTCTATGATGAGTTGCCAAAAATACAGTCTCCAGTTAATGCTCCAAGTTTGGTGGGTAGTCATTTTTTATTATCCACCACACTGAAAACCTGAAATAAAATGTTTAGCAATTTTGTATAAATGAAGAAGCCCCCAGCTCTATACTTTGACATAACTAGGACACTCTAACATAACAACTTTATAAAGATTAATTCTCTCCCAAATTAGTGCCTGATAAAAACATATGGCATGGTGTTTACCAGGAGAAAGTGCTCTGTGTCATATAGAGGTTTGTTGCATCCATGGCATAAGACCAGTTCCACTTGAATGATGCCAAATAATGCCCTTTGGATATTTCATAGCTGTTAATCAAGGCAATATGGAGTTAGATGTAATACCTAAAATATTGCCTACCTGTGCTAACCTCACATCATGTGGTTGATATTAGAAGCCTCATTAAAATAATTTACTGTGTCTGGAAAGGAGAAGTTAAAATGTCTGTTCTTGGACACACCAGAGGTCTTTGTAGCACAGTTCCCTCTTCCCCTCAGTGGCCAATTGTGGGTGCTTTTGACAAGCTCATTAGACATACAAATCTGTTCTTTCCAGGGCATATCCTGTAGCTCCCAATAATGCCAAGCTGGAGATCTCTTTCTAGACCACTGCATAATAGTCTTCAATAGGCTTGTCTCCAAGACGGCTCTGATTCCTTTTTTAACCCATTCTCATTTTATTACCATAACAACAAGTGTATTCTACATTCAATTCTATTTTATGGAAAAATATTACTTCCTTGAGTTTGGAACCTGCCAAACAACAATTTTATAGACTCCCATTCAGTTCTCTTATTGTGAGAAGTTGTATGTGATTGCTCTCTATCTGCCCTAATACCAGTCACCATTTTCAGAGATTTCCTTCATAGTATCTCCTCAATTACCCTTTCTCCAAATAGAAACATCTTGGTCTGTTTACTTTTCATTTACTCTCTCCTCAGATGGAAACGCTCCATACCTTTGATCATTCCTCTTGATCTTCCTTGTAACCTAGAAAAATATGAGATAGAGGAAAGTAGAATGCTTTAACAATGTTTTCATGCTTAATCTCAGTTTTTTTCCTTGTGGTTTACCTTTGAACTGTGATTATTTTAATCAAACTGGTCAAAATTATTCCATAGCCTCTTTCTTGAATGCTAGTGGTGTCTAGAAACAATTAGTCTGTATTGGAAGGTTAAGATTTGCTTATGTTTACCTAATTTTATTAGCTCTTTTCTCATTCAGCAATTCGTGGTGTCCTCCTGCAACACCTTATAGCTGGCTTTTGATTTTAGTATCCTAAAGAATTTAGTATCATCAGTAAACTTCATCATTATATCGTATTCTTCACCTTTTCTGGATAATTCTTCGCCTAATCTGGATAATCCATAATGTAATGGATAATAACAGTGATGTTGTAACAGATCTTGATTTGAAAACTATTCCAGTTGGTTGAGGGGTCTGCCGCTTGGGACCCAGAGAGCCACAGCCACCCCAAAGGATGTCTCGCTAGAAACAGCTTCTTGGGGGGTCAGGGCGCTCCTCAGCTGGCAGAGGGGCTTCTCAGCAGGAGGGCAGAGCAGTGATTTTTCAGCTCAGTGATTTCAGCTCAGTGCTCTCAGCTCCTTGCCCTTGTGAGTTAGCCCCTCTTTTAGCCGGCCGTGGTGAGAGAGAGAGAGGTCTCGTGTGGAATTTCCGCAGGTGGTACTTTATTGCAAAGGTACCAGCGAAAGGGATCCAGGGACGAGGAACCTCTGCCGACCAGAGAAACTCAGGGGTTTTTATGGGACACCAGGGTCGGAGGAAAAGAGTACAAAACCAATCAATTGTAACAGATCTACATAAGATCCTGAGGGGGCTTGTGGGTCTCCGGACAGGTCGCTGTGACTAGAAAGTTTGTCTTTTGCCTTAGGGGCTCTCGGTGAAGTTGTGGAATTCCTTCTTAACTCCTCAGCTTGGCTCTTTCCAGGGTAAAGCAGCCGGGGCTCCGCCCACCCCCACAGAAAACACTTGTTTTTATCCATTGCTGCACAGCTTTTAAACAGTTACTAACCAACAGATTTTGTTTCTTGCTTCATCAAACTTATTTTTTATGAGCTTTTACTGAGGGACCTAGTCAAAAATATTTTGAAAGCCTAACTGGGTCCCCTCTCAGCTCCTTGTTTACTTTCATACACTCAGCATAAAGGACTCTAATAGATTTCTGAAGTACAACTTTCCTGTGGTAAAGCCATATTGATTCTTCATATTCTATCCACCTGCTGTATACACTAGTTCCAGTTTTGGTTACAGTTTTAGTTTATTTTCGCGGTACAGAAATCAGACATACTGGATTATGCTTATCAAAAGTATCCTAAACTCTCCACCTTCAATTCCTGCACCCAATTCAAGTAATACACCACAAAATGCAATAGAGCAGTTTCCTATTTTAACCATGCTGGAATTGAAGTATAGATACTGTCAAGTCCTGGCAATTTCTAAATTCTTTTTTATCATGCCTTTTCTAGTGGAAGATTTTACCGACTTAAGTCATCTGCATTGCTACTACAGATATGGATGACCTCATGTCCTGCCCCTGCCCCCTTGCTGTGTGTTGGTGCTGACTCTCACAGGGCTGTGTAGGGGGCAAAAGATCTGCCTAAGTGGAAAACAGATACTCTCCCCTCTCCAAAATCAGCTGGCTTTGCGAAACAGCGTGTCTGATCAGTCTGTATGTAACTGTAGGACCACTTTTGCTGCTGGCAGGTATGGGGCAGAGGGGAAGGATATGGCAAAAAGGACTGAGAGCAGCGTGGACTAATTGTGAAACTGCATCCTGATACTTCAGCTTGAGGCACTTTGCTGTCATTATCATTCTACTCATTTATGTGCATGAAGGATTTCCACAGAAACCCATGCCAGCACACAATTTAATGGTACTGTTGAAAAAGGAGCTGGAGTGATGGTGGAGTGAGAGTGTAGGAAGCCTCTCTGATCAGGAACACAATATTTGGAGAATGGTTCCTTTGCCATCACAGGTACAAACAAACAGAGCAGGACTTGGTCAGTTGTAAATATTTAACTTTTGTATCCTGTCCTGTTATTCACACAGTGCCTCAAGAGGTCTGTATTATGATTTTTGTCCATAGTACAGGAAGAATGGTGTTCCTGAGTTGGGGGAACGAAGGACAAACATTGTTCAAATTACACATTCCCATCAGGTCTAGGGAGGAAAGTCCCACAATCTGCTTTCTCAGTTTTGTTGGTGCTCTTTCATCTTCAAAAACATTGTTAAATTTCTTGAATTGTGAAAATACATTCAACAGTTATGATTAAAAAACCTCTTGCATTTTTTGGGAGGGGGAGGGCATACTTGGACTTTTGTGATGGTACAGACAGATGGTGTCCTTTAAGAATCTGGTGAGATTATACAGCTTAGAAAATCTATTACTTTAAGTATCTAAAAGAATACATGGTTGCTGAGGTTTTGAAACTGCTCTGTCTTAATATCACTGCATTCCCACAGTGAAGACTGGTCCAGTTTACGGTCCTGTGGTGAGGGTCCAGATAAACAATAAAATTGTTTAACATTGCCTTACAAACAAGGTAAAAAGAAGAACTTCATGGCAATTTGAGTGATAGAGAAACCATTTTATGGATAGAATCCTGAATCACTGACATTTTGTATTTTCAGGAATATTCCCCTAAAATATCCTAAAATACTCCTTTAAAACACATGGTATTTTTGAATGAATACATGATTAAAAATTTTTCTAAAAATCTGTATTTCTGTAACATCTAGGTATTCCAGTCATGAATGATAAGCCAATTGTAATAGACATGTCTCTAAATACAGAGCAATATGACAATGTTCTCAGTCACAAAGATTTTGCAATTTAATTGATAGGAAAAGGAGAGGAAGATGCAGAGGTAGAAAGAGATTGTATTTATGAAGTAGCTACTATGAATAATGTAAATCCTGGAATGTCTGCAACTAAACTCCAGCCATGATAGGCCAAACATGACAGATAGCTTTGGAGAGTGACCGGGAGGATAATATTTAAAATGTCCTACCTCTTTGTAAAGGACTATTCAGATTTCAAGACTAGTGAGGAAGAAAGCATTTTGAAGCATGAGTTGAAACTCATATAGACAAGCCACTACAGAAGCATTCTGAGCAAAGATAGGAACCAGCTTCCTTGAAAACCAGAAAAGAGAACAAAGAGCTTCTCCAACTATTGAAACTCATCTTTCGTTAATAAAGTTGTAAGTCCAGGTAACTTTCTATTGTTCAAGAAGACTGAACTATTTCAGGGATAACTTCGTGGGGAAATCATCCAGTTTTACACTCTGCATAGTTATGAGGACCCTGAGAAGCCAAAGGCAATAAGTGAATGAATAGATGACTAATCATCAGCAGGAAACACACACAGCTCTGGTCTATTTATGCTACGAGACAGCGGACATTATCAATGAGGTAGATATTTCAGCTGGCCAAGATTTTAGTTTGGCTAGAAATCAGATGGAGAATGAAGAGGGTTTTATTTCATCCATACACATTCAGTTAGCAAGTGAATGTTGCACATTTAAACTGGATGCAAAGCTATATATCTGTAACCTCTACTAACACACAAAGGTGTAGAGAGAAAAGAGGCTGTGTGTCCATCAGGGCTCTTTCCACTGAGCTGTGTTCCTGATATCCAATAGCCACCACTGCCTGACCACCACTGCACCGGAAAACAGACTTCAAAGGCAAAGGGCAGGAACTAGGACAGGAGCTTGCAGAGAGTGTGCGTAAAATACCTACCATTAATTGATCCTGGTTTAGAAACCTACAGTCAGGTCTTGAACTGACTCAAGAGACTTCAGCATCTTGTGGTTTAGATCAAGATGGGCTGAATTGCATATTAATTACTGTTCAATAATTGGATATGTGGGAAGGAGTGTGACAATTCATTACCTCTATGAAAGAGTGATTAATAATGCAAGGGACACTACAAAGTTACAGAAGAGTGGCTATCTCTACTTCCCCTCTCCTTGCTGACAGGACCAGCAATTGTCGATAGATGGGAGGAGCAGCATTAATTGGGCTGGTTCCAGCTACACAGGCTTGGTCCCAGGCATCCCTGAAGGTAAGGCTCTGTTACTGCCCTTCAGGCTGAGGTAGATGAGTTTCATGAGGTGGAGAGCACCATTTAAGTTGGCTGATTTTCACGGGTTCATGGTTCATTCTAAAGTGTTGCTTGATGATGGGTACATTGAGTCACTGGACAAGTATTCTTCTATTAGGTTAGTTCTGCTACTGCTACCAATCATGTTTTCTTAATAAGACTTGCCTGATCATGTTTTACCTAACAGAAGTTAATCCCTGACAACTACATAGCAACATAATGAAGATTGAACTGTGAGCCTCTGACATCAGTTGCACTACTTGAGTGTGGTCAGCCCGGTAAGGGCAGCTGAAGACTGTAAGGGACTGTGCCATGGGACACAGAACCTGCTGTTCTGGCCTAAATAAATCCCCCACTCCCATTCTGCCTCCTATTTGCACTGTAACAGGAGCCACACCAGCATCCTCTTCTTTTCAGCAGAGAATAATTAAAGGCTGCAGCAAAGCCATGAGGAGGGCTTTTTCTAGGTACAATTGACTTGATAGAGGAAGACAGCTATAAGATGGAAAGTAGACAGTAGTGGGATTCAGAAAAAAGCTCGAATCGCCCAAGAACATGAGGAGCCACCCCTGAGGAGGAAAAGATGAGAACATATTGAGAGAAGAGAAAGAAACTGAGTAAAGCCTCCCCTTCATTGCAGGTCTACCACAGACCCACGACATCCTGTTGGCTTCTCACAGATTTCCTCCCTATCCCTACAGGTATCTCACAAATACCTTCTGAGATTTCCCTTACCATTCCCAGGAAACTGCTCCACTGCCACAAAGGCTGGAAAATGGCAACTGCTGCCAAGGAGATTTAAGCTTCAAATTCCTAACAGCAGTGTAGCCTGGAGGCTTGCCCCAGGCAAGTAGGCCTGAAGAGTTTTAACCCAAGCTAACTCCAAAACAAGAAGCACTATTGTTCGACAGCTGTAGCTGTTTGCACCATGGAACCAAATGCACTATGACTCTTCTTTACTACGCTTCCTCCTCTCCTGCCAGGCACATACCAGATTATGAGGGACCTTAGGCATGAGCATCTGCAGATCCAGCAGATGAATTGCCTTTATTGCTTATCTCCACATTGTAGTACAGCTTGCACATTACTTGTATTCTAGAAATACCACAGATAAAATAATTAGACAAGCAAAGAGCACTCTTCAGCTTCCCACAGGTTCAAGAAGCCCTAGGTAAGAACTTAAACTATACCATAATGGTACACAATGGTACCCCTCTGTTCATTCTTTGCACTCCATGCTTGTTCACTTTGGCTTCTCTCCATTGACCTCTGCACTCCTCCTTCCACTCACAATCCTCTTGCATCTTCCAGCAGTTGCTGGGCCCATTCCAATGCCATATGCCTTTCAGGGTCCCTTCTCCAGTCCTTCAAGTAATCTCAAAATTGCCATGAAATAGCACCATGTAGTCATAACAAGCAGAAACTAGAGTTTAAGATGCTACCAAGTGTTCCACACTGGGTTTTTTTGGCAGTCACACAAAGCCAGAGATACTCTGCCTCAGCTCAGACTTTTCAGCATTTGAATTCTACCTGATCAACAGCACGTAAGACAAGTTTATATAAGATACTTCAGCTAGATGAAGCATCTCACAGGATTGTCCAGCAACACACTTCTCCACATACCCAACTAGCTTGTTTTGCTGTGCTTATTGTTCCCACCCACACCTATAACCTGGTTATCCCTCTCCAGCATCTTATCATAGCTGATTTACTGATAAATTAAATTTAGCTAAATTAATTTGAAGACTACACACACTCACAGCTCTCTGCAGCATATCACAACTTCTTGGCTCTCATTTATTAATGATGCCATATAGAGTTGCACCCCTATCTTTGAGCAGCAGCTCACTTGCCACTTTTTAACGGTTGTTTTTCTTGCCCTGGAAAAAAGTCATGTAAGATTCAGGCAAAACCAGGGGTTTTTTTCTGTCTTCTGCAGCCTAGACTGTCAGATTCTTTAATGACATCTTTATAAATGCTGTGTGCTTTGGTGCTGTATGATCAGATATTGAATGCAACACACAAAAGCAAGATACCAAAGCACTTGTGATACCAATGTGCCCATAATGACCTGTTTTCTCTTTTCCTTTTTTGATGTGGGTATTTGGATAACTTAGAAATTAAAATTATATCATGCTCTGAGTGATCATTCTTATCAGGCAGAATGAAAAGGGTACTTCTTTTCCTTTCTACTACTGCATGCTTTGCTGTCTCCTGAGCACATCTCATTTAATTTATCTGTTATAAATCCTGGTATGTGTATTCATTATGGACGAGGGATTGATTGTGCAAATGAGTTATGATTCCTGTGGAAAAACAAAACCAAAACATGACACCAATCAAACACAGGGACACAGCTCCTAGATAGTAAGGCTGGATTCACTCCAGGGGCTTCTGTTGTGTGTTGGGACAAGTTAACCCAGTAGCTTCTCAGAGCTCTGTCTTGCTCAGGACAAGAAGCTATAAATGCTTTCTTGCCAGTGTTGCCTTGTGAGTGCTTGATGATTTCATTTTGGTCCTTAAATTTGATATGTGCTCCTCCCGCATGCTGAATTGAATGAATTGAAAAGCACTGTGTGCTTTAAAACTCCTGACAGAATAGTTACTCAAAGGATGCAAGAGAAGCTGGTACCAGAGAATAGAAATATACTTTTTATCTTAGAAATTAAAGACCTATGGAAATAGCACTAGAGATATTCTTCTCTATTTCAGTTTCAGTTCTTGTGTTAAAATTATCCCTTTCCTCACTACAAACCTTAACTAGAGGAGAATGTAATTTTAAGTGGTTATAGAAAGGAAAACAGTCCCGTGCAAGCATGGTAGAGACTGTAAATCAACTCTGAAAACCATGGAAGAGGATGTGTCATGATTCCACTCATGCCACTAAGGTGAAATCTGTCATCTAATAAGTGGGAATTGTTGTCCAACAGTGCTGAAAGTCTGATTTCCTCACCAAGTCCTCTATCCTCGAAATATATGGCCACTAGGAAAGTGGTGGACTATAACCATCTCTGCTGTTTTGAATTCTTGACTGGAAATAGCTCTGTGCTGAGCTCAGTAATCTTCCATGTATGCTAAAAATGCAGCTGCCTTCATGAAGACATTCCACATAGGATTAAAACAGTGTCACAAAAATGGTAGGTGTCTGCATATGCTCAGATGATGAAGAGGTGATGAGTAGTTTACATGGCTTTGCTTTTTTGGAACATGGTGCTCAACCCCCAACTACATCATCCTCTAGTACCAATACATACATATGCATACCTATAGGATCTAAGATCTATCGCAGATATTTTTAGGCAAGAATTTATATTAAATGTCATGCTGGTATTTACTGTAAGAGTCATCTCTGGACTTAAATTTTATGCTAGTGATTGAATAATCTGTTTTTCAGTATTGTGAGGAGAAGAAAAATAACAGTGAAATGTGACAGCTAACTTTTAAAAACAAAAATAATCCACATACTGGGCAAATCAGCTGACAAGCTTCCCCCTTCACTATAGGGGATTGTAAAAGAACATTTCTCTCAAGTTCCATATCCTTTATGGGAAATTATGCAGAGATTAATACTGCCCACTGACATGAAATCACATCACATTATACTTCATCCCAAATCTAAAAGTAGTTGCTCAAAGAAGCCAATACTCAAAAACCAGACTTTGTTATACACATGGGCAAGTTTTGTGAAAGAATAAAGTAAAATTTTTCACTTCTTTAGGAACATTGTACCTAGGAAATATACATAGAGTGCCTCCTTATGCTATTTTGAACACATTCTTACAGCCTTCGTTGGTGCCCCATGTCTTTTGATATGTGGAGCCAACCTACTGACAAAGAAAGTATCAAGGTTATAGTCATTCAGCTTTATCACAACAGGAAAGCTACAGTTTAACACCATTTTGGAAATACTGATCAGTAACATTAAAACAATCCTCTAAATCTCAGAGATGGTAAATAACCCCTGCAGCCTTCATAAACAGATTGGTCTGCTCTATTCTGCTCCCTGCTTTTCAGCACACAGGAGTTCACCATACTTAAATTGCAAATGAGCAGCATAAATGTTAAAAATGTTTCTGCCTGTTATTTTCATTGGCATCAGCCTCGGCAGTGTTTGGGAGATGGAAGAGATTGTGCAAGCTGCAGCAGGGCTACAAGGAAACACACATTTCCCCAGTCTGATTGCCAGACTGGAGAATTAGTTGTATTCAAGCCCTTGATTCTTCCCTGCAATCCTCATTGGCCTAACTAGGGACCTGGTCCTTACCAGACCACTGAGTACCACCACAAACATCCCCTTAATAGGCCATGATGGTCATCAGCTTCCTGTGTGTTCCAGCAAGCTGGAAAAGACTTTTCTAAAGGCTTCACAGGATGCATGTTGAAAAGTGCTAACCAGGCAACACTGTGGAAGAAACTGATGTGGGAAAAATACGTGACTGAGCCCCAGTGTGTGCAGAGACAGCATGCACAGGTGACCACTTTCTGTATAACACAGCTTACAAACCAAACTGGAGCAGCCACCTAAGCAGTGACTGTGAAATTAAGCAGAGGTCTACTTAGAGACTTGAGCTATTGGTGCTACACCAGGGGAGGAGGCTGGGAACTTAGGTTATACTCTTAGAGAACTTTTGTGTGTTGTAGGCACATTTTGTTAATCAACATCTGTCTTCTGTAATCCAGAGCAATTTCTTTGGGCTGAGGAAACCACATCTGCATCTTCTGGCAGACTAAAGGCTCCCACAGACTGCCAGGAGGACTATTAGGTCCAACACACATGAGGACTAAAGCTTTTTTTTCTTCCTTTGGGAATGGTGCTGCCCATTACAGTGCTAGGGATATAAAACTATCTCAGAATTCAAAGTTTGTGTAGAAGACAGGACAAAACAACTTTCCAGGAAAACCACTGTGACAATTACCACTCTGTCACACCAAGGCCTGCTAGTGTAGCCTAACAGCAGTGAGATGTAAAGAAATGCCCACAGAAGAGGCAGGGTTATACTTCTGACACAACCTCCTGTTCAAAGAGGCCCAGGAACACAGATTTGATCATCAAAATTACTTAAAAGGTGATCTTATCCCTCATTCCATTAAAAGAATCATTTGTAATGCCACTTCTGAGAGGAAAAGGTTAAATCTGAACAGCTTTTAATGCCAAATTCTTCCTTTTAAACACAATTAGTGTCCATTGGTACCTAAGACTAATTCATGCAACAGCAATGGGCTTTTTTCTGCCTGAGGAAAATTTACACTAAAATGTGGAATAAGGCTATGTAAAAGATAAAATAAACAAGCCATCCTAGCCAGTGCCTGCCAAGAAAATAAGATCCAGCACTGGAATTCTTTGTACCGCTGAACCACTCAGTCTCTGTTTTTCACATTTAGCTTGCGCAGATTTTTTTTTTTTTTTTTTTAACTCAAATTTTCATTGGGACTGGGAATAGAAAAAAAGTATGGCTAAATCCTTCTTCTCTCCAGCCCCTTTCCTTGAGTAATTTGATGTAAAAGAAATAAACTAAGAAGTCTCTCCCTTCCAGGAGTCAGAGTATTACAAAATAAATTGCAGTTAATCTATAGCAACAGAACTGTCCATTTCTTCCCGGCAGATGAAATATAAAATATGCAGTAATGCTCAGAGCACTTGCTAATTATTTAACAGAGGAACTTTCCACACAAAACACATTTAAAAATTGAAAAGCTTCTCTAGTCCTGACCAGAACATTTAAAATAAGATTTTTATCAGTGATGTTATAAAGCAGAGGACTGCAGTGACCCCATCTTGTAGCCTGAATTCAGCTGAATCCTACACTGTGTTATAGATCCTTCTGCAAAATGTGTTCTTAACAGGAAAAATGACAGTATAATGTACCACTAGTCTGGAGCAGGAATGATTTCTAAAGATTGGCCAAGAAGAAGCTGGGAAAGGATTTCCAGATGGGTTCTGCCTCATCTGAGCTTCAGTTACTCACATGTCTCCTAGTTTCTCCGTGTCTATGTTTACCCAGCTCTAGCAGTGATCTTTGTGCGCCCTTCAAAACTCTGAAGCTGAGGTGCCTCAACACTACAATATCCAGCGAGTATCATTTACAGTAGTATTTTATTGTTCATCATTCAGCATCCCTTTCCTTAAGCATGCTAAAATTTGGAGGTTGGGTTTTTTTTTTCCCTTTTTCAGTGAAGCTGCACCCAGCTGCCCCTACCTTTTTCTTTAGAGCTGATGTCATCACTTCATCACCATCCATCCATCTTCCCCTGCAGTGTGTGCTGCTTTCCCAGGGCTGCAAATTTCACCTGTCATTAATTCTGTTAATTCACCATGCTTGTTTAGAAAGAGAAGGAAAAAAAAAAAAAAAAAAAAAAAGAAAAACACGGTGAGGAAATGTTGACATAACTACAGGTCTGGAGAAAAAAAGGCCATTCTTAAGCACATGTGCAGAACTAAGTGAGGAAGAGTCAGGGATTGCAGCCTCTCAGGATCATACAAAGAAAACGAAACTGTCCGAAAGCTAAGGAAAGCAGAGCACCCAAAGAGATGCGTGGGGAGGTTATCAAGTTTCATCCCTAAAGGTATTTGCATAATCTGGGTATTTACCAGGAAAGAGATGGGGAGATTGGATCCTGCTTTATGGTAGTAAAATCATGGGATGGATGAGATGAACTCTTCACATTCCCTTCTCCTCCTGTAAGTTTATGCCATAGCTGTGAAGTCCAGAAAGATCCATTTGTCTTCTACTTACATACACTAACCTCTTCCCCTCCACCCCACTGCCAACAGATTTAAGGTTTATACTGCTCCAGAGTGAGGTCTCTGTCCATTCCAGCAGTTCTGGTCCCAAAAATACACAAGTTCCTTTTACAAAATGAACCACATTCCATCTTGCTGAGTGGGGTAAATTCTTCCCCCGTCTCCCCTCCCTTTTTTTTTTTTTTTTAACCTCAAATGCAACAGCCCATGTTAGAGAAAAATTTCTTCTCAAGTCAGAGCTGATAACTAGTTCTAAGCATTTGAGCAAGATGCATGTGTCAGGAGCAGGGCCACCATGAACAACTCTGCCCAGCTTTTCATCTCTTGCTAATGTTGCTTTGATATTTTAGAGGAAGGTAATGCAGTCCCAAGCCACCCTGGAAGTAACAGAGCTCAAACTGAGGGGATGGGGGGGGCGGGGGCGCAGGGGAAGTGCAGTAGAAACAACAAAAAATATTACTCATGAGCCTTGTTGGTAGATAATAGAAAATCTGGAGTATGGGCACTGATGGACAAATGCAATACATAACGCATTGAGTGTAGTGAGTTAATCTTCATTCCAAGCAGCTTCCCAAATAGGGACAACAAGGAGATGCCAATGGGACTGAAAAGATACATGGAAAGGGTGCTCACATTCTTCCATCTGACTCTCAGTGGAGGAATGTCCTTAGAAGAATATCAGATTCATCTTGAGGACCTCAAGTTACAACACACCATCCCTAACCTCACAGAAGCCACCTCCACGAGCAGCCTTCTGCTGTCCTCTACCTCTGTTGCTATACCTTACCACAGCAAACAAACATGCTTTCACTGACAGCCTCTTTCCTCCTGGCTTTTGGTCCTAATTTCCTCATGATAAATATTCTTTGGCATCAACAATATTCGGCTCAGTGACCGCCTTACTCTGCGTTCATCTTAACCACACCACAGAACTGCTTTTAGGGAACCACTTTCATTTGTCACTTCACCATAAGTCCTTCTGCAGCCACATAGCTGAACACACATTTTTAGACAACCAAAATGTCTGTAATTATATGGGAAAAAAAAAAATGGCCACAGCACACATCCATCTGCAAACTGAGAAATTCTTGCAGTTGTGTGTTCCCATCATGAGTGACACATCTTTGTGTAAAGTAAGATGCATTTTGGTCACATCATGGGTAAGTTTCAATCACGATTCTAGGGGCAGTGATTCCACCATGTCCCTTGGCAGCCATTCTAATGTCTAATCACCCTTTCTGTAAAGAAATTCCTCGTGTTACCTGAGGATATCAGAGGATATGTTATCTGAACCTCCCCCGGCACAGCTTGAGGCTGTGTCCTCTTGTGTTGCCAGTGGTTGCCTGGGAGAAGAGACCGACCCTACCTGCCTACACCCTCCTTTCAGATGGCTGTAGAGAGCAAAAAGGTCAGCCCTAAGCCTCCTTTTCTCCAGGCTAAACGACCCCAGCTCCCTCAGCTGCTGCTCACAGGACTTGTGCTCCAGACCTTCACCAGCTTCACTGCCCTTCTCTGGACACGCTCCAGCCCCTCAGTGTCCTTCCTGAGCTGAGGGACTCAGCGTCGCCGAGGCCACTGAGAGGCACTATGTGCAAATAAAGTACAGTGAGGGTACTTCTCCGCCTGAATAGTTGGCAGAAGTGTTGTTAAGGCGGAGAGCAGCCCTTCTGCTTTCTCGGCGAGCGAGGGCTCAGCGCGACACTCGCGCAACCAGAGAGCGCACCCCGCGATCAACCCGCACCCGACAGGAGCGACTCCGGGGCAAGTTAGCGGGGCGCTGGCAGGCCCGTGAGGCGGTGCCGGCCGCGCAGGTGAGCCGGGCCCCTCCCGCTCCGCTCCCTGCGGAGGGGGCGGCGGCCGCGCTGCTCCTAACGCGGCCTGACAGGCGCGGCCGCCGCTCCCGCGCGCCCTCCCCGGGGCTCCCCCCGCGCCGCCCGCGCTGACATCACCGGGCAGGATTTAAATAGCTCCGCAGCCGCTGCCTCCCGGATACAGCGCACCCCATTGGCCGCCGCCGCAGCCAATGGCCGCGCCGCCCCTCTGCGCTCCGCCAATGGCGGGGCCGCGGCCGGCGCGCGCCTCCCCTGTCGCTAAGGGAGGGAAATACAGCGCGCGCGGCGGGCTGTCAGGTGCGCCGGGATGCGCCGGGAACGGGGAGCAGCCGGGGGGCTCCGGGCTGGCTGGGTGGGTGGGTTCTGCTGCCTTCGCCCCCCCTTGTTTTTCATCCCTGCTAGGCGAGCTCCCCTAGCCAGCCGCGTTACTCGGCGCGGGGAGGGAAGGGAACAGCGGAGAAAGTGACTGTTCTCCGCTTTGTTTTAAGCGCTCCGGCGGCGGCGGCGTCTCCCGGGCGGTGAAATGCAGGACGAGCCGCCCCGCCGTGCTGTTTCCTCCTCGGGGAGAGCTTGAAACGAGAGAGAAAGAGAGAGAGAGAGCGCGAGAGGGGAGAGCGATCGGTGGTGACTCGGGGGCTGGCCGGGCTGCTGCTGGGGCTCGGCGGCCGCAGACGGCGGATTTGTGGGAAGAGGACGGGATGAGAAATAAACGCACCTGGCCAGCGGTGTTTAGGGGAGCGGGGGCCGGGTGCCCCCGCTGGCTGCCGGAGCCCCTGGACTCCGGACGCGGACCCGCCGAGCTGCAATGGACGCTGCCCGCCGCTGGCCGCAGAGCGGAGCGCCGCCGCCGCCGCCGAGGAGGGAGAGCTGCCCGCCCGGAGCCGGCCCGCAGCGCGCCCGCGCCCGAAGAGGGACCGGGAGTTTCCTCCTCGGCATCGCTCCGGTGACGCGGGCTGTGCCGGCCGGCCGCCCAGATAGGCTGCCTGGCAGCCACGGCGCGAGCGAATAGGTAAAGGCCACTGTGTAGATGTGCTGTTTGGAGAGGACGAGGAAAAAAAAAAAAATTAAAAAATTAAACCATGCGAGGATGCGGTCATTGGGCCTGGCACGGGGGATGGGGCTGCACGGGGGAGGTGGAATAGCCTCCTCGCCCGTGCCTGGCGCGGCGGCGAGATGTAGCCGAAGGAAAATGAAGTCCTTACGTAAGGCGGGCTGGCTGGATGGCCGGGTACCTGCTGGCTCCTGCATCGCCAGCCGCTGCCCCGCCAGAATTACCTGGGCTTCTCCCTGCCGTGCCGCAGCCTGTCACTGCGGGGCCTGTCCTAAAAGGAGACTTTCATCCGCAGGAGCTCGTACATTTAAGAGCTGCGTAGCATTGTGGAACAAACATAAATCAATTGCATTCCAAACTCAGAGAATTTAACCCATTTCACTTGTTTCCAAGCTTACTAGCTTGAGAGGACATGGTATAAATCTACTTTGCTGTCAAGCCATGACAGCATTACGTAAATCATTTCTTCTTGGTTACTGGTTACTGCTTCACACCCTACAAATATTTCTGACTTCTTTCCCGTATCTACAGTGTGTTAAAGCATTGCCTGAATATCCTAAAGATGTCGGCCTGCGTACTCAAAAGGCAAATGCCTGTCTAAGAAGCGTAGGAAAAACAAGGAACAGGGCTGAGACCTTTTCGGTTTTTTAATTTGATTTCAGTTTCTGGTTCTCCCTACACTATAGGGTAGGATGATAAACTTTCTGCCTAGATGCTTTCCTTCCCCATTCATCATCAAATTAAGAACACAGCTTAAGTCACAGTTTTGCTGGAGAGGGCTTTTTTTATGTAATCAGAAATTCCTATACAACATGAAACATTAATTATTGCAGAAGAAGCTGCAAATTCTTGCTGTAGAGGCCCCCATAAAAGTAAAACTAAAAATCTAATGAAGGCTTAACCTTCCCCTGAAACAAACTCACCGATTTACCAGAAATCTGAGGTGCCTACCTGTCTACATCTCTGTGATGTGATGGAGTTTGTGTCAAGGTTTCTCTCCCTCTGAAAAAGGGGAGCCTCTAAAATGAAATCGTTACCCCCGTCTTCCCTCCCCCATGTTTCTGTTTCCTCCTTCTCCTTACCTGTTTTTCCTCTTCGTGAAAGATGAGGACTGTGAAGCCTTGTTTCCCCTTCTGTTGTTGCAGAACTCTTTGGATGCGTCGGAAGTAAGCGCCGGGAGCATTTGGTGATCTTTGTGGGAGGAAGGCACAAGCCACCCAGGCCCCGTTCCCTCCATCTTGAGCCTTCCATGGTGATTTGCAGCAGCACAGGGAAGTATGAAGCACTGAGGGACAGAAGTCAGTGTTTAAACCTGACTTCACTTCAGCATTAATGACCACACAAGTTTCAGAGGACCAGAGGTAGAATAGCAGAATTACTTAACTCTTTTTAAAAAGTTCTCCTTTGCATCTCTAAAGATTGGAGAGCTGTTTAGAAAAGATGATTATACAAGTGTTTTTATTTACTGCCCTAACAGAAGATGGTGATCCGCATTATCTTACATGCATCTTGGATGCATCTGTATTACCATATAGATTTCAGGGGAGCTGTATTGATTTAAGTTCGTAAAGAAACCCAGTGAAGTTTTAAATAATTGGAATAATATTCTCCCTCTCTTTCAGTCCGATTTGCCCTTCATGTTACTTGTGTTTCATAATCCTCCTAGCTCTCCATTTCGTCATTACAAGACCAGCATCTCTACTGTAAAAAAAAAAAAAAAAAAAAGGCAAGCGAGAGAGAGAGCACCCCCCCCCTCAGAAAAAGTGAAGTACATTTACAATCTTTTATTTATATCAGTGTTTAAATAAATTTAGGGCACAAACTGATCCTGTTTTTTTTAATAGGCCTATTTAGTTTCATGTACTTACACAGGTATTTTTTTGGAACCAGAAGCTCTCAGGAAGAGAATGTGTTCGATGCACCAATACCCTTTAGGGTTTTGATAAAAGACATGATATCATTGAGTATCATCACCACTTCTGTTATTCTTCTTATATAGTAGCGACAAGATTGAATCACCATTTTTAGCTATTCTTCAGCAGAACTTGTAATCTATCAATGTGTCAGCTCAACAGCAGTTTTCTCTTCACACTAATGTGAACCAGAAGGTCCAGCTATCACTGATTTTGACAATTTTATTTTATCTGAGATTGCATGTATTGCAGAAGTTTGAAGCAGATGAATTATAGGACCTATTATGTTTTCCGAAAGACGTACAAAACATAGAATACATCGCCTAAAACGTTTCAAACTAATTTGTACCAGATAACATTCCTCTGTTTGGTGTTTCATAAGCCTAATGCTAGAAGCACTCTTAAATATTTGTCTGATAAATAACAAGAATGAGATCGAATGTGGGTCCTGTAGTTTTTTGAATGCCTCACATTGCCCTCTCGGTTGTTACATAATGCATCATAAAGAAATACGTGCCTTCATTCTCTTTAAATCACTCCAGCATGGATAGTACTAAGCCTTCCTTCAAGTCCTCGTTATGCAAGTCCTTGCTACTGCTAATAGCTGTCAGCTCTGCATGGTTACTTAAAAAACAAGGTAACTGCAGACTTTTTATGAAGCTCCTTGCACTTCTGGAATTTTCAGTAAGGTGATTCCAGGTGTGTTGTTCTCTTTCTCAGCTAAAAACTAAATTATTACAAACAAACAGGTTTTCCCTCATTAGCGTAAAGTCCCATTCATTCCGATACATCAGAAGGTAACCAGTTTTTTTTGTTGAGTTGCATATTATGAGTATCTGAATGCACTTCAGTGTCAAAACAGTGAAAAAGACCAGAATGCAGAACATTTTGAACGTCTGTTGGAGAATGCAGGCATATAACTAAGTAGTGAAAAAATACATAGCACGGTAAAAAATCCATGACCAATCTAGCAAAGCTATTAGGTAACAAAAAATCCATATGGGCATTAAGTACTATTATTTAAAATAAAATCTGTGTTATACAGTACAAGCAGCTTTCAAGTGAAATTGATGAGATATCTATATAGAACAGAAAGAATCATTTTTTAAAGCTATGATATGACATTCTGTATTTCTTTACCTGGAAAGTGGAATTTTACTCATCATTTTGTAAAGGTATAAAATTAACAACAAGCAGTTCAGAGAGTTAGGAGCACTGCCTGATTTGTGGAATTTTTTTTCCCCTCTGTAAAACACAGAGATCATCTGCAGCAAAAAATCGGGAAAAACCTGTCTGGGTTTTCCAATATCATGTAGATCTTTCCGAGTATCCTGTCCTTGAAGATGGTCTTGGTTTTAAAGAGGCTGAAATAGGAATATCTCAAAATTCATAATACTGACTATATATAAAAAAAAAAATTTGCTCTTCCTTTATATTTGTAGAATATGCAAGTAATAACTCAGCGATGTGTCACCAGGAAAGGAGGGATTGTTTCATATTCCATTAGTGGATCTATTAGTGTAGCAATTCTTTATTGCATTTCTACAGTTTTTTTACATTTTCATTGCTTTTTGTAAATTTGAGGTACTAGCTTATTTGTTTATTTCCATTTTCCTACTTTAATTATTTTGAATGGTTCAATTATAAACTGTCCAGATCTTGGTATGACACATGGAAAATGCATTTTTTCATTCCTTTTGCAAGCAGTAGGTTGGTGGGAGGAGGTCTGCACTGTAAAATAGTGTACCTACAAAATTGTACTCCAGTGGGAGATTAAATAAGAAAGAGCAGGATGACTGAGACAAGTCATTTGTCACAGATGTTCATGCAGTTCTCGTGTTTTATTTTAAGCTGGATTTATCAAACGTGCTAAGGAGTAATTTCTGTCTGATATGAAGTTCCCATCAGAGGAGACTAAGTGGTTTAAGTTTAAACCGTGGTTTGAAAATACAGGGAAATGTTACTGGACCGGTGACAGTTTGATTCGGTAGCCAAAGTGGATGCAAATTATTAAAGTAATTAAAGTAAATATTAAAGTAAATTATTTTTGGCCTTAAATACGTCAGGAAAATACATCATTAATATATTACTGTGGAGCAGTGACTTTACCTAGAAGACAGTTTTATCTATGAAGCACAAAGATTTTATTGCAAGCGTCTGAATTATGTAGATTATAAAGGGTACCTACCGATGCCATTGGAAGGCAAGGATGAAATGGCAATGTGTGAACCTCAGATATCTGAGCAACATTTACTGACCTTTTTTATGGTATTTTACAAGTTTATAATATAGGTTTTGTATTAGTTTGATTTAGTGAAAATGGAGGAGGTAAGCGCTAGTGTAATATTGATTTCAGGTTTTTTAGATAGGCCGATTATCATATTTAACAAAGTACAATATGATTGAGAAGGCGCAGGACTAAGATTACTTTAAAAATGAGATTTTAAAAAAATCAGTATTGGACTTATTCTTAGTTTGTATTAGTTGCTCTCTCTTTTAATATAATTTTCTCTTCTGTTAAGTTTCATCTCTCTTCCTTCAGAAATACTGTGTCCCAGCCCCAAAAGGGAGAAATATAATGGCTACAATTAGCTTCTGTTTACTGGAGCAAAATGATTTTTTCCCCAAACTGAAACACATGAATTAATTTACTAGACTTCCAGAATTTTTTACATATGATGTTTCTGAGAAAGAGATTGTAATGTCCATTTTAATGCAGCTTACCACAGTACAGCAGCCGTAATCGAACGTTTTTCTTTTTGGTCGTCGGATATACAGACTTGTCAGGCTGTTTGCTTTTAAGTACCTGAAAACTGAATCTGAAAAAAGTGTTTTTGATATGATAAGTTTGGCTTTCCAGTCTGTACTTTCCTTTGAGTTTTCTAGGTAAATGCTGCGCAGATTGATTATCAGAAAAATTGAGGCTTACGTAATCGGGACATGCATTTTTCTACTGCCTCCCTTCCCCCACTTAGCTTTCATTTTACTATGAAAAATGAAAAATTTTGAAAAGAAAATTACTATGGCATACCGATTATACACACTTTTTCATAGAACTGCACAGCTAAGCTATTGTATATATTTAGTAAAAGAAAGCAGCAAGCAAAATATTAAAACCTTGAGACGGCTAAACTTTAAAATTCTAGTTGTCATTAAATACACCTTTATCTAATATGCCGTACCTAGCTGTGTAGCAATGAGTCTTTTTTCTTTGGATAGGAAATTAGAGTACTTCCATGTAGTCTTGATTCAGAACAAGAAAAATAAGGACGTCGTACCCCATTTTTTAATTCGCCGTAAAGCTGATGTTTCTTCGTAATGGAGTTGGTTTAATACCTAACTTTCAGAAGGTGATTTGCAGTGATTGTTGTTGACAAAATATAAGCAAATGAATCAGAACTCTGTCCTGGTAGATAATTACAAATTGAATTACCTAAAAAGAATAATATTAAAATTTTATCTAAATATGTTAACATGGGCTCTTACCCATAGGTGGCAGTCATCTTTCACTGTAGCAGGGATGCCAAACTTTTGGTTCGTGGTATTCATGCTTACACAGAAATAATTTTGATGAGGTATGCGTATGTACATAAAAATATACATGTCCCCTTTGAGAAAGGGGGAAGGAGGGGAAATTAACCATAAAATTAGTTAGTCATTAGGAGGAATCTGTATTGCTATGTATAAGCAGTAAGATAAGGAATTATCATATTCTGGAGAAAAGGTAGAGGTATCTATAAAACCACAGAAACACATTTTTTTTAATTGATCCATTGCTGATGCTCCGCAAAACAAAGTAGTGATAATTCAGAAACCAGTTAGCCCTACAAATTGCACAGAAAGGCAAGTATCTTGCCAGCCTTAGAACACAACCCCATAATCGTGCCCAGTCCTCCAAACCACATTTCTGTTTCATCGCCCATTTTCATCTGTAAATTACAGAAGCACCACAGTGGTGATGTTGCCCTGGAAATCCCAGCAATAATTTCCCTTAAATATTGAGCAAATACAGAAAAAGTGCTCTGGGTGAGGGTGTCCTTTCAGTCGTGGAGAGCAAGCAGAAGCTGCGGGCTGCTGTGCCGTCCTCTGTCTCTTTGCAGGGCTGCGATCGACACCCGTGGCAGCGCTGCGCAAGGGGAGGACGCTGCGTGCTCGAACAGAGATCTGCTCAGTTTTGCCATCGGCTTTTTTAGGGATTTATGTGGTTTATGGGGATTTCCTTTTGCAATACCACTAAGGAGGCACTTGGGACCCCACCAAAACTGGAGGGTATGGAAGGAGCTAATAAGGCCAGGTCATCTCAGGCTAAAACAAACAGAACTTGTGAAACTACGAATGTGTCATAGTGAGACGATAACATTCTTCTGAGAAAAGAAGACCGAAACCTGAAATTCATGGGTAGGTGAGGTCATATTCTTTTTTCTATTACAGCTGCACTGAAACTCTTTTCAGTTAAGATTAATCTAATATTGTGTCAAGGTAGGCCACTGTACACATTCAGCAGAGGTTAGGAACTGGCATTTTACAAAGTAGAAAATTGTAAAAATAGACAATTATGTTTTGCTGTTACAGTGTTTCGCTGTGAAGCAAGATTAAGGGCTCAGAATTGAGCAGAATGGTTCAGTATTATTAAAACAGAAGGACTAATTCTCCTTATGCAAGAGTCACGGCAACACACATCATTGTATAAGCCAAAGCAGGCAGTATGATTTCATAGTCACACAGGGTATTTCCACAGACAGACAACCACAATGTGACTAATTAGATATTTGCATATGCATGGCCCCATTTGCTCCCCAACTGTAATAATTAGGAGTATTGCACTCCACATTAATTTACACTCTTGTGAAACACTATTGAATATAAGATAGCGGGTTGTGATAAACTGGCCGGTGACAAATGGGTAAATTTGATACATGTTTCGAAAATCAGTGCTTTCATAGCCAGCTTTGTCCTTGACAAAGTGGGCAGAGCTAGGGAAGACCTGCTCTGCTGTGGGGCCTGATCCTCTCTGCTGCAGGCAGCCGTGTTGCACTCTTCAACTTAACGTGCAGAGACACTGGACTCCATCTTGAAGTTACCCCCACCATCAGCTTGCCTCTGTTTTTCTGTTCCTCTGCATGGTTAAAGATTTCAGATCATGTGTGTCATGACCAGCTGAACGTCTCACATTCTGCAAGGTCTTTGACTTCAGTTTAAAGAGCATTTATCTCACCCAGTATAAAGTCCGTTTCCGTGTGTCCTCCCTTGAGTTGTTCAGTTTACTGCTGAAACCTGCTCAGCCTGAGTTCAGCCAGACCAGCCGTGCTGTACCTGTCAGAGACAAGGGTGCTTTTCCCTGAGCATTCTTCTAACCCTCCATTGCACCTCCACTTCCAGTAAATCTCTTTTAATCTGGGGGGTAGAAGTAAGCACAGTGATCCAGATGAGATGTTGCCAGTGCTTCTTATGGTGGCATTAATACCTTTCTATGCCTCCTAGATAAAAGCAACAATACAAAGCAACTAATATTTTGATTTTTAATGTGTTTATTTTTATATTAGAGCCACCTATTCTCAGCATCTCAAAAGCCTTAAGGATAGACTGAAACACCCAACTTACCCTTTTTGTATGGATACTGACAGCAAAACTTCATTCCTAGCTTATGACCTTGACCTTTGCACTATCATACTGGTATTGCACGACAAGGGTGTCAAAAGGCTTTTTTATGAAAGGGCGTCATCACTTTCATACCAGCCACAGGCTTCCCCTGAATTTCCCGGCATGTCCAGATTTGTTTGGGATTCTCTGCACTTTGCACGACTATGGACGTGAGCTGGCACACGCACGCGATACAGCGCAGGGCACTGCAGGTGAGCTGGCTTGGCTCAGGAAACAGAGTTGTCTCTAGGATTAGGTTACCTCAGCCACATCACAGTTTATTAGTTCAGGTAAGCCTTCCAGAATGTGTACAGCACTTCTGACTCGCTGTCCTGCACTGGCTTCATTTGACAGCTCTGAGAGCCAGGGACCAAATTCTGAAATATTTTTACAGGAACAACAAAGGAGATGTACTTAGCGTCTCATTATATTGTTTCTATTGATCTTGTAGGTTAATCTCCATTTTACAGGTGATGCCTGTGAAATTGAAGGAGGAAGAGATGTACAAGACTTGTGTGGCATTCTTGAATAACATCTAAAAATAAGGATTTTCTTTTTTTTTTAATAGAAGAATCTGGATGGTTTTGCTTGTTGTGTTTGTGAAAGTTAGCTAACATTCTGACTGTCTCTAATTAAACAAGATAATATCTCAAGAGTTAATTTAGCAACTGCTATCTCCCTCAGTTTATTTTTTTTTTTCAAGTAGCATACTAACAAATGTTTTCCTGAAATCCAGTCAGATTAGGTCAACTCACTTCCTTGATGTAGAAAGTAGGGTTTGGTCCGTTTTCATAAATGCCTGGCTAGCATGCCATAATTCATTATTAGGAAAGCTTTGTAGTGTTTTTCTTTTTTTCTATTTACCCAGTTTTATCCCATGCATCCTTGCATCCAAATTTTTGATGGGCGGTCCCAATTTTTCCTCCTGTTAAATTCTCACTACTTCTAAAATCTTAGTTGAGGTGACTGCTCTTGTGCTTGGATTCAAGGACCAAGTTGTTCACCCAAAAATTAAGAAACCCAGAACAAAACTTAAACTTTTTTTGCCATTTCCCCTCCATGTAAAGGATTCATGGAGAAGCTCACTCAGAGAGGTAGTAGTAAAACATGGATTTTCTTGGAGCCTTCAGCATACAGCTGAGAAGACTGCAGATATAAGAGCCTCTAAATCCTGCAATTTACTCCTGCAAGACTTTCACACTTCACCTCTAGTCCCAGGGCTGATCATATCTTGGAGGTTTTATAAAGTCTTAAAAAGAATGTGAACATAGGTAAACAACTTTTTCAGGGCTGCTACATGTTAAAGAGCGTCCTTTAAAAACCTGCAGTTATACCCAAATGGAGAAATCAGAAAAGAACATCTAGCTGGCCAGGTTTGGTGGTTTTTTGTGTTTTTTTTTTTTTTAAATAATATATATATAACCAATATTACTGTATAAAAATATTTTGAAGAAAACCAGCATAACACAGGGGAAGAAGCAGGCAGCTTTTGCAAAGGGAGGCGATGCCTCACAAGTCCCTCTATGAGGAGGGGAGATGTGGTCAACACATTTAAAAGGAATTAAAGAAAGACGTTTGACATCTTTTGCCAGAGGCTCTCAAAAACCTCAAGCTGAATGGGCAAAGAGGCAGCTTCTCACATGGACAAACACCACACAAAAGAGTCAAAACCAAATGGTCACTTTTTGTGGTGATGGGAGTCCAGTAGCAGAGCCCCTCCACCAGCATGCTCAGAAATGTTCTGTGAAGGGGCAAGAATGAAAGTTGCAGATTCCTGTGAGCATGAGGAGAGGATGAGGGACGAGGCCATGAAGTGGAGTGATTGAGCAAGAAAACAGCAGATGAGCCTGGCTGTGGATAAATGCCCTGCAATTACACACAGGGGTCTTGGCTGGCTCCTACCCCTCCAGAGCAGCATCGTGAGGCTCTAATAAATGCTGCCACAAAAACATCAATGCACGGCTTGGAAGTGGTTCAAAAAGCATGCAAAAATGTTAGGAATTGCAAAGAAAGGGACAGGGAACAAAATCTTTTAAAAATAGTCATTACTATAGTGCTGGGTGAAACTCTTCTGCCACTTTCTAAGTGTTGCACTTGTTTCTTTGGTCTGTCCACCTTTCGCATAAAGGCATGGCAATGAGTGTGTTTAAAAAACATTGCAAAATCAAAGCTAGAAAGCCAATATCAGACAAACAAACAAAACCCACTGCACTAAAGGAAAACAACAGTTTGCTTCGCAGGCTTCTCCCCCACCTTCAGAAAAGCCAAAAGGAAAAAAAATCAGCGTAAGAGGAGATAGCTATTGCACTACCAGAAACATGCTAAGAGTTGATGAAGGTGAGTATAGTCTGATCATAGTTTGACCCTCTTTGGCACCTCTCTTCCCCTCTTTTATCCTCATGGATCAAATCTACTAATAGTAGTAAAGCAGTTGTTCAATGTCATGCTAAAAATCATTGATAAGCAAGAGAGAGCGTTGGATCCATTAACCTGTAGATGGACAGGAAGGGCATAGTTTTCTGGAGGGCTTTTATTCTCAGACTTCTACAGCTTTCCCTGTCACTGCTGCTCAGGGGCACATGGAAGACTGTAGGTGAGGAGAAGCAGGGTTGGATGCACTTGGCAGCTCCTCCACGAAGTGTGGAGGGTGATTGCAGGAACTGGTGTTAAGCCAAAGGTTCTGCCATATGCATGATGGATAGTAACATTTTTCACTGCTGTAAGGCAGCAGCAAATATTTTTAAGTGTGGTGATCAATTTTGTTCTGTAGCATCTAATTGAACATCAGTAAATATGTTATTAAGATGCTTGACAGTGCTCTTTTGCAATCAAGGCCAAGATGTAGTCAGATACTCATCTTAATCTCTCGAGACATATTTCTAATGAATTTTTACAGTACCTAGAGGAAAAGTCCCTGGTCTGAAGTGGGACACCTGGATGCTAAAAGCAAATTATAATTAATAATATATTGTGTTTGTGATGTCAGAGTGTCATCTCAAGACAGTGGTAAAACCTTGTAAAGGCTACTGCTGGAATCCTCTTAATAAAATTGCTTACTTTAAATCACTCCCAGGGCATAAGATAGGATGTTTCTTTGTTGACAGTACTTTCTCCTGGATATTTATATTTAAGGTTATCAAGGAACCACCCAATACTGAGAGAAGCAGTATTTTGAAATAATTCCATTGTATTACAATGTCTTTGTTATCATTCTGCCTTGTGAAGATATGGATAAACTTCCTTTCTTCTTATCAGAAGTATGCAAGAAGGGTGAGGCCCTATACCCATGCAAAATGCAATTAGGGAGGTAAGCTATACCAGCTTAGGATTGGTATATACTGTCTCCTTGATTACTCAGTCCACTGTGAGTAATCAGTCCTCACTTCTACAATGGCAACCTTTTGATCTTCTTTTTTCTGCTGTGCTGAAGGAACTTTTTAACTCAATTTTTTTTGAATAAAATTTACGAATTTTACTCCAAAAGTCTGCTAGATTCTACCATATACAAAAGTCAATCAAGCACAGTGATTGCTACAGAAATGGATTCTAGTTCTGATTTTAATTCACATTTCTAGTCAACATAATTTAACTGCAAAAGGATTTTGGTTTACTTTCACCCCTAGGTTTTCTTATTATTTTTGAGCCATTAGAGAGGAAGGATGGAATCCTAGACCCATTGCAGTACTGGAAAATGTACAGAGAGGTAGACTGAAATGAGAGTTCAAGGTGTCCAGAGCTCAAATTTGGCTCCAGAAAGCAATTTGGCTACTTGTACTTGGGTTTGAGCAGTCTTCTTAACATTTTGGTTCCAAAATCTACAGAACCAATTAAAAAAAAAAATCCATTTATCACCTTGTGCGGTAGCTACAAACGGTTTAAGTAGTAGTAATAATAAGGACTAAATCATTAATTTTAGTGGTCTGCCTTTATTTTTTCTGTTATATACTTACTACCATTCTTAGTTGACTCCTACATTTATGAAAGCATATGTACGTTTTAGTTAGGGGTGCACTGTGCTATTGTTTCTGGACGAACATATAGGTGCAAGTTTTGCAGGCAATTATCTAGTATTTCACAGTCTCCAAACTGCTCCTGGACAGCAGACCTGAATTAGAAGACATTAAATTTGCCTATATTAAGGTATTTATCAGAAAGCCTGAAGTGACATATGTTGGAGAAATTTGTAGCAAATCATTATTTCCAGATATGAAGTAAATTTTTCATTAATTAATTAGTACAGTCTTTAGACATGCATCCTTGATCTATAGATTATTTTACCCTTTTTTAGGAGACAGCACAATGTGAAAACTTTATTATTGGAATAACATGTAAAAAAATAAAAGGCAATAACATGGCAAAACCCCCTCAGAGCTGTAATTAAGGTGGTAATAGGACAAGTCTATCAGAGCTGGGAACAGCCAGAAGAGCACATCTTCTGTGCCATAAGTGCAGGCAGAGTGCAAATGCATAAAAGCAGTTGTTTAAATAAAGCACATGGACCTCCTAAAAAACGAGATTCCTGAGGTGATCACGTATCATGGAATTGTAGAATAAGTCAGGCTGAAGAGGACCTTAAAGAGTATCTAGTTCTAGCCTCCCTAGCTTCCAAGCTACATCACCATCCTCCCCGGAGGGCTCTCTCAGAAGTTGTCCACTGTCTCCAAGCAAGCCAGCAGCAGAGCAGGGCTCTTGTCCCCTCAGCCCTGTCCCACCAGCCGGGAGCAGATTGACTGTCGGGCCCTTTGGCCCAGGTGAAGGTGGGGGAGCACAATACAACTTATCTTCAAATGGAGCAGTGCAAGCTGCAAGGAGAACACTTGTGATGTTGCTGTTCTGTCAACCTAATGAAACTCCCACTTCCAACTCCAAAATCTGGAGGCCTGATTTGAACCTTTTTAACCCTGGAGCATGGCCATAGAGATAAAAGCACAGAGTGGCAGAGTATAGTAATCTTCAGGATGTGTGGCATCATTATATTCAGACGCTGTGTAAGCCTGATACAATAGCTCCTACCACATCTTATTTGAACTTGAACTATACCCTATTTAGGGCAGAGAAACATTTTCAAAATTGCCTGGACATCTTAGAATTCTTTAGAAGTATAATTTTCAGCTTTTCTATTGATCATTTTTTTTTCCCAAGTCTCTAGTTCACTTTCCCCTCATCTATTTGACTTTATCATAGGGGCAGCTGTATTTGCCTGCTAGCGTGGAATGCTGGAGGGTCCTACAATTTTTGTAGTTTCAGATTTTGGTATATCTTGCTAAAAAATATGGGTATGGGGATGAATACAGATAAATCTTGTTCATCATATTTGTCTTGTGCTCGGGCATACAAGGAAGCTTTCTCTGGATGCAGAACATACTGTATTAATTTTGTAGATTTGGTTTTGCATGTGGTACAAGTATTTGTTTTGCTGGATTCTCAAAACTTCTGGAGGGAAAAAAAGGAATGTTGCCACGTAAATGTCATTCCAGAAAACAAGCAAACAAACCGGGGAGCCAAGATCTCCGTCCCGGCGCCACTCAGCTGACCTCAGCCACTTTGCTCGAGGAGGGAGTGTCGCTTGTATCTGCTGTAGTTGTATCACTGCAGATGAAAAGCAAAGGCAAGATTTCCTCCTACCAAGTTTTTGTCAGAAAGGAAGGTCTGCTTTCTGTACACATTAGCAGTCCTTGAGGGATGGGGCAAGTTTTATTTCCTGGTGACATGTATGAAACAGCCTTTAGGTGTGAGAAAATCGGGGAAGTTTTAAAGAAAGAAGACTAAGAGTAAAGCAGGGAGTATTAACTACAAGTAAAGGGGACAGTCCTTAAGAGGATAATTTTCTGCTTTTAAATCTGGTGCCTGTATTAAAATTTCTCCCAGCAGCATGAGCATGACTGATACTTATTCAGCTGATAGCGCAAAGCAACAGTGACCCTGGCACCAATGCCGAGGCAATATTTACAAAAGGATGAACTATTTTCGAACAATGTCTTCAATGTACTAAGCACAAACAAGCTTTTCTTCAGCATCAGGCATGCATGTTGACTCGTTCCAACGATTTTGTTCATGTACAAATGTATTCATTGTGGACAATGCAAGGAAAATGTCATTCTCTATTTATATCCCAGTTTCCCTTTGTCCTCTTTACAGTATCTTGGGGCAGTGATGCAGAGCAGAATCTTGTTCTAAACTCCTGCTATTTTCCTCCCCATCTTCCTCCGAAGCGCTCACAGTAGCAGAGCCGCAGTGAGTTAAAAGGCTCCCTACAGCAGATTTTTTTTTTCTTTTGAGACACAAAGATCGGTCTCTCTCCCTCCGTTTCCCAGCAAAGAAGATCTAAGTCCTGCCTCTTGCTCCATCACTCAGAGCACATAATGGTCTTGGCAGCAGAGGATGTGGTGGTAGCAGCATTTTGAGCCATGTAAGTGGATGCACCTGGCACAGCAGTGTGAATAAGCGATGTTAAGGCAATTCTCCCCCAGCAATATATGAAACCATCCACTTCATGAACAGCCTCTCTGTGATAAAGGCTGCCTTTCTGTTGGCTTGGATAAGTTCCCCAGTATGGTCAAAACAGAATAATGGAGGACTTTGAAAGAAAGGCCCTTGTACAGAAAATAATTAATCTTGCAGTAGAAGGGCAGGGAGAAAGATTTAGTGACACTTGAAAACAAAAAAACAAATCCCCAAGTCCTAGGACTAAACTAAAAAGCGTGAGTACAGGTTCACACTGTGTTTTCACTTTAGAACAAATCATCTGTCCTGAAAGCATCATTCTTGGGCAGGTTGGCCACCATTTCAGGTACGAATTAGGAACATTATTTTAAAGGACATTTCAGGGAAATCCTCTTATGCCTTTCAAGCATTATCTGAATTTCTTCAAGGTGGAAATGTCCCCTTCTCTCAACTGCAGCATTCCAGTCTGATAAGCTTCACTTTACTGGTAAAATGATATGCATTGTCTTAATACTGTGATCATATCTTTACAAAAAATCAAGCGATAAACCTCCTTACTTCTACAATGAAAATGATTTAAATTGAAAGCTCAATATTAAATAGAGTTTGCCTTTAATAGATTTCTGCACTCTTTCCAACTATGTGTATACAACGAAAATTGTCATGCATACCTCAGATGCAACAGTGAAAGGAATATAACACATTCCACATGTTCTAAGAAATTGAAAAACTCACATTTCTGAAGGAAGAATATGTGGCTGTTTTTCATTGTGAGACTCCTGAGGCCTGTGCACTCACTTGAATGGATCTCCCAGTAAAGAACATTCCTTATACACAGGATTCACATCCAATTCACTGTCAAGCATCAAAACATTCACTGATGATTATAGATTTTGTAAAAAAAGTCACTCTTTTCTTTCCCCAGATAAAATATCTCAATCAGGTTGAAGCAATTTTGTTCTCTGAAAGAAGAGTTTGAGACTTAATGAATATTACCGAATGAAAAAATTTTAATCACATAATGCATTTTAGATAAAGGGTATATATAACACCAAATAAATGAACTCTTCTTGTAATTCATACTTCTAATAATGCATGATTTCATATGCTTTAGCACATAAAAGATTAGATAGCTTGAAAATTAGAGCAGTCAAACTTTTAGCACAGTGTGAGATGAAGATAAGGAGTATTCAGTCACTGAAAATGTCTTTCCTTCATCACCATCTAACTCATCCTTAAAGAATTTTTAAAATTACAATTGAGCAATTGTTAACTACTGTACAAAAATAACTTCTATTAGCTGGAAAACATTTTAAGATCTCTCAACTTTAGGGTATGGAGGTAAACTGCCATGTGAAGGCTTGCCTTATCATTCCCATGAATTGAAGTTTGTGAAAGGTTGGTAGTTCTGACATTTGGAGAGATGATTAAACCCTCTAAATGATTGAAAGCTAAGCATAACCTTCAAGATTAAATGAAGATTAAATGATCATCTATTATGGATGTATGCAATATATACTATCTCAACAGTTAGCTGTCAGCAATCATTCATTTTCATTTTTCATCAAATTTTTAGAAAGTAGCATCTCCTAGAGCTAATACTGGCATCTGCAACTAAGAATAGTATTGAAATACAAACAATTTGGTTGTAATTTAGTTTATTGTTTTATTTTTTAAAAAAATCTCTCACTGCTGCATTATCATATTGAAATCTCTCAGACAAATAACTGATCTGTCCCTGTTCAAATGATAAAGACTTTTGCAGGTGTTTTAATATGATATGAGTCTTTAGTGAGCAGCAGGAAAAATATGCTCTCTTCAGTAAAGTTCTTAAAGCTGTTTTCTTTCGTACATACTGTATGTATGCAATATGTGTCAATACAGAAGACTTTTTCTGCCAAAACATAGTTTTATCTAAGGGCAAGCCTTGGAAAACACTACTTATCAGATTCTTTTAATCAGATGATGTATAATGAATGACTGCAGCGCACAATATTTTATGTTTTTGTTGGTACTGCTGCGACTGGTATTGCTGCTTTTTGTAGTTTCACATTTCTTAGCAACAAAAAGTTTAACTTCTGTTGTTGGAAGCTATGCTAGGATTATTTTCACAGTCTGCTCAATTTGCCTCCTCTTACATCTGACAATCCACCATAAGCAATTGAGAAATATTTTCTGCACAAGCTACATTAAGCCTCATAACAATTATTGCTATCTTGGCTGATCCACTCAAAACCGTTTCTCGAGTTAATCCGAAAACCTAAAGCTCTTTCTTTTCAGGCAGCATATCCTGGCTCATGGAAGGCATGTTACCACTATAGTCATGGTCAGAATCTGGGTACAGATGCAATGGGAGTTATTAAAGCTATATAGGCTCAATGTTAGATAATCAATCCTCTGATGATTCCCCTTCAGTGCTGGGTCCCACCCTGGGCGCTATCTTTGACCTACAGACAGTACTGAGCCTACAATAAAAGCATGTGGTCACCATTTTTAGAGACAAAAAATATTGCACATGAGATGACTGTAACAGAAGTTCTTCTGGTGTCACCACATCTAGTCTGGGCACATACTGAAAATGGATCCTTTTACATTCAGTGATAGTTCAGTTTAGCAAAGAAATCAGGATTCATTTGGTTTAAAGATACAGTATGAACATAAGGCCTAAAATGAGACAAGGGTTTGGGAAATAAGAGACACTTCAGCAGAGATATATGAGGTTCAGCATCTTGACAAATCCTTTTGAGAGGATGAGTACTTATCACTTCTGATAATAGTTGTGAGATCTTTGTTTTGCACTGAAGAGATTCAGTAATTTTCAGGCTGTGGTGTCAGTTTAGTGTCTGAGCCAGTGCCTTGAACCTGGAGCCATCCCGGTTATTTCTATTTGGAGCAGGGTGCATCTCCAGGTAACACAAATACCCAGCACCTGGGAGACTCATTTGACACATCTACCCTTTGGGCTGCAGAGACCCTTCCAGTCCTGTAAGGGCTGAGGAGCCCTCCTGACCCAGGTGGAAGCAGGCAGCCAGCATGGCAAACCTAGCTCTGCATTTGGCCACCATATGCCCGTGCTGTCCCTGCCCAGTGCAGTTAAATAAATGTATGTTCTTTATTTCCTGGTCTTCACTGAATTGAAGACACATCCTGTGCTTGACTGTGATTTGTATTTCCTTCAGCACCTGTAGTCTGTGGCCACTTGGCTGCTGTGATGTGTGTGTTACAACAGCTGGACATTGTGGGAAACTTGAGCTCTTAGACAGGTGACATTTTTGATGCTATAGAACAAATGCAAACCCCCATAATACAAGCTAAGTGGTTGTTTTAACTGAAGTGCAAACATTTTATTTATTTATTTCATAATCCAACTTGTATTTTATTCTTCAAAGTCAGATAACCACAATAACTTTGCCAGAAATAAACCTTTCTGAGCTGGCTGGCTCTACAGCTAAATGCCACACAGCTGAATTCTCCATTCATAAACCAAAGATTTTCTTCTGCAACTGTAAGCACCAGAAGTGTTGCTTGGGATCTGTGGGAGAGGCTACATGACCCCAAGCAGGGTCCATAGCTCAGTAGCCAAGCAGCTGGGAAGCTCCTGACCAGGCTGGCTCTGCATGGGAGTTACCTGCACACCTCAGTCCCAGCGCTCGACAAGCACTCCATCTGCTTTGGCTTTTGTCACCCTGACACACATTCACAGTCCTGGCCAAACGTTCCTAGACACAGGGGGATTGAGAGACGGGGCCAGACAGACCTCAGTCCTTCAACCATTTGGAGGCATGTTTCATGGGGCTGAACAGAAACATTGCACCCTACTTCTAGTCTGGCAGAAGTTACAGCATCACTGACTTTCTGCTCAAGTCCTCAGGTGAGCACTCCCACTCTCTCCAGACAAAATGTTTTAAGAGATGGATGAATTTAAAGTTTTATTTACACTGGAGAAGCTAATAAAAAGAAGTGAACTTTTAGTTTTAAGTGAAATTTCAAAGACTGTATAACATTTAAGCAGTAATAAACAATTGGCTAGACGGGAGAATAAAATGCTGGTACAAACTTTGGAAGCTGGTAGTTTTCAGAAATTTGGCAACCCTCTCCCATATTACTGTCTAGTATGAGTCAAATGTCTTCATGCTGATCTTTTTTTTTTTCAAAGATGATTTGTTCATTATATTGCTATTTATTTCAACGTATTCCTGGGAAATCAAGCCTCTAGCCTGTAACAGTGACAGGTCACTGAAAGGTGACTTTCATGCACTCAAGCACTTCACACATTCTAGGTCAGGCACCCTTGATGTGTGTCCTTGTGCAAAAGCTCCTGTAGGATGTTTTACTTCACTCCTTAGACAGAGGCATTCAATTTGACAGCAAAATTGCTTCCACCCTCTTTGTATCAGTAACTACATAAAGGTAAGTTAGAACACATGGTTTTAATTTAGCCTTTAGTGGTTTTATTTGGCAGGGGAAAAAAACTGTTGAGCACTAACCTTGAATTAGAAGCTGACCTCCGAATTAGTCAGCCTTTTTCTTGTAAATGCATTTTGTAGAGTATAAACATGAACCATCTATTTACATAACGTTAGTGACAGCCAAATGATTTCTTAGGAGCATTAATGCTGGAAATCCCAAACACTCCTTCCTTGCTGGAGAATGGTTTATAACTCCTGAGAATAATCTCTCCAGCAAGTAACTGCAAACAGAAAAGGCTGATCTTTTTCTAACCAAATTTAGGATTTCTCTAGTATTTCACTAAGAAACCCCAGATAATAATTATAAGCTGCTGTTAAATGAAATGCAGGTCACCTCCCAGGGTGCATGTGGAAAGCTCTGACAGTGCTGGTGGTGGTGCAGCCTGCTCCTGTACTGCAGTGGCTTTATAGGAGATGCTGTGAAAAAGCAAAGAAGAGCCTGAATCCAGCTTGGCACTGGAGAGCCCTGGTGCAGTGATGACCCCGAGGGATGTCTGAGGACAGGAACCCCATGGTATGCCTAAGTTTCTCCACCGGTCCTGTTCCTGGTTTGCTGGGAGCCAAGGCAAGGAATTTCAGGCTGCCTGAAGCTGAGATCCTACTTCAACCCAAGGGAGCCTCCAGCAGATCTGCAGCTCCCCTCTGCTTCCCCAGCTGGAGCAGCACAAGAAGACAGCCTGGCAAACTGATGGGTCCTGCACATGTGCTGCTGCCTTTGACATGTGTGCAAGCATTGCATCCTTACCGAGCTCACAGCAATGTCTTAGAGGTTTTAGGGTTTTTTCTCACATCCAGGTAAAACGACAGCCATGAAATGCCACCAGGCTTTGAAGTTCCTGTGTTTCTTTGAGTGTAAGCTTTACTGGTTTTAAGAATAAAATTTTACAAAATGGGTATAGTAACAATGGTGAAAAACAATCTGAAAAAGATCAGAATAATTTATGTGAAATACTCTTCAGGCCATGGGGACATCTAACAGGTCTTCAGAAGCAGAAAAATAACTTGGCTCATTTTATTTTATTTTTGTCCACTTCAAAGACAGAGTGTTTTGTAGATGTCATAGTTTTCCTCTTTATCGTTGAATAAACAGCAGAATGTCCTTTTTTTTTTTTTTTAGTTGTATTTTCATCAGGCATTTTTATTACTATTATATTATTATTATGATCATTATTATTATTATTACTATTGCAATAAGAGTACATACTATAGCATAGCACTTCTAGCTTGTTCCACATTTGTCAGCATGCCCTGCCATAATATGCCATAATAAGTGTCTAAATTAAGATGGTATTTTTCATGCTTTCAGCAACAGCAGCAAGGTACTCTGCTCTTTGCTGTGTGTTGTTATTATTAGCTCTCTCATGATCGAATTCCAGCCTCGGGCACTGGTTGTGTGATGGGGCCGAGCTCTGCTGGCAGGTTTCAGCCCACGTTTTGTCTGGCTGTGTTTGCCCTACCTAATTCATGATAGGGAACACAAAGACTGGGCTGAACAGAAGGGAAATGCACAGCCATTTTACATATCTTCAAATTACTGCTTACAACTTGTCTCCAAACTAGAGTAAAGTGGGTTCTGTTTAACATAAAAGGTGGGAAGGGTTTCACTCCAGACAGAGGTTTATCAGTCCCAGCACCCTCTCTAGCAAGTGGGAATAAGAAGGGAAACATCTGAAGGCTTCTCAGATAACCAGCAGCAGACCACTTTCCCCTGCCCTGCACTGTTTGCTCACTGGCATCCTCCATGGGGGTGCCCCTTGTGCTTGGGGCCAGGTTGCAAGGGCCACAGACAGTGTTTCTTTGTTTGTCAGTGTTGTGAAACACTCAGTTCAGAGTGACCCTGGTGCCCTCCTGTGCAGCATAGAGCCTTTCCCTAAGGTTTGGCACAAATACCGTCACTCATTGCCAGTGAAATAAGGAAAACACCTTCTCCCCACTGAGAGCAGAAACACTGACTCCTGCAGGTGTAGCTTGTCATTTCTCAGCCTCCTTCCTCTGCTGGCCTGCAGCGTGCAGCAGAAAGAGTGTCCTGTGAATGGGCCAGCTCTCTCCAGGGCTGAGGGCTAACATGCATTCACTATGCTCATTCAGTAGAACCATAGATCCACAGAATGGTTTGGGTTGAAAGGGACCTTGGAGATCAGTTAGTTTCAACCCCCTTGCTGTGGGCAGGGGCACCTTCCACTAGATCAAATTCCTCCCAGGCTCCTCCAACATATTCTTGTACACTTTGAGGAATGGAACATCCACAGCTTCTCTGTGCAACCTTTTCCAGTGTCTCACCAAGCTCACAATAAAGAATTTTTTCCTAACATCTAACGTAAATTTATTCCCTTCAGTTAAAAGCCATTCCCGCTTATCCTGTCACTACATTCTTGAGTAAATAGTCTCTCTCTATCTTTCCTGTAGGCTCCTTTTAGGTGATAAAAGGTCATAATTAGGTCATCCCAAAGCCTTCTCTTTTCCAGGCTGAAAAATCACAATTCTTCTAGCCTTTTCTCATAGAAGACATGTTCCATCCCTCTAATCATCTTGGTGGTCCTCCTCTGGACGCTCTTCAATAGGTTGATATCCTTCCAGTTGTTACTAATTTTGCTCATTTTACATGCTGTAGTCAGACATAAGAGCAGTGTCCCTTCAAAAGTGGAAAAAGCAATTTTTCCATCTCATTTTAGGATGACTTTAGGCAATATAGCACTTCGTGGCTGAGGTATGTGACCTGCTGAGACAGGGGGATATCTCTCATCTTCTGTAAAGCCTGTAGAAGTTCCCTGTCTGCCTTCTGAACTGCCTGATCCTGAGCTTGGACACACCTGGGAAGTGAAGTATTGCTGCCTATTTCTCTTTAGCAGGTCAGCCTTGAGCTGTACAGGGATTCTCTTTGGCTGCATGCTCCTCTTCTGCTGAAAGAGCTCCTTGTCTAAACAAAAAGAGTTGAATGAAAATTTTAGTGTTCCTGGCCAATCAAGGACATTTCTGTTGCAGAATATGTTAGAAATCACAGCAAAAAAACAAAACAAACAAACAAAAAAACCAACCAAAAAAAAAAAAAAAAAAAAAAAAACAAACCAAAAAAAACCCCAAACTTTTCTAGGTAGCTGCTGATATAAATAAACAGTGGGAAAAATTCTCGTCCTTTGCCTGGCTTACTTGTGTCCAAAATTGAAGTGTTCTGCTTGCTCTGCTTTCCAGTAAAATATCTTGCGCTAGCTATTTTCCAATGTAGGAGGGAAAAAAGAAGTGTTGGCAAGAAACTCTCAATCTGTCTCATCTGCACCATCATTAATTGAGCATTTTTGGTATTGGATGAGTTGTTGTAAGCTAAGGAAGTGAGGTATGTTTATTGTGGCCCACATGATGAGCAGGAGCATGGCACAGTGGGGCTCAGGTGACCTGGAATATCTGCTTGCCGTGTTTCTCTCTGTGGCTTTGGAGGGCAGCAGTTCCTCCCAGGGATCCCAGAGCCAGGCCATGGTTGTCACCAGGCTGTCCTTTGTTTTTCTTTTGCTCCTTCAGGTTACAAAGCTTTGAATTTTCTTCCAGCTCTGTGGTGGGCGACATGGATGGCAATTTATTTATGCTCCTGTTGTCTCTAGAAACCTCCAATTGGGTTCCTCCTGGCATAGTTTAACACGCCTACTGCCTGCCAAATATTTTTTTTAATCCTAAAAGCCTTTCTGTTGCTAGGTTGAAATTTTTTCTGCCTTTCAGATATAAAGTGACTAATGGGATACATTTCATAATACATCAGCAAGCATAATACTTGTTATTATCATATTTTAGTGCCCTTTAAAAATTACCAACCTGTACTGGGAGGATGGGGTAGTATGTAAATTGTGCATCATAAAGACAGTAGGGCAAATTCTTTGTTCTTTGATGATTATATTTTATAATTAGGGATTAGGGAGATGAAGTTAACAAGTATTGGTGTGGGGTTTTTAACCAGTGTTTTTCAGGACATGAACAAATGTCCAACAGTAAACATTACGTGTTAGGACTTATGTGGAATTTAGATGCTGTAAATCTCATCTTGGTCTGGTACAAATCTCTCTCAGGTTTCCAGGTTCACAGGCTGGGAACACAACTTCTCCTATCCTGTCTGGATAGCTGCTGTCTTTTCTCCTCCTGCTGTGTCCTTCTCTGGTTCTGTATTTGTAGTCAGGACAGAACCTCAACCCATAGGAGAGCAAATGAATGGAGAAGTCATCTGAACCAAAAGGAGTGGTGGATACTGACACTGGATAACATCTTGGGATAGCATTGAATATACTTTCAAAATAAAAGTGATGAGGCCATTTAATCAAATGTTATTGCAATTTTTGTCCTTTCATCTTCTGATAACAGCTCTTTGTGCCTGAGACACAGAAACAGTCACTCTAGGTCACTCTCAGTCACAGGTGGGATAGTTCTAGGCCTTGAAAACCCACAGGAACCCATGCTAAAAGAAATAAGCTTGGAAGATTGACCTGTGGCTTAACAAATCAATTTCCACTTATGCAAGTTCATGGATTCTGGAATAAATAAGACTTGCATCCTCCTTGACTCCTCTGGGGACTGCATACATGGAATGGTGTGTTCCCTAAGTGTGGGGAAATGGCTCTAGACTGGGGGGCCCACCTCAACCTGCTCTGCCACACTCCTCCTCTTTCTTTATTCTTAAATGTTCCACCAATTGATAATATCAAGTGAGAAACTCACATTACAGAAATTTCTTCCTGCAAGTATGTTTAAAACACCAGGCAATTTCAGTTAGCTACAGTGCAATGGTTTTGGGCAATAAAGATGTAAGGTTTTTGTTAGTGTATTGAAGATGTGTCAGAATAAAGCTTGGTTATAATATGATCCAAGATGTCTTGCTGGTTCTGTTATGCCTTCTTGCACAGTAAGCAAATTAACAAAATGGCTTATCAAGATTCCTCTTGAGCATTTGTTCACTCTTCTTAAAGTGATACCAAAAATCTGGAAGAAGTTTAAATTCACATAAGTCCAGAAAAAATATACTAGAATTGTGAAGTTAAAATATTTTATTTTAGTAACGTAGAATAATTTGGGTTGGAAGGGAGCTCTGAGGCCCTCCTATGGTACAACCCCTGCTTGCAACTGAACCAGCTTTTACACTAGTTCAGGCTCCATGGTGCCTTGTGGAACTGAGTTTGAATATAACTGAGTTGGGGTTTTTTATGCTTTCTCTTACTCAATAATTTGCAAAATAAAATTTCAGTCCTAATGTCTTAAACAAGGGTTGCCTGACAGTGTAAGAATTTTTCTTTCAATGGCAAAGTTCTGTTTGCCTTTGAAATTCCTTGACACATGTCAATAGCAAAGAGAAATTTTTAAAAAAATCACTGAATCACTGTTTATAATCCTGAAGAAATAAAAGCATAGAAAAAGTCAAATCTCATCATTATTTTTAAGGCAAAATTGAAGTGATGATGACATTCTTAGCTGTGAAAAATGCATTTCTAAGTATGACTTTAGTTACATTGAAAAACTTCTATGCAAAGTCATTGAGAAAAAAAAAACCCAAACAAAAGTCCTTAAAATATATTAAATGTACTGTGTATTTTCACAGGTTTTTAATTTTCAATCTCACATGCAGATGGCAAAACTGAGTGTCATTCAGTGGACTCATTATGATGACTCAAACCTGCATTAGGAAGAGGACTACACAGAAGAAAGGTTTGTTTCGTTTGTGTTTTTAACAATTTTGCCGAACTTTTTCTTTAAAAAATGTCATTGAAATTTTGAGGGTTTTTTATTAGACGCCAGCCTTGTCAGATCTCTCTTCAATGCTATTTAAAACAAAAGTTTCTGAATTAGATTTTCCAGCCCCTTTGTTTGTTTTTATTCAAGTTCTACAACTGTTAATATAAACCTTTTTTCTCTTTTAACTAAAATATTTTCATTTTAGCTGAATGTCCTACTTCATCTCCAACACTCCAAAACCATATGAATGAAAGGATATTTATCAGCCAGCTTGCACATTCTGGTCGAGGACAGGGAAGCCTTATCCAATGCTTTGGTCTTAAAAGTATCACTCATGTTATTCCTTATACTTCCCTTCCTACCCCTGTCTGTTATTTCTCCCATCTTTCATGGCACAGAAGATGTAAAGTAAATACTGCAAGGGAGATTCTGCATTTTTTTCCTGTACCATGTTGTCTTGCCCACACACATTTGGAAGGATGAATAAGTTAAAAGTGTTTCAACTGTCCAAACTTCCCATCACGTATCCATTTATAGTATTGCCAAAAAGACATCTGACTTGTGTTTAACCTCTGAAAACCAAAATGTTGCATCTTAAACCATCTTTCATAACATTTCTACACAGTTCACTTCTTACAAACACATCCTACCCAGAAAACACAGATGAATAAGTAGGTCTTGAAATGAAGACCCATTTGAAACATTTTCAGGGCTAGAAAGAGAGAAGCAAGGCATGGGATCAGGGCCATCTCATGTGAGAGCTGAGGCTCAGTGTTGGACCAAATCCACGACTGCTCCGAGTTGCTCCATTGGCTGTTTAAGCACGGCAGTTTCCACAGAGTGAGAGTGCCAGTAACCAGCACAGTGGTTTTGGGGCTGCTAACCAAAATGCAGGCCCTGGACTGGATCATTTCAACAAATTCAGATGCACAGCTCACTGTACATTTGGAAAGGTCTACATGCCCACCTCCTGTTGTTTCTGCCACCTGTTTTGGCAGAAACAAGAAAATAGGTTTTGTGTGTGTGCCTGTGTGTATTGCATAATTCACGATCCAAACTGAATCCAAAATATTTGGAGGGCAGCCCGCCCCACATTTGCTTGGTGGAGCTGGAGAGGCACGCCAAGAGCAGCACCAACAGCTGGCGGCCCAGGATGCTCTGACCCCTGGGCTGGAGACACAATCCAGAGACTGTGCAAGTAAAAAGGGTCCTGTTTTTTTAAATCAGCTCTGTAGGCAGCTGAGGTTTGTGCTTGTGGAAGCAAAGCAAGGGATCACTTTCAGCCCAGAAACAGACCACCTTTCCTAGCAAAGCTCTGCAGGTCATTCATTTCGTGCAGCATTTGATTTTGGTGGTGACTGGGAAGCATTTCAGAAGTCACTGCTGTTTTACAGGTGGAAGCTCAGCTCAACCACACCTGAGAGCAGCAAGGTAAAGACTTGTAGTGTTTTATGCACAGCTGTAAATGTTATTTTGCCTTTCAGTGCTGCTTGCAACCCAAGATTTCATTTGAGCTGGGATAACATACACTTGCATCATTAACAATTACCAGTCATTGTTCCATTTGGATTTCTCTTGCTAATTAGATTCACTCCAACAGTCTGTATGGCCCATAAACACAACCCCAAAAGGAGTATCTTCCCACAGTGAACAGAATGGAATATGAATAATCAGTTTAATAATTGTATTTGACTTAGCTTCTCAACACCAACATGTTAATCAAGAGCCTGCCAGGGCTCCCTGGTGGGAGAGTCCTGCTCTGCTCCCGACTGTTCTCACGAGAGGAGCTGGAGCTTGCCTGGCTGCTTTGCCGAGGCTGCAAATGCCGTGTGGGTCTCACACAAGCATTGAGAGCCGCCACTTTTAATTCCTGCAGTTTTGCATGAGCACCCAGCTCTTCCCTCCCTCGCTTACTCTTCTCTCACATTCTTGCCTTTTTCTCTCACCCCTCTCTTTAGAAAAGCAGCAGTGATGGAGACAATATTAGCTCCTAGAGGAGCTGAAGAAATTCTGGAATGTAATGTTGCAGTGTGAAAGGCCTTGCAGCCCCAAGCACTTCTGCTCCCCTTTTTGACCTGACTATTCAGACAACAAACCTGGGCTGGAAACCATTTCTTGGCCACTTGCTGGGCCGTGTCTGACAGCTCACTACAACAGCCCCTCTCCCAGTGCATCTCCAGCAAAGGCAGTGTTGTAGCTTCCAGATCCAGGTTGCTCCATATCTGACTGGCCTGAGGCATAGCCAGAGGGTCAGTTCTGCTCGTACCTGTTTGGTTAGGCTTCACCTGGAGCCCTCCTGCAAATTCCCTTCTCCACAACACATGTATGAAACCTCTGGTAATTGCTAGGCAGAGCAAGATATAGTTGGTTGCTTTGGCTATGAATCATGCAGACAGGCAGTTGTTTTTATTCATTTTTTCATTGCTTTTCCAAGCTTTTAGGAAAAACATTAAAACAAATGCAATTGCACGCCACTGCAACTGCTCCTCACAGAATGCCACTGTCAGAGTCAGACCCCTGATGCTACAGCTCAGCTGCCAGGGACTGGGGGTGGAAGAGCTGGCAGCTCCCAGGACAGAGTGGTTCCAGGTTCATTTGGTACCAAAGCACTGGGAGGCACCACTGAGCATTTCTCCATCCCCCACCCTACCCCCACTTACACTTCTTGTTCGAGGGGATGCTTTTGACCCTAATCCAAAGAAAATAGATGTGGATATGCTAGTGACTGGCAACAACTGGGGGCTGGCCTTAGGCTGGAGCAGGGAGCACTTGGATACTTGTGACAGCAGGAGGGTGTCTGTTTCATCAAACTCCATCCCCATCACCATGTGCTCCAGTAACTTCCCATGGCCTCCTGGGAAAGAGGGTCACTGGTCTCCCAGTCTCCCTTACAGGTCTTCTCTGCTGCTCTGCTGTTACATCTTTCCCAAAAAAAGGGGTAGGAAGGGAGGAGAGTTGATCTGGGCACTAATACGTCCTCTTTTTAGTTGGAAATAGGTGCAACATTAGAATCAAGGTGGCAGCACACAACCCTCCTGTGAGTATCTAATGCTGATTTTTCTTTTTCCTCAGTTCTTTCCCCAACTGATTCACTCTGTTAATAGCAAAAGCCACCTCTGACATTAGTTTTCACCTGCATGACTCTTTGTCTTTTACTTGAATGTCACCCTCCTTTTATTACAGCCATTCTCCAGGTGCCCTGCTCATCCTGCCTGGCCTGCAAACCACCTCCATGCCAGCAGTGCCTAATGGCTTTGTGCGGCACCTTTCATCAGCACAGTGCTCACATGGGCCAGGAGCGTGCCATTAACGCAAACAGTGAAACAAAATTGGTCCCAAAACTCCTGTTTGAAGAACTCTCACAGATAACTCCTCCTGACCTGAGATATCCAGCCTCAGCACTCATTGTCTCCTCCTCTTACCAACAACACAATTTCTCTAATAATCTATTTTGTCTCCAGCAACATCAGTGGTTTCTCACTTGACATCATAGCAAATACATTAAAGTAGTCTAGATAAAGGAAATCTGGCAGATATCACCTGTCTGGAAAAATAATTGTTTTATCAAAGAGAGCCATCGGGTTAGTCTGGCAGGATGTGCCTTTAGTTGCATTTCATCCCATTTTTGATGTGCCTTTGCATTTTTAATTAACCTTCAAGGCATGTTCCAAAGCCCCGCATACCAGTGAGGTCAGAGTTACAAGGACGCCGATGGTTGGCTGGATTATTTTTTAACCCTGCACAACTGAACAAGTTGTAATGGATATCCTGCAGTCATGGGGTCTCTCTCTGACTTGGCAGATGTGTAAAAACAGTTGCTGGTAGACGTGCCACCTCTCATGCTGGTCTTTCCAGAACTCCTGGGCAGACACGACCTGCCTCCCTGAGAGGAATGCCGCCTGCTCTTTGAGCAGAGTAACAATTCTATTTCCATATCCCTGTTCCCATTAACCAGCCTTCTTTCACCCCTAGGATTTGTCTTCCTTAAACCAGAGGTAGAGGTAAAAAGCAGAGGTAAAATACTCCTTTGATTGCAGGCCATGCCTAAATTATCTTTAATCTCATTTACTACACAACAGTCTGACTTTGCTTTCCTTCCTTTCTTATATTGAAGAAGTTTATCCCATTTTTTCTGGACTGCTTTACAAGTTTCAGTTCAGGTTTGCTTCTGATGCTTCCACTAGCATTTTTCAGCCTCTAAATGATAAAGTCCTCTTTCTGCAAGGCTCTCCAGGATTAGCCAGGAAACTGAGCATCCCGGTCATGTAGAGCGAGGAGGCAGGATGCCTCACCTCCACACCCGTCTGTGCCTCCCCTGCACAGAAGCCTCCACTTTCTCCACTCGAGTCAGCTTTGCTAAGGAACATTGCCCCACTTGTCAGCTTGCCCGCTGGCAAACTGAGCCTCAGACACACACGTATTTGTGTTTATTCTCCTCATTTGCTTCAAACAGGGAGAGCTACTTAGTTCAAAGCTCTGTTCTGTGACTAGATCTCTAGTAACTTAATTGCACATCAAAACAGCATTGCCTTGTATGACTTCACTGATGAAGATGTTTGTTGGTTGTCAAATCCAAGGATATCTGGGCCCTACCATTGCTAGTTTGAAGCATTATTGAGTAATGGAGTCTCCTCAGATTGCAAAAGCACTGAACAAAAATAGGAATAATTTCCAAAAGAGTTTTTATCTCAGCAAAAATATGAACAGCAGCTAAAGGGGTGAAGAGAAAGTGTACTTGTGACCTTGCAGCTTTGCTCCTGCTGAGTTTCAGAGGCCATCAGAAGTGCAAAAGCTACTCAGCAAAACATTGCCAGCAACTTCTTCACTGAAGTTTTACCTGAAAAACAGCAGCAGGCCAAGTCCAAAGGGTATTGGAGAAGGCTTTGCTTGACTGTTCTTTCCAGTGCAGATGTGTGTGTGTTTGTACCCTCTGCACAAAGGACTATCTGGCCTTGCCTGCATGAGGTGGGATAAGTGTCAACAGTGATTCTTTCAAGACCTGCCCTTAATTTCATCTATCCTCATCAAATACTGCTGTCCTCCAAATCCTGCTGTTAAAGCCTCCAAAGCCTAGCGGTTAAAGAAAAGATCTCCTCACAGGAGCAGACACACCACAAGTGCTGTCATGAAGAATTGCACAGAATCATAGAGTGGTTTGGGCTACAAGGGACCTTAGACACCATTTGGTTCCAGCCCTCTTCCATGGCCAGGGACACCTTCCACTAGACCCGATTGCTCACAGCCCCATCCAGCCTGGTCTTGAACACTTCCAGGGACAGGGTTTCCACAGCTTCTCTGGGCAACCTGTTCCAGTGTCTCAGCACCCTCATAGTGAAGAATTTCTTCCTGATACGTAATCTAAACCTGTCCTCTTTCAGTTCAAAGCCATTCCTCCTTGTCCTTTCACTTCATGCCCTTGAAAAAGTTCCCCTCCAGATGTCTTGTAGCCCTTTTTAGGCACTGGAAGGTCCTGTACGGTCTCCCCAGAGTTTTCTCTCCTCCCAACTGAACAACCCCAACTATCTCAGCCTGTCTCCATAGGAGAGGTTCTCCAGTCCTTTGGTCATCAAACAGTACAAGAACTGAAGAAGTTAAGTCAATCCATGCAGCCTACACACACCCTATAGTGTGCTACAGGACACGAGTCACATAAAACATCTGAGATGTTCCCATCTGAATCCAAGCCTTAGCAGAGGCACCCTGGCATGGCCAGCTCCACATCTCTCATTCCGCACTCAGCAGCCTGATGCGAAACAACAATTACATTGTGAAATGTCATGGGTCCACTGGGAAGCAAAAACACATCAATATTGTCTCCTGGTTGCATTGAGCCATGATGATTTTGCTTGACTACATGCCTGGATGAAACAACAGACAACACAAACAGAGATGGGGCCAGAGCTTGCATGTGCACTACGTTTATCTTCCTGCCTTTCCAGTGCACCCATCGCAGCAGCGTCTAGGTGATAAGTCTGTCTCTTTGCAAAACAGGAAGACCGTGGGCTGGCTGGCTTCTCTGATGAGCTATAAATTACAGGGGTTTTACCTGGCTGCCAGCCTCGCTGTGCACTAGGTAATGCAGGGTGCTGCGGTGGCCGGTGATAGGATAATTACTGTTATTGCATTAGGAGAGAATAGCTGAGACTTAAGAGCCGGAGGGTAAAAGAGTCCCAGAAATTGGAGCACCAAAGGCATTGCCAGCTTCATGCACACAAAGGCGACCGACCTATAAATAATCTGACCTCTTTGTTCCAGTAAAATGGCACAAGAATTAAGACCCCGGTTCAGGAAGAAACTTAAAATGCATGACTAAACTCGGCATAGCTGAGCAGACCTATTGACATGCCGGGGGCCTGAAGGCATTTCTGCTCTGTGGGCCTCTGTGCTCACCTGCGAGAGCGGCTGGCGGAGGTGTCCCGCTGGCAGAGCTCCTTTCCAGAGGCTGTGGGGGGCCAGCTTAATTACTGCAGGTAAAGGAGCAAAAGCACCCTGCCAAATTTCGAGTGGGACTTCTCAATAGTCTCTACTCTTCCTCTGCTTTCTAAGTTACAGCTAAAGAAAGACACCTCTGTTAACCTCAGTTACCTGATAGTAGCTGGCAACTTGAATATTAAAAGCTGACATGTAGAGCAAAAAAAAAGAAGTGTTAGAACATGAGCCTAACAAATGTAGCCCAGAATTCTTCCAGTGAAACGAACCCAAAACAAATCAGGGACCAAAAAAAAAAAAAAAAAAGAGTGGCCAGCAAGCAGCAGGGCAGGTATATCATCTCTCAGCTTTTGGGAGAAAATCCACCCAAAACTGTGCTTGTTCAAATTAAAAGGCTTGTCATTAGACCCAGAAAGCACATGGAATCCTTGATAAAGTAAAACTAGAACTACTTCTGAAAAGAAAGCTTTGATGGTTGTCTGAGGTGGGGAGTAGCATCATTTACAAATATTTTTCTCCTAGCTCTTGATCACAGAGACATAGAAAAAGTATACCTGAAAATTATTAGTAAATATAAATATATTATAAACCCTTCCCTGCTCTTTTTTTTTTTTTTTTTTTTTTTTAAATCTTTGCAGTAGAGAGAGAGTAAATAACTATTTTCCTCACTCTGGAGGTGGGGAGTAAGCATGGAGAAGTTGCAAGACTGACTCAGCATCACCCACCACCAGCCCCTGGCCTGGCCCCCCGAGTCTGGGATCCACAACTAATGCGTGTGTCCCAGGGAAGACACGTGCAGGGTGGGTGTAAGAGCCATTCTGTTCCTTGGGAGGTGAGTAACAGGGTTTGGTAAGCAAACTTGGATGAAGTGGGGTGTCAAACTTGATTGTGTGCTACTGGTTCAGCAACTTAGGTGCTGGCAAAAAAAAAATCCAGCAGCTTTTTTCCCAGGTGAGGGGGAAACAATAGGCTATCAAAGTGATCTGCCAGAAAGTTTGCAGTGGACATTTGGACAAATGCAGGAAGTCCAACCACCCTCATTTGTGCTGTGAACACCTGGAAAACATGGAACTCTCAGGTGCACACCTGTCCCTTTTGCCTGCACTGTTTTTTGTTGTGTAAGGATGAAGGGACAGTAAGGGTGAAGAAAGAGCCACATTCTTCTCTTATGACTGCTTATCCCGATTCACAGCACTGGCCTTCCCCATGCCCCACACGTATACACAGCCCCTAAAGCATGCACTTTAAAACTGGAAGTGTAATCCAAGTTTGCACTCTAATTCTTCCTAGGTAGCTCAGTCATTAGTTACTGTGGAGCAATCAGGAACTAACAGGTCTAGCAGAGAGACGTGGTGTTTTCTGGTGGCTTTTTCCAAGCTCCCAGGACAATGTTTGGCTATTTTCCTGAGTGGTTCATAGCCCCATCATGGTGTTACCTGTCAAAAACTCAGTGGCCCAAAGCTCTGCAGCCACAGGCTGTGTGTGCCCTGTGCTTACACCATTTCCTGCTGGGAGCCATGATGTTAAAAGCTGTATTGTCCGCCTGTTTCTCATGTGTGCAGCCCCAGTGTCCCAAAGAGCTGTCAGGCTGCCCACAAAGCCAAGAGGCAAAGTTCATCTTTTTGTTCTGAGGCAGCGCAGTGCCTGGCACAACTATTTCTGGTCCCTGACTCAGAGCACAGCCATCTTCGAAATAAATAAAATGAAGAAGGAGAACATCTCTGGGCCTATATTTGACACTTGTATTCCCACACAACTTGGCTTTATATAAACATACGAATTGGTATGGTGGTTATTTTGACTCATCTGCTTAGCAATCATTTTATTTTAATCAATATTTATTTAACTCACCAGCTAGACAAAAGCTCCCTAATTTCTTCATCTGATTTAATTGATGTTCCCTGACAGAATGAAGCTAGACTGGATAAGACAGTACAAGCTGTGCCAGTCTTCTTTGGTTTGCATCTCTTTTAACAAGTCCTGTGACTGTCACAGAGCCAAGCACATCTTACATCTCGCACAGGAATTGGGACCATACGTGGCTGTATACCCTGGGACAAAGAGCCAAGAAACACGCCAGAACAATAAGCGTTGACACAATAATTAGCATATTGATTCTCCATGCAAATTACCTCTTCATACATTGTGAAACACTTTGCATTGTCAGAGGACTTCAGAGGAGCCTGGAGTTTCTTACAGGCACCACAATAATTAAATAAGCGTCTTCAGTTGTAACATTAAAATACAATTCTGGATGAAGGATCCTAGGAAGAAACATGCACATTGTGCAGATAAAAATATATGAGATACATCTGCCTGTATCAGGAATGGTGTGTCCAGCAGGAGCATGGAGGTCACTCTTCCCCTGTACTCAGCACTGGTGAGGCCACACCTCGAGTGCGAGTGCTGTGTCCAGTTCTGGCCCCTCAGTTTAGGAATGACATTGAGACACTTGAACGTGGCCTGAGGAGGCTGGTGAAGGGCTTGGAACACAAACCCTGTGAGGAACAACAACTAAGAGAGCTGGGATTGTTTAGCCTGGAGAAAAGGAGACTCAGAGGTGACCTTATCACTCTCTACAAGCTTTTGAAAGGTGGTTGTAATCAAGTGAGGTTGGTCTCCTTCTCCAGGGACCCACTGACATAGTCAACGAGAGGACATAGTCTTAAGCTGTGCCAAGGGAAATATAAGGTGGATATTAGGAAAAAAATTTTTTACAGAAAGGGTAATAAAGTATTGGAATGGTCTGCCCAGGGAGGTGGTGGAGTCACCATCCCTGGGTGGGTTTAAAAAAGACTGGATGTGGCCCTCAGTGCCATGGTTTAGTTGAGGTATTAGGGCTGGGTTGGACTTGATGATCTTGGAGGTCTCTTTCAACCTAGTGATTCTGTGATTCTGAGACACCCCCACCATGAAACATGCACCATAAATTATATTCCTGAAGGAGCTTTCAGGCCATGGATGTTTCAGGCCTTCTTAGAAGAACATTTTGTTTTTTATTTGAAGGAAGTGACCTGTACCTTGTGTCACCTCAACCTCATGCCAAGGGTGAGGAGTGGCTGCAAGTTGAAGGATTGAATCACAAAGCTCAGTCTTAGCCCAAAACTCCACTTGCCTGGAAAAAAAGGTTCCCTTTAACAAATGCTACAACACACTGGCTTTCAGAGGAACTAATTTTTCAAGCTCAGTCAGAAGTGCAGGGGGAAAAATAAACTCTCATATTTATATCAGTGGAGTCATACAGTAACTATGATCCTGAAGTCAACACGTGGAAAAGCTTAAGTGAAGCAACCTGTAACTTGCTGCCCAGATTAGTTCATGCCCAGCTCTCTCTGCCAGCATTTAAAGTCTTTGTGAAATGCTAAAGTGTAAAGGGTAGCAGCATCTCTCAAGGCCAAAGTCAACTGATATTAGGAATGGGTACAGTAATTTTACAACCATTAACAGCATTAATGACCCTGTGAGCCAAGACAGAAATCTGCCAGAAACACCCAGAAATGCCTCTGCAAGGAGGAAAAATTGCCTTGCCTCCACAAGCATACTTACAAAATCATGTAAGTATCTCGACTGCAGGCTGAAAGGGCAGAGCTGTCTGCAGTGACAGAGAGATCCCATCCAGAGACAAATGTGACACCATGAAGCACCCACCAGGACACCTAGACTTGAATGTAGGTCGAGATACATCAGAGCAGGGTGATGAGTCCTACAAAGGGAGCTGCTTCACCACTGCAAAGTTTTAGGAGCAGGTCACCATCCTCTAATGGAGGGTCCTGGGTTTCATTGAGAAGACCAGAGCTCATGGATGGTGCCCTTCCCTTTCCCTCTGGCAATGTCCTTTTTGTGCTCCTCACCTGTGTTGCCATATGCTCACACTACCACAGCCTCTTGATGAAAAAACACCAGCTGCCAGCACATTCAAGTGCTTCAGGTAAGGCTTTGGGGGAGATGGGGGGGGGGGGGGCGGCTTGGAAAAGGTCTTGGAAAGACCCAGAGCCCACTCAAAAGGGCTCCAGGCAACAGGAGACAAATGAAGAAATCTCATCTTCGCCAAAGGCACTCAGGCCTGCTCAGGATTTGTTCAAGCTTGGTTTTCTACACAAGCAAGTGGTCAGACACTCCCTGTACAGCAGTTCTTGAAAACATTGCCTGTTTTTGGTGAAGCATGGCAGGACTGAGGATCTCTGTAATCACCCAGTTCCTGGGAGTTTTGCAAACATTACCCTTTCCTGGTTGGCATGGGAAAGACACGGCCAGAGGAGTTAGGGGTACTGGCAGAGGGCATGGAAGTGTGTATGGATTCATGGGATGTCTGTTCCCCACAGCAGAGGAGCAACTGATGCAGCTGGAATCATGGAACATGCCTGCTCCAAGCCAAATCCAGGTTCCAAGCCTGCACATCCAGGAATGAGGGGAGGTCCCAGCCCTGCCGGGTTGAGTGGCACCATATGAAATAGCTTTCATTCTGGTCCAAGTGCAATTCAGCTCCTCCACTCAGTGCCCCAACAAGTCCTGGCTGTCAGCAAAAGCTGCCATCCTTGAAAACTGCCTGTAATTGCAGGCTTTCTGTGCTCAGAGGGAGAAGGGAGAGACTGGATCAAAAAAACACCTTGGGTCTTTGAAACACAGAAAACATGTCCAAGTTGGTTCAATAGCCTTTCACAAACTCAATAAAAAATTATTCAAATCATCCACAGTGAAAGCAGATCTGGCATCCTTGTCCCTGGGCTAGTGGTAATGCAGAATCCTCATGTGCAGTTTCTTACAATTGATGCTATTATTCGGGAAAGGCCTCAAATACTGTGGGGGGTGATAAAAAACCTACCCCAAACCCAAAAGGATGCATGGACAGAATTGTGATAGAAATTTGTACTTTTCCTGCCTGTGAACAATAATTCATGCAGTTAGTGCTTTATCAGAACTAATTTAACCCATTTTTTAATTTAAACTACAGGAAAGCAAGTTCAAGTAGGTTTCTCTAACATAAAGGACATCTTTGAACCCAACTTTTGCTCCTGTTCACCCCACCCCCACCAGTGCTATTAAATGGCTTGAAACATGACACAAAAATACATGTCTTATCATATCAGTTGGCTTCTCTCACTATAGCAGCCCTTATCAACATTCAGCAGCCCTATTAATGCAGTCCCCTTCAATCAGCATGAAAAAGTAGCGCTCCACAGATCTCTGCCCCGTCCCTTCCCAGTATCATTGGTCATTTCTGGATGCCGAATAAAGAGCAGCAGCTCTTTCAATGCCAGCAGTTTGCTCCTTTACATGTGGCCTGTAGGGCCGTGGTCCACAGCCCTCACAGCTTGCTCCATGGGAGACCCTGAGCTGCCAGTCTCACATGAAGCTGCAGCTGCTGGAGCTCTGTCCCTGTCCCACGGGGTTTCTTCCAGTGGCAAGGCTGGGAGAGCCCTGTGTTTATGCCCTTTGGCCAGCATGGACTTTTAGGGGAAAGTTTACTTGTGTAAATATTACATATATTGTACTGCTAAATGCAAACTGCTCTAAAAATATAACCTAGATTTGCCTTAATCCTACACTACATTCTTGAAAGGTGTAATGGAATAAAGTGCTAGAAAACCATTCCTCATGAACTGCCAGGATTTTTGTAGAAAAGAACTGTGGAGACCCAAACCTACGGAGTCTACTGCAAGAAGTAGAGCTTCAGGAGTCAAACTGTTCAGGAACTGGGAAGTGGGCACCCTCAATGGGCACTAAATATGACTTAGAAAGCAGAGAAACACAGACTTTGGCAGCCATATCTCTGTTCCTTTTAGTAGCAGTATATTTACCATGTTGTAGTCCTCACTGAATATATTGGCAAGCCCTTTACTAACATTTTCCCTTGGGTTATTTTCATTTCACGGATGGTTGTATTTAGTTTAGGATTCCCAAGAATTTATAAAATAATGTAAACAAGCATTTTCAAAATTGTTTGCATCTCTCCTTTTCCCCCATGGAACTGGGGTGTCCTTGAGATATTATACTGGACCTTAGCCAGCAGACTGAGAAACTGGCCTGGCAAAAACAGAGGAAGGATGTTGCAACACACCAGTTGAATCTTCTCCCCTGGGGTTTTGAGTTTGGTCTGGCCAGAGAGGTTGGCAGGAGGGGAAGGGGACAACCTCTCCACTTTTGCTCCACTGAAGGCAGGCTTGCAAGGAGGAAGCCTGTTTACTGCAAATGCCTCTTGGGCAGAGTTTACACCAGGCTTGAGAGGTTATTTGGGATCCACAGGGCACCCCAGGGCTGTCTTTTTCCCCTGAGGCTTCATGCCCCTCTTTCAGGGCATGCAGGTCAGGTAGGGAGACACAATATCTGCAGACAATTTGTGTTGCAAGACAGAAACTGCAATGCATGGTTGCTACCTATGAAAAACTATCCAGGGAGAAGGTTTCTCTCTTACGAAATGCACCTCCTGATCACCCTGCAGAAATCATCCCTGCCCTTGCTAGTGCTGCCATCCCTCAGCTTTTCAGTTCTACCTTTGACTTCCTTACAAGCTTGTAAGAATGTCTCCACAAAAGGCTGCCGAGCAGCGCCAGCCTTGCTGCCTTTCCCAAAATGTCCACTTTCAATTAGAGGAAAAGAATCCCCAACACCTATCTCAGCTTCACAGTACTGGTGCAAATGGTTTAAGCTTTACTGGGGCTTATCAGATAGAATTCTGGTTAATCTAAGGTCAATTTCTATAGCCAGAGTGTTAGTTTATTATTCTTTATTGTTTGGTGATGTCATTGACATATAAAATGGTGAAATGAATGGTAGAATGATCTTCCCTTCAAGTATTTAGTCATTCACACAAAAGCAGAGAAGTTTCTACTTCCCTGACAATTTTGTTTCTCTATTTCCAACATCATTCTTCAGAGTCTGAAGAATCATTCCTCGGTTAAATAAAAGTATATGTTCTTTTTGTAGGAAAGGAGGAAAGAGCTGGTATTTTTATCTTGCCTTTAAGAACTGCTGCCATTGTAAGAATGGACTAAATTTGGACCAGTCACCTAGAGCTCAAACACATGTACTGCCAAATTGATTCCCTTTTTCTAGACTTGTAGTTTGCATTAGGTTGAATATGAAAACAATTTCTTAATGTTCTTAACATTTAACCCCCACTTGGTACAAATGCAATTCAAAAGGTGCAAATTGCTAGGATTTGTGGAGAGACACTTATTTAGCTGTTAATCTAGGTAATCATAGGTTCTCAGTGTCCTCTATGTGAAACTTTTCTGTTTCTTACCATCTGCATACATCGTCATCATCAGGGCAATTAGTGGTGATAGAGAGAACTATAAGAGGAAACTTCTTTCAGAACTTTTGGCTTCGATGTTTACAAGGCACTCTGTCTGCCACACGGGCATTCAGTTCACAAAACTTCATATTTATGTGAGGTGAACACCTTTTTCTTGGGAAAAGGAACAAACTCCTCTTGCCAGTCAGTTTATTAGGGTTTTGTCATTGTTTGCATGGAGTGATTTAGGCATGACTGGGGAGCAGGCTCTTCAGGAGCCACACGCACCTGGATTACACAACACGCAAAAAGCTTGATAGTGTCATTACCACACCTCTGTTTTTTTAAATACACTTCCTCCTGCTTTTAGGTTGGGTCCAGTTATTCATCGGGAACACCTGGCTCTGCACAAGGAAGCACTAAATCCTTTGCCTTCAAAGCACACAGACAGCAAGGAAGGTCAAGTATTACTCAGGGATTTCTGACCAGATCTTCTGATCAGATCTCTTATTATCTCAGTAAAATGCAGCACATCATTTTTGCATGTTCAGCTCTGGAGGAAAGGCCTTGATTAAACCAGTGAAGCTAAACCATGTCCCTGAATGTCACTAAAACAGGGAAACGTAAAAATCAGCATTTAAACGTACCATTGAGCAACTAATCCCAGTTAATCCCAACAGCCCCTGAAAGTTCCTTATGGCAAAGGATGGGCAAGAACCAACCATCTCCTGCAGCCAGGATCATGGATCATGCCAACAGCTTCACAGCCAGGAATGGCTCCTCCTCACCCAGAGGCACAGGGTCTGCAGTCCCACAGCATGCCAGGAGTCCTCAACACCCCACCAGTGGGACCAGCAGAGGAGTCAGCCAGAGAGAAGTTCAAGGTTTGTTTGCTTTGTTTGCTTGTTTGTTTGCTTGTTCTCTTCAGAGATCCTGAGCCGCTCACCCCTCAAAATACCAACACCAGCACAAGGGAGCAAGAGACTAATTTATCATTATTTGGAAGGAACCACTCTAGGTTTACTCATAGGTAAGGGCAGCTGTAGATGAAAGAGCAACAAGGACAAGGACAGATCCCTGGCAGGTTCTTCTCCAGGTCTGTGCCCTGGGCAGGGCAGGAAATAGGATCTGCAGCACCATAAATCACCTCACAGCAAAGGGAGAAGAGAAACGGATTGTGAAATGAACTGTAAAATAAACTTCTAATGTAAACATCGAGCAGGCAGGGGGTTGTTTTTTCTGTCTGGGAGCCCAAGTCTGGTACAGTTTACTGGCTGACTGTGCTGGGATCTTGTTTGGTGAGGTTACTGCTGTCCCTGTTGCAGGGCAAGGAGGCAGCTATCACTCTTGTTTGCTAGCAGGAGAGGAGGCTGGTGCTGCCACGAACATCTTCTTGTCCTCTGGCATAATTTTCTTGCTCAGGCACCAAAGCTTTGCCCACAGTTGCCATTATGGATTGTCTGGATCCTCCTGCCTCAGAATGACATCCTCCCAGACACCTGCCTTGGTGGCCTGGCAACAGGGATGGGAACACCCCAAAAGGCTTCAGGCTGCATCTTTCAGCAGGGCCTTGGTTTTCTGATAAGCAAGTGCTCACCCAAAGCTGCCTCTCCCTGCCATGTCCCTGCCCACTCCAGTCCTGCTGCTCACAGCCAGTGGGGGCTTTGCTGCTTGCACCTTTTCCTGGTCTGGCCTATTGTCCCTGCCAGGAGGGCCAACACATGCCCTCAGCAGGGAAAGCAGGCCACCTCTGAAACAAACCTGAGCCACTGCAGGAATGTCTGTATTCTCACCTGTGTTTATACTTCTAGCCCAGAAGGAGTCAGATTCGGTGATCCTGAGGGGTCCCTTCCAACTCAGCATATTCTGGGATCCTGTGGTTGTACTACATCAATTCCTCCCTGGGGTTGGGGGCACACCCTGGCTCATGCATCAGCACAGTGGGACAACATTACTCAATAGCTGTTACAGTCAAACCAGCAGAAAAGATAACAGACTGCTACTGTACATAGAGACCTGTGCCTCAGGTAGGAAAGGACAGAAGCCTCGATTTTTTTTTTTTTTTTTTTTTTTTGGTAGTCCTGTTTTAATGCTGCCTTAAGTCCTTAGGGCAAGTCATAGGAACTAGAGGTTAGAAGTGACCTCCGAAGCTAATCCTCCTGCTCTGAGGCAGGGCCATGGAAAATATGAAAAATCCAGGCAAACATTTTGCTCTCAAAATCACCCTTAATGAAGAAAAGTCCACACCTCTAAGGAAATGTGTTAATTATCCTCATAGCTGAGAGAACATAACCTACATTTCCTGCAGCTGAAACATAGCTATGTCCTTACTGGGTATGAAGGGTGGGGGGTTTTAAGTAATTTTGTACATGAAGTCATGCAAAGGTATTTTGTCTCTCCTCTCAACTTGTTCTAATAACATCAGCCTTATTATCCCTCCAGTGGTCCCCACTCTCACTGCCTCTGCTCATTCTTGCTCCTCTTCAGCCTGGCTTAACATCCATGGGGCCCCCAGTGCCACAACTCTACAGCAGGAGCTCAGACAGTTTCTACCTCATTACTGCCAAACAACACCTTTTTGCCAGGGTTGTTGCTTGTGCCTCACTTGGCATTTGGCAGCTGGTCTCTTTCCTCAGCACAGCACCTTTGCCTGCTGAATCTCACCTGGCTGATTTTCCCTCCCAGCTCCTCATGTTGGCACGTGGCGGCAGTCCTCACTCTGCACGGGGGCCTTGCTGGGTGCTGGGCACGTGTCCTCCAGCTCTGGGCTGGCTGACACACCAGCACTCAAAGGCTGCTGCCAGCTTTTGGGTTTCCAGGGCCCCGCAGCCATGGGCACCCAGCCAAGGCTGGGTGGGGCAGGTGGCAGGAGGACCAGAGGGACAAGTGTGGCACGAGATTAGGCTCACAGAAGGAGCATAGAAGGGACAGTTGGGAGGGGAGATAGCAGGAATGTCCTACTTTTAGAAATGCACACAAGCAAGCCGATAGTTATTGAAGTGTCTAGGTGAAAAAGCAGCTGCTATCTCAATTCAGCTTCTCTGGTCAAGCACCTGTGGTTTTTCTGCCAGGTAAAAGGTAGAGGGGCTGAAAATTGACAGTAGGCCAAAAAGTTTGTGGGACACAGTGGAGAAATCCCCAGGATTTAAGGGCTGGTCATTGTTTCCCAGAATGAGAGTCTGCATCCCACAATGGCCTACCCAAAATTTGGGAGTAAACTGCTTAAACACAAAATACTTCAGCAGTTTGTCATAATTCAGGTTTCAGATAAGAGGGGTCAGAACAATGCAATTCTGCTCCATCTCTTTCTTCAAACATTTCTTTTGTCAGACTCTTATTATTATCTTATGTTTCAGGTGCCAGATTCAACCCACATCTAAGATTTCTGGTACAGCTCTATCCTGAAACTCTCAGCACACGGGCCATGCCTGAGACAAGGCTAGACTGAAAAGAAATGTGTGTGAACTCTGAATGTGTGTGTGTGTACAGGTGTTAGACAAGTCACCTTCAGATGGTCTTTCTTCAACCATGAGCTCATCCAACCATGAGCTCTGCCCGTATGGTAAATTTGACCTTCAAGTTAGTCTTGAAATGCAGAACCTGTGCCTACAGAGGACTGCCAGTTATAGTGGAAAAGAAACAGATAAGCCTTTTGTTAGCTTATGGATGAGGGGATCAGCATAAAATGTTCAAATTCTGATAACCTTCAGCTGGAAAAGTTTGCAGATTCTTGACTCACTGAAATAAAGAGAATCAAAGATTATCAATTTTATTTTGCAGATTATGGCCCAGGGAAGTATTGCAAGTTGCATGTGCCAGCACTGCCAGAGAGCAGACACCACTGTCAACTCTGTAGTTGGTTGTTCTGGGCTGCACCTAAACTGTACAAAGCCACCTCATACTATTCATTTTTCATAGAAAAAACTTGGCAGAGCATGAACAAAGAGAGACAATTTCTAAAAGAACAAGGCACTGATTTCTTTCCTTTTTTTTTTTTTTTTTTTTTTTTGTCTGTAGGAGTTTGCTCTGAAGGTGTGGGCTCACGTCCCTTTGAGATGCCATACCCTGTAGGAGGTTCACAAACCATTTCTACTCTCAGCTCTACATCTCCTCACCTTACCAGACCTGTGAATACAGCCACCAGACCACATTGGCTGCAAACTTGCTATTCCAAGTGAAGCAATGTTCAGGGTTTAGCCTATGTTAGGAAAAGGTGACTGATGCAGCTAGAGCAGCAAACTGTCTTCAGACTCAGGTGTAGCTTCAAGCAGCAAAACAAGGAGTGTCTCTTTCTAGTGTAGCTGGAACGGTGTGACTTGTGCTGGCAATGAGCTCTTACCAGGTAATTTGTTACCTGGGCTTCTTGCTTAAATAAAAGCCTCATAAAAAAAATCATGTCCACAATTTACATAATTGATCCAAAAAACATTTCAATAACTGGCCTTAGAAAAACAGAGAGTGTAAAACAGTCATAGAGTGAAGAAAGGAAAAAAAAAAAAAAAAAAAAAAAAGAGGAAGAGAAAAGTATTTATTTCCAAAGAAAGATTCATGAGGATTAAAAGATAGGAAGATCATTGCTGACATTGCTGACAGCAATGGAAATCACTGGTGATTTTAGATATGAAAAATGACTGAAGGGAATGAAAAAGAGGTTCAGATGCCCCCACGGGACTGTATCATTTAAAGAGTAGCATTTTATGAAACCCTTTCTACTTGTCGCTTTGTTTTTCACTCCTGTGCGCTCACATCTCTTGACATTTTCTCCGCACACAAGGAGAAGCCCCATTGGATGCATGGTCCATGACACCCATAAGGTGGGAGCTGGCCACCCCTTGCTCCTTACACCTCCCTTTGTGTGGGAAAACCAAACCTTGAGAGTCCCCTGCAAACAGCAACATCAGGTTGTCATCCTGGAGGCCCATTCTTAATAAGGGAACAAAGCTTTGGCAAGGGAAGGTGAAGACATTGTGGAAAAGCAAAGACGTTCAGGTGGGAGATTTAAGAGGCTGGAAATGCAGCTGCAGAGCCTCAGCCACGTCCCCCAGGACCCAGCAATTCAGGGCACTTTCTGCAGACTTCTCACCTTGACGTCCTCTGGTGCAAAACTGAATGAAATGGCTCGCCCTGAAGTGCTTGCTCTGGGTGAGGAGAAGGGAAGAGAGGCTTTGCATTTGTGTTGCTCCAGGGAAACTTCCCACGTGACTGCTCCTGTCTGTGTAACTTGGTTAGCGCTGACCCTCTGGTGACAACCACCGTGCCCAGACTGCAGAGCAAACACACCCCACTGCACATCCCCTGTACATCCATGCCCTCTGCTACCTTCTCCAGAGGAAGCAGCTTCACAGAAGACACCCAAAGGTAGCTGCCCCCCTCAGCAAGAGACTTAGATCCTGCTCTGAAAGCCACTATAATTTTATAACCACTCAGGCAGAGTAGAATTTTAACTTGAATCGTGGCTTTTCTATGGGAGTCTGCTAGGCTGAGTGACAGTGCATGGCAAAAACTTCTGTATAAATGAGACAGCCTCACCATAAATTTTGACTAACAGATGCACACTGAGGTTGATAACACAATTTGATACTGCAAATATGACTCTCCAGAGAAGTGTGAATGACAATGGGTTTCATTTAATGAGTAAAAGGAGGTTGTTGGGGTTTTTTTATGGTATGTCTTTTATGAATTGCTTTATTGCTTTCTAAGCAGTGACTTTTCTCCAGGACATTCATCCATTAATTAGTTAATGGTGTACTAGCCTGGTTAGACTTAAGAGGAGCCTAATAAGAGATTTAAGAAAAAGCGCTGATGAAATATGAATTTTCTACTGAAACAAGAAATGTAAGACAAACACCAGGCTAGTCATTCACAGCAGAAGCGTGGAAAGGCTGGACCTCTCCCTCCTGGAGAGGAAAGTGTCAGGACCAGTTTCCTCTGCTGCTCTCCAAGGAGCACCTCTGAGGTGACTCTGCCAGTGCACATTTTTCCTTCATCTTTTGCTTTGGAGATCAGAGGTAGGGTACACTTGTATTTCTTTACTAGCAGTTTCTAACCAATGCCATCCTTTTCCAAGGTGGTTAGAACACCATTGTCCCATACAGCAGGTAAATCTTCAGAGAGGTTACCAGACACCAGAGCAAGGTGCTGGCATCTGCTGTTTGCTCCCACTGATGTCCTTCCCATCCTCCTGCACTGGACCTCGCTGCACCAGCCATGGGATCTTTCAGCGTTTACAGTGGCCCCCAGAGCATGAAGAAGAGCCAAGGTCTGACATTCCTGTGGCACCAGGGTCCACAGGTGCCAGCAGCAGCCTCAATGCCCATTGCAGTGAGCGCTGCTGAAAGGCTAATCCCTAGAGAAAGGCAACATCTGGGAGTTGCTCTTTGCCTTAAATTTCAGCAGAAACAAAATTTTAAGGTATTGCCCCAAAAAGAATGGAAACTGAGGGAAAAGACTCCTAATCAGCATGATATTTGTCTTGGAAGCTGGAAATAGTTTTATGAGATGTCATGTATCTTTACAGTTTCCCCCCATTTCTCCACATGTCACTCACAGGATACAGGCATCTTTAAACCTGCATGGCATAATGTAATATTAAAAGAATGTTACAACAGTTACCCTCATTTAGGTCAGTTGTTCCTACTGAATTGGGACATTTTATCTCATTTTCTAGATGAAATCAGGTCCTTGGTCTGTCATCAAACCATCAAAAAATAAAAGCAGGAGATGCTTTGTTCTAGTAAGTAAATGTTTTGACATATGCAAAACTGCTCATGTCAGGAGTATGCAAAGAAAATCCAGGTGCAAAAATAAAAATTCCAAGCTGGAGATTCTAAATTTTGTCAGACAATTCTGAAGTTTCTCAAAGACCTAAACCACAGTTGGAAAAAAAAAAAAAAACAAACCAAAAAAACCCCAACTTACTTCTTTATTTTGTTGCTCTGATGGCATTTTCTATGCTTTATACTTATGTGATAAATATATTTTCATTTTTAAACATTCCACAGGCAGAGCCAGTGGGAAAAAAACCTCTGTGGGCTGGGTTGGGCAAACAGAGATGCCATGAGACACTGCAGAAGCTGCTGGCAGTGGGATGAATCTGTGCACCAGCAAGAACAGTATCTACTCCATCTAGCTTGGGCTCCACTTCATCCAGGAAGACTTCCTTTTGAAGGGGGAGATTCCAGTCATGATGACTCCAACCAGTAAAAGAGGTAGCCTCCCAGATTTACTTATCTCAGCCTTCTTGAAAGCACCCCAAAGTTCCTTGGAAGCAGTAACCAAACAAGAGCTGTAAAATACTGTTTTCCCTGGTCTGGCTGAACTCACAACTCAGCGTATGTGGTGGGGAGCTCCTAAAATAGCTCTCTGTTGTCTCACCAGCCTCAGCAGCAACTTGAAAAGTCTTTTGCCTTCTGGGACAACTTGGAGAAGTTTTAAAATGTTTGGACTTATTTTGAAAGCACTGTGAAAGATAAGAATGATCTATTCCAAGGCTGGGTGAACTGAAGGTCACAGCTAAGGCATTGCACAACAGACCCAAGTAGGTTCAGCACAAAAGGATTTGATCAGCTCGTCTTCATTGCTGCTGCCGCCCCTGCCCTAAATTCAGGTTAAAGCTGAGTCCCTTTGACCTGGCACCTCACTGGGGCCAAACAACCACAATAGTTTGTTCCAAATCAGTGAGGCAATGCCAAGGCAGAGGGTACAGCTCCTTCCCTGGCAGAGCCTTGTTGGAGAAGCCTTCTGATAAAACAAAGCAAAACAGCTCTGTGAAGGGAAGCTGTAGTTGCTGCAGTACAAGTGCACTCTCACTCTGGGAAGTTCGATGCACAATTTCTCCGAGTCAAAGGCTATTTATTATCTCTCTGGATCTTGTCATGTTTCAGGCTATCTCTAGTTAGAACAAAACCTGAACAGCTCTTGCTATGTTTAACAAGGGATACCCCCGAGCTGCTCTTTATTGCTGCAGTACTTCAGCATAGTGTTCCTGTGGGCTCTGCACGGACATCGCAGTTTGCCCCCATGGAGTAACGAGAACCCCTTCCCTTCCTGTGAGGAAAGGCTCCTCTTTCTTGAAAATGTAATTTCTTCCTGAAAGATGACTCCAAAAGACCGTATACATCTCTGACTTCCCATCAGGGTGGGAGAGGAGTTTTTTTTGTCGACATGTCTCTCATTTCCAAGCACGCTCTCCAGTGCCTCAGTCAGAGCCCTCAGTATAACTTTCTGCTGAGTTGGGCTGTTGGTTTTATTATCCCAAATCCCAAACGGGTGGTTACAAGTACTCCAGGCATTTTTCAAAGACAGTCTGAAACCCAGCCAAGCCCATGGTGTGGGGCGTAGCCCTTCTCCAACAGGTCTGCAGTCGGACTGGTTCTCTCCCAGGTCAGGCGAGCCGGTGTGCAGCTGCAGAGCACAGCTGCCACCCCGGGGACAACCCCCCTCTGTCCCCAGATTCAAGTGAACTTCGTGATTTTTTAGCAGCAGTGAATTACCCCCTGGGGGTTATTTGACCACCAAAACTACACTGGCTTGGCTGAAGGATTGAAGGGCCAAGGCCCATGTCAGTATGCATTGACAGATATTAGCGGATGCAGGCTGTGGAGCCCTCCCCAGCCCCAAGCTGCCCACCAGTAATTTTCACTTGCTGCTTCAAAGTCACCCCTTCTCCAGGTCCTGTGTTTACATGTCTGTCCATGACACAATAAAACAGAGCAAAGGCAAATGTGCAACGTAGAGATCCATTATGCTTTATTTACATGCGTCACCATCTCTTTTACAAACTAGATTACAATTTAAAATGGAATACACAAGGCAATATCTACTAACACCAAGTGGAGTAAGCACTGCATCTCTACTTCATCTGGAAAGGGGCAGGTTTTGCTCCAAAACAAACTTCCTTCCAACCTCTGAGCAGTAAGGTAATATATTCCTCCAGGGCAGCATCTTTTTCTTTTTTTTTCTTTTTCTTTTTTTTTTTTTCTTTTTTTTTTTTTTTTTTCTTTTTAAATATAAAATCCTCAGTAAGACTGCAACGTGAGAGTGTCTGCTTTCAAATGAAAGTACAAGATAGCCCAAATGAAAAGTATAAACTGTTCAGCTCTTCGGTATGTAAAGACGGCCATGCGCGATAAGGCTGTGGATTTAATATTCTTCCAATTTACATGGCTTGAAACAGAAACAGATAAAACAGTTTTACAGATACTGTATACATATTTTTTCCAATCATGCAACTTTTTAAAAAAAAGTTAAACATGTGAAGCCAAATGTACAACCCATTTTTTCCAACCCATAGTTACGAAATGTATCTGGTCCCCCTTCGCATCTGTTGGCAATTCCAAAGGTATATTGTGTACTTGAAACACTTACAGGACACCAATTGCCAAGCAATGATATAATTTTGGAGAAATACATGACCTAAAAGGTAAGTTTTTTTAAGCAGTGGCACAAAAATTTCTGGAGTTAAGCAGTGTTTAACTATCCAATTACTCTTAAGAGATTTTTTTTTTTTTACAAAATCCTTAAATCCAACCTGTTACTAGAAACTGCATAAATAACACCTTTTTAGACCTTTTGTTTAGACCAAGTGTTCAAAAGATAACCAGGTAATTGTGACCTTGACCTTCACCTGTTTTACATGATTCACAAGGAAAACTTCTAGGCATAAACATGTTCAAAAATTTAAAGGCCAAATTTTCAGAAAGTAGGTTCCCCAAACTGGCTATTCAAGGCTTAATTTTGACACCTAAATAACTGGCCCTTTGAATTCAGGGAGATTTATTTAGCACCTCTGGAGTGAAGGGCCTTTGCTGGGCACCTCAGCAGGTGTAGAGGGTGATGACCTTACCCTGGGCCTGGGGGACCTGTCACCTCCCTTTCCTTCAAGAAGCCATGAGGGCAGAGCAGCTCGCCTCTGCAGCCTCTGGAGTCGCTGATGTTTGGTGCCTGACACCAGGCACTTCTGCTTGAAAATTTTGGCCCCAAAACTGAGCAACAGAAACCAAAACAAAAATGAAGAGGCTAGCCAACTCCATTCCTCTTCAGTGAGTGCTGCATGTTCTCCAAAGCAGGAGCCCAAGCTGTCCCAGCCATGCCAATGGAAATGCTCCCCTTGACATTGCTGGGAGGCAGGTTAAGCCTTTCAGCTACTAATACTTTTATATTTCTTTTAAAAAAACTTCTCTGCCATTGATGGGCTGTCTCTAAACCAAGTGGTTTTTTTCCATTTTCTGAACAGAGCGGGCCATAGTTTTGTCTCTCATTTCTGCCAGTGGAAAGCAGTTCCTCTGAACCCAAGCAGGCTAAGTTGCTGGAACAGAGAAGAATTTGCAGCCATTTCATTTAAGCTTTCCCTTGCCTTTGACAAGAACTGAATCTGTACCAAGAAAAAAACAAAAATTATGGGGTTTGGTCACTTTGGCCACACCATCAAGCCAGGCTTTATTGATCTGTCAGCGATGGTGGGTGTTTGGGCAGCACTGGGGCTCTCATTGGAAGCTCATCTGTGTAGGGATCAAAAGCTGCACCTCAGCACAAGGGGCCACCGAGTGAGGTCTGCTGACAGCCAAAATGTGGGGTTGGGGCACAAGTCCAGCCACAGGGCAGCAGCTGCAGAGAAGCCTCAGCGAAAGAGAGACGTCCTTCAGCATACACTCACATTTTAGGGTGTACCAGCTAATGGTACATGCTTAGAGAAGGCCAGTGATGAACTCTTGATCAATTTCAGTAAAAGGTGCCTGCAACTGGACTGGGGTAAGCAGGGTGCCCAGCTGTGCCACACAAGCATCTTGGGAAGCCAGCTGCTGATAAACATGGGCAATGAGCACCAGCCAGCTCCAATGAATGCAATGAACTAGGCCACATGCTAACAAATAGAACCCCTCAGTGTAAAAAGAAAAGAGAAGTTTTTTTTAAAAGGCAAATGATAAACCCTTGACTGCTTGGAAGAGTTGATATGCTACAGGGCTATGCTAACCACAACTGCACAGAGCCTACACAGTCATAACTGGGGAGAGAAACCAAGAGGTGCATCTTTATGAGAGAATAGCATGGGGGCTACAGTACAAAACCAAAACTTCCATCACACTAGGAGCTGTTGTTTCACCAAAATCACCTCAGGGACCTGGAAAGTAAGGAGTGAGGAAGGGCCCACAAATGCATGTGAATGTTGGTGCATGACTGTGCATGTGTGGTGGCAGTGGCGAGAGGGAGTCACTCCACATTGCATGGGACACGGGTCGGTGGGAACTCATGCACTGAGACTTTGGGTTAAAATGCTAGTTTTTGTTTTCCTAACATCCATGCATAATGATCCATTTCTGTACATAATAAAATATATTTATATATTTATATGCATAATGCTTTTATGCAAAGGAAAAAAAACTTCATATATCGCTTTGGAGAATTATGTATACACTGTCCTATTCAGAACCTCTTCATACCAAGTTCCTATGTACCACTGGTGTTTTCCCCTCTTTTTTTGTATCCCTCCCCCCAAGATACTAATAAAAAGTAATCAAACTTTCCAGATTATAGAGAGGATCTATACAGCACCATACCTTTTATTCATTATTATTATTATTAATTATTATTCATTTTACAAAAGAAAATCTTAGAAGCAAAATATATAAAACTGCCTTGTCTTTCAGTGTCATTTATCCTGCTACAATCTACACTCATATGAAAAGCCATTTATATGATACTGTCACCTTGCCATTCCCACTCCTGCTTCTTCTGCCTCAATGGATTACACATAATGAGAAGGAAAAAATAATCAAGGATATGTCCAAAACAACAACAACAAAAAGAAACAGGATCACTAATGCCATAACACACCTTGCAGTGATCTGTGCCTCAGCTCCTGGCATTGTCACTGCGAGTCACCTGCCGATGCCCAGCTGCTAGGTTTCCTTTAATTTCTGCATTTTCAAACACATCTCTACAGGTGGCCACGTTCACCTTGTGTGGCAGCTCAGCCCACAGCTCCTCACTGTGGCAGTGAGGGCAGCTTTCCTAATGTAAGGCAGGAGGGGAGCCTGCTCCAGCAGGCAGGAAAGGGGCTCCTGCCTCGGTGCATGTGAGGGCAATGGCGCCCGCTGTCAGTCTGTCCTCATGAGCCAAGAGGCAAATTCACCAGCTTCCCTTGCTTTGCAACCAACTCTGGGTTGACCCTTACGGAAAACAGGGGTGTACCATTAAACCTAAGGAAAGAGTAAGAAAGAAACAAACCAACCAACCCAACAAACAAACAGGCCAGGCCCATCCCCTCTCTGGAATACAGCCAGTTGATAGGACTAACAAATGCTGTTATCTTCAGAAAACCCTGACACCTGAGCAGTGTTGGGTTACGGTCATTTCCATGCATGTGCACAGTGCCTCAGATTCCCCAGGGAGTGAAAGCAAAAATGGTTAAAAATCTATGGAAATCAAACTGGAGGCTGTAGCGGAGAGGGTGGGCAGATAGGGAAAACCTCCAAAAAGAAAAGCCAACTTAAAACATCCCATAAACCATTAATATATTGAAACACCACATACTCATTGACAAGTAACTAGTGTAAAGGCTACACAGTGTGTTCTCAATAGGATGGTGCTGAACATTGTCTCCACAGCAGGTGCTTGGCCATCCCAGAAAAGGAAGATTTTGCATACTTCAGAATGAGTTCAATTCCCAACAAAAAGAGGGGGAAAAAAAAAGAAAAAAGAAAAAAAAATAGAGGGGGAGAAAAAAAGTAGGTTCTTCACTCCAGTAAGGGGCCTATTAACAGTCTGCTTCATTAGGAAAATAATGCAGGGTTCACAAAGGTCGTAAGCTGTAAACAGTATCACTGTCCACTTGCTGACAGCAGATTTGGCAAAGGGTTCTCTCTCTACATCTCGTGTCAGTTTGAGGGCCTGGAGAGGAGAAAAAGAAGAAAAGACAGTGAGATTACTGTACATAGAAAAAAAAAACAACAACAAAAAAAGGCAACTAAGCAAAACTCCAAACAAAACAACAGCTGACACTGAGGAGCAATTCAGATATGTTTACACCCAGGGACTTCAAACATATAGCAACGAATAAGATGACTCTGCCTGAACATACTTTTTCCTTTGCCCAGGTTCATGTGTTTCTTTGCTGACTTAGCTACTCCCAAACAGGCCAGAAAAGCCCCTCTCACTGATGAAAAATGATGTTCAAGTCTGATTTACAGAAACCCAGTGCATTGTCTATTTGTTAAGTGTATTTCCAGGTAGAAGCAATGAAGGATCTTCCAGCTTTTCTCCATTTTTCATGATCACCTTTTCTCAGAATCACCAAAAAGCTGAATAAATCTTCTGTAAGTGTTTGACATCCACCACCACCCTTGAAGGATGGATGAAGATGAGGCTCAAGACAAACAGTAAGGACTTTGTTTGTCTTGAGCCTCATCCACTCAGTGTGGACTTGGGAATTTTCCATTTTCCTGCTCACAGAACACACCAGCAAGAGACCAGGTCCACCTGGCTTTAAAAACTGAGTAAGAGTCCATCTGATTCTGTAGCCAAGAAACTTCTCTGCAGAGAGAGAAGCGGGGGGAAGACACCTTGGATACAGCATGGAGATGACTATGAAGAAACACTGAAAACAGACTAACATTTCAACCAAGGGGACCAAGGGGACAGAGTTTTAAAGGTACTCAGTAGCTTAAGGATATAGGCAGGCGCAACATAGGGTTTTGGAACGTACATTTAAACATTCCCATGAAATCCTCTCTACATTTTCAGAAAGTCCATTTGGTAGACATCCATGTTGCAGGGCATGGAGCTTCTGTCTCTGAAATGGTTTCTGAAAACATGGTTTAGTCCCCTCACACCACTTACTACACTTGAGGATTTTCCCCACTACAAAAGACTGATGATTTTTTTTTATACCGTGCAAGAACAAGGGGACACTGCTTGAAACCAAGAAGCCATTGAGTTGATTGCAGGGATGTCTTTACTTTCAAAAGACCCTGCTATCAACCACCCTCATGAGAAATGGTGGATTTAGTGGAACTGCTGGTTTAACCAGGATGGGCATCTCCTGAAAGGAGGATCACTCAAAGACTGTCTCCTGTCTAAGGTGCCAGGCACTGATCCTATGACAACAATTTATTAAAATGACTTATTCTGATAATGCTAAATGATTGATGGAAATTTAATCATTTTGTCTCATGGTTATTAGAGCAACAGCGTGACAGCTGCTCCCTGCGCCATTAGGGGAGAACTTCATTCAGCACAGCTTAGGGAGCAGACAGATTGTGGTGCATTTCACCCAAACAAAATTTGGCTTTAGCCTTAATTATGTGGAGGGGTTTGGGGTAGACTGTTTTGTGAATAAAGGGATTTCTGACTGGATCAACATATTGATTTCTTCATTTTCAAAGGGCAAATTAACGCTGGCCATTCGTTAATGTGACTGTCTGGCAAGGACTCCATTTGGTGTGCCCCGATGGCCGTAACAAGGTCAGCAGAAGATACCCAGACAGTCCTGGTAGCCCCCAGTAAAACCTGGCTAGTGGCTCATAAGCAGCTCAAACAAGTGTAAGCCCATTTCTCTACTTCTTAAATTCTGACCACCAGAGTGGGCTGGAAATGAGTGACTTCCCAAAGCACAACAGCCTCTGAAGGCAAGGCTCGGGTCCCAAATGCCACAGCCCAGCAAGTCAGCTCCCGCTCAGGCAGCTGCCAGCTATGCTGAGCATGGGCTTAACTTCGGCACATGTGAGAAACCTTGCTTTGAATAAAGCTACTGATCAAAACCCAAACAGTACAGAAACTCCCAATAAAGCACCAGAGTATTGCTGGGTATTTAAATTAAAAATCTATGTGAAATATTATACTACAAAACAGAGTGATGAGGATCCATCCAAAAATGGAGGATGGCTTAAGCTGAGCATCTTTTGTGGAAGTGGTACTGCCCAATATCTTTTCCTGTGGGACCTGTACTTCAGCCAGTGCCAACATTTTGAAGACAGATGTGCAGCTGAAATGTGCATCACACAGCAGAATCAAACTATGTTCCACTTCCACAGTTCTGCTTACATGGACTTTGCAAATGGATTAAAAATGAAAACAGCTAGATCAAAGTCTTAACCTTCCTGCCTTCAAATTACCCTGTTAAAGTCTGTAACAGACCCACACAGTCTTGTTTTCTGTCTCACCATAAAAAGCCTATTTACCTGAGTTAGCAGCCTGCTACCCCACAGTGATGAAAACTGTATCAAGGCAGGGAAAGAAGTGCTCCGCTTACATCTCTGTTTATCACAGAATCTTACAATGGTTTGGGCTGACAGGGACCTTTAAGATTGTCTAGTCCAATCCCCCAAAGTGAGCAAGAACATCTTCAACTAGATCAAGTTACTCAGAGCCCCATCCAACCTTGCCTTGAGCAGTTTCAGGGCTGGGTCATCCACCACCTCACTGGGCAATCTGTGGTGTTTTACCACCCTCACTGTAAAAAACATTTTCCTTATACTTCATCTAAATCTACCCTCTTCTGGTTCAAAACTATTACCATTGTCCTATTGCAACAGGTCCTGCTAAAAGCTTTGCAAAGAGTCATGCAGGAAATGAGATGCCCCTATCTTCTGTCCTATTCTCTGCCCTCCCATCCTCTGCCTTGCTACTGACCAGTCACAAATGCTGCTCTCATCTCACTCTGTGGCCAAGCTGACTGGTTCTAATTTCCCTCCAGCAAGAACATTTCTTCACCTCTGTCACACATTCCATCACTTAACTGGATTGACTCCCAAGCCCCATGCCAGCTTGTGCACCATCAGAGCAGCTCTGAAGAATTATTTGCCACCTATTGCTTTCTGCATTTGACTCCCAATGGTGCCAATTACGAAGCACTGGAAATTTCTTCAGAACAGAAAGGTGACGGGTGATGCTCCCCAGAGAGGGGCATAGATAAATTGCCCTGGTTTATCAGAGAGCCAACACAGCAACCAGCACATAAAGTTTTCTGTTGGAAAAAAAGCTGTGTTCCTCTACACGTTTATGGTATGAGAATCTGCACAGCCAACACAGAGCTCCTCTGTATGGCAGCCTAACATGGATCCCTTGATTTGGCTGGAAGGCTTGCCGAGTGGATCTCATCTTGAAAAATATTACCCTTCAGAGGTCTGTAAGCCAAGGGTTCTCCCCGGGTACCACTTTGTAGCAACTCTCCAGGGACAGGAAATCCCAATAACCACTTTTACTGTCTAGACACTTGGGATGCAAACATTTTCAAGGAAACTTGTGTCCTTTAGTGACAGATGTACATTTGTTCTGGTGCCTCTGCCCTTCGATTTGTCATCACCTCTAGCAACAAAGCTTCTACTCTGAAGTGCAGGTAGGCTCAAAAAGCAAGACTAGATTATGTGTGGTTACAAGTTAATAACCTGCCTGAGGTTTCACAGCTGAAGACTAAAAAATACACAGAATTTGTTTAAAAACAAGTAAGGAAGATAACTACTGTGGCCAGTCTTTCTATAATGACAGAAAATTATAGCATGAGATTTGTATTTCAAGCACAATAAAAATTGGAAATCCCAATGCCACTACAGTGGCACCCTACAGGCTTTGCACAAGCTGCACTAGGATAGCCCACACCAAGGTCAGGGGACAAAGCCCAAGGATAAAAAAAAAAAAAAAAAAAAGAGTTGGCAACTTAATGTGGCTTTACTTCCTGGACTTTCAGGCACTTTACAACTTTGCTTTTTCTCTTTAAATTCTGCTTACAAAAATAGATCTTTCCCAGCTCAGAACTGGGGACAGAGAATAAGGGTTGAAGGATGGAAAGAGGAAGAATGTCAGCACAGAACCAGGACTTATGTGAGCTAAAATGTTGTGGTGCTTGTAGCTGCATAAGCACATAAGGCATGAAAGTGTCTCTTTTCCTTCTTTTGCTGCTCCTCTTCCAAGGAACACTGCAAACCATAGGAGACAACCAAGTATTTTGGAAGTAAATGTAACTTAAGACAGAAGATCATTCTCTCACCCTGTACCAGCTCCCTGGGAAAGAAGGCCAGAACTGTAGTGAGCTGCCACAACTATTTATAAGCAGGTTATTCTGATATCCCACTGGTCTACATCATCACATAGAAGTCCAGGCTGGAAGGGATCAGCATCATCTAATCCAACTTTCTGTTCAAGGCAGGGCCTTAGGTTAGATTATTCAGGATTCTGTCATGTATGGAGTATTTTCAGCATAGGAGAATCCACTGCTCCCCTGGGCAGTTCGTTTTTCGCACAAAAGTGGGTAAAGTCCCTTCTACCCATTGTACAGTTGAAAAGGAAACTCTGAGCCCAAGCACTGCTGATATACAACTGCTGCTGAGAACCTTCACATCTGGATGGGTTTAATCCTCCACCCTGGCCAACACAGGAGAGCTTAGAGACAGGACAACTTCTCTCTCTAAGGTCATCAGGTTTCTTACTTGACAACCTTTTCATCAATTTTAATCCCTGTATTTTGTCCAGGAGCCCAAGGAGTGGGATGGAAATCCTGCCAGTTATGGGTGACATCGCCAGTGACTGAGGGACATCAGCCCAGGTGTTCGACACAGCCCTTTTTAGGCAGGATGCTACTGGACTAGAGGAAGAAGGCCAAAAAATACTTGCAAAATACATCTTCTTTGAGGGGTAAAGCCCATCAACTGGCATAATTGTGCTTTTTTAGGTACTCGGGAGCCCTGGGAAGGAGATGTCTACCGTGGATCACAAAAAGATGTGTAACTATTGCACCTGTGCAAGGCCAGAGAAGGATTTTGCTTGCATTTTTTGAATCTGAAGAAAAATAGTCACATTTCAGAGTGACAGGCACCTGCATGGCTAGAGATATCCTGAATTATAGGTTTATAGTGCTATGGAAACATGCTATGTAGCCATTATTCTGAATGTGCTCATAGACAGCTTCTTTTTCTTTGCTAGGTACCAAGCCTATTTTAAAAACATCTTCCCTGCTTGGAATCTTCTTGTTTTTCTCTGCAGTAAGCTGAAAATGAGAAGCCAATACCATATTGAAAAAAGGCAGGACATCTTCTATCATAACTTACAAGTAGCAGAGAAAGCAAAAGAGGAAAGATCCTACCTCACACTCAGATTTTATCTACATTTGTATGTAGATAAAAGCCAGGAGACGTAGGCTGTGCAAGGGAAAAACAATGGGCAAGACATTCAGCTCAGCTGTAGAAACACATAAGCACAAGCCATTCTCCACAGTATCATCTGGGAAAAGTGGCCTTTTTCCTGGAGTAACAGCAGACAGCCGGAAGCTTCCTCAGCAGCTTCCGCCAGCCGAGCTGCATCCCCGTCCAATTCCTGCTCAGCAGATGTCCCCTCTGCCAGACTCCAATAACTGCCACCCTGTGCCGCAGCTGGAGTGGAAAAGCTGATTAAACAGCTCCGGCAGACTGGACCAGAGGGGGGCATTCCCACCACCCAGCCACAGGTACCTGACTGAACGGGGTCAGCGTCCCCACACGCCGCTTGGGACTTGACTGGGGACAGTGCTGATGGGAACATCCTGCTGGACATCCTTCACCATTGGCACCAGGAGCTCAGGGTGGCTCCTTCCCTCATTCCCCCAACCAGGACAGGAAGGCTGGTGGCTATCAGCACACAGTACTACTCAAACATGCACTCCCACTGCCCACACTGTACCTGTGCTTTTTGGCTGTCATCAACACTAGACAAACCTCTCCAGCTGTCAGTTCATCACCTGGGCTGAGTGCCCAATTGCTATGAAAAAAAGATCCTGACCTTTCCTCAGCTGCATGACGCTATGTTTCTAAAAAGGAGCTCTTATTACGCACTTCTTCAAGAAAATATGCTTTCATGGGGGCTATTTAAAGGTCTGGCTCAAAGGAAGGAACGAACAAAGAAAAGCCACCTGTAACCAGCCCAGTTATCAGGCAAACCACATATTGAGGGACCAACACTGATCTGCAGCCCTAAACAATCATTATGGCTCATTCACAGGAGACAGACGATTTGCAAAGACTCATTCTGTAACAAAACCTGTGCACTGCTGATCCAAGGAGGAAAGCACTGGGGAGACCAGTTGATGTGGGCTGTTCTAAAAATATCAGTTTGTGCTGTCATCTGGTTAGAGTATGTCATCCTGTAATCTTAGCATCTGCAGGGACAGCAAGTTTCTGCCTAATTATTGCTGCTGAATCACATGACAAAGCATGAGGTTCTAAAAAATACATCTGTATAAAACACCAACAGAAGAACACCCAAACCACAGGATAAGACCACTGTCCTGGCTTCAGCTGTTTTACACTCACAACACAAGCCTGTGGAGGCAACCCTAGTTTTTACAGATCTTTTCCCTGCATTAATAAAACCTCAAACAATAAACCCAGATTAAAAACATACCAGAACAAAAAGGCCCTACTCCCAAGGAAGAGTGAGCAATTCATTGTGTTTGTGTATCAGCTCCTGCTGTCTTCACACAGCGTAAGTCACAGCATCTCTGCAATCCCAGGACTGGCCTCTGTATGCAAGGGGCTTTGATGAGCTTCTGTGGGACCTCATGGGGGGCACCCCCAATGGGGTTTGCCCAGATTTCCCCCTCCTCCTCCCCACAGTCATGAGCAGAGAGTTTGTTCCTGGGCCACTGATGTATTCCCCAGCCACTGAGGAGCCTGCTCAGGGCAGGCCCTCCTTGGAGTTGAAGGGATCCCTGTTCTCCACCAAATACATTTTCTACATAGATATTTTTGTTCAAAGACTAAACTTGGCATGTGTGGAGTTCAGCTAATGACAAAACCACCTTTCAAGACTTGGGCTGGCAGAAACAACATTGAAATGTTACAAGTGCCACCACCTTAACCACTAGCCTAATAGAAATGGAGCAGAAGAATGTGCTGCTCTTGAATTTCTTTTAGATTTTTTAAAGGCAGACAGCCACACCTTAGCTCTGTGTAAGAAACCTGGCAGCCCTACCCTAACACCTCATTTTTGAAAATAAGAGAGAAGGAAGTGCAGCTATGGTACTGAGGTAGTCACATGTCATCAGGTAAGAGGCACAGTCATTCAGATTTCATGGGCAGAAGTTTTCTGGCAGAAAACAAAAATCATCTTCTTTGTGGCAAACTGTACAGAACTCTCTGATTCAAAACTTCATCCAAATGGAGACCTTTGACTACTTATTTTCACTTTTAGGATGGTGGTGTAAACACAAAGTCACCCTCAGACCTATTTGTCTTAGGTATGAATTGTTACCAGAAACAGGCTGAAGACCAATTAACAAACTGGCAAGTAGTCCAAGCTGATATGGACTAATTAAAGACTAACAGACTTTTTTTAGGCTTCCTAAGATTTTTTTCACCACAGATGTTAATCATCAAGTGCGAACACTACATGACGTTGCTATTTGCAGCTTGTGTACTCTGCAATCAGAAGATGTGGGACCTCTATGATACTAGTGGAAAATGAGTGACTTCAACTGATCTGTCAGGTATTTCAAATGTAATTTTCAAATAAGTCAATGTGAGTCCAGCACAGCTCTGTTACAGAGCCCAGAGGCACCCTGATAAATGACATATTGAAATCTCTTTCAGATGATGCAGCTCAGATGAGTTTTTCAGACTATGACACCAACTCAAGAAGTTCCTGCCCTGCTTGCGCTGAGCCTTTCTCCACTCCATGCCCAACCCTGCCAGCATTGCTGCCTGCATGATGTCACTGTAAACTGGATCACTGAAACAATCCAGGTAAAAGTAACTTCTTGGATGGGTTTTGGTGCTGGAGAAAATGTTTCCTCATGCAGCAACTGTTCACCAGCTCCTGACCTTCCAGGGAGCAGCAAATGACCTGAATAGTCTTCCCTGATGCTCTGTTTTGGGATTACTCTTTGGCAAAAGCCAAGTCCCTTTGGACTTGCCGAGTGAGACAGACTTCAGAGCAAAGTGCAGAGTTGTGGGAATCCCAGACTAAGAGAAGGACCCATTAATTTCAAAATAAAAGGTATTCTAGGGACAGATGAGGGAATAGTGAAGTCTATTTATGGCTAAACCCGCTGAAATACCAAGGTGATGATTGTCTGAGTGGGTGGAGGGCACTATCCAGTGCTTTTGGAAAGCAGGCAGAGATAGAGGAACAGAAGCTCCAGGCAGTATAAGAGGAAAAAATTATGGCTGAGTGAATAAAGCAAGAAAAAAAATTTTCTCCATTCCTTCTTGTAAGAGAAAAAAACCCCAAACTAAATCCAAATTCATTTATAAGCCTCAGTGAGGGCCCTCTTAAAGGCTGGGCATGGGCAGCCCCATGGGCACAGGTTGGTGGGGTGGGATTGGGCAGGGTTCTTTGCAGGGACCATGCACAGGCACATGGGCAGCAAACGTGCGCAGCCACTAAATCTGCAACAGTGGCATCTCCTGCAGGGTTTCTTAAATTTCCCTATGAAGAAATTGTAGTTGATTTTCTTCCAAAGTAAACCTCCCTCTATACCTAAGTACGTATAAATGAAATATCTGTGTATTTGCCTTCTTTCTTTTCTTCCTGAAAACTGACTCTAATGTTTCTCTTATTTTTAATAGAAAACACAGCATTCACTATTCCTAGGTATGCCAGTAATCCATTGTAACTGCATTTGCCTGCCTGCAAAACACACCTGGCTACCCTTGTGAAACGGATTTAACATAAGCAATTGCCAGGCTGTTCTGCCCAAAGTGTTCCCCAGTCTTCGGGCTTGTAAAGATGCATGAACATTGCTGAGAGAAGATTTTAATTCAGGGGTTCCTATTGCTATAATGGGGAAGTAACCAAGGAAAACAACACATCTGATGTCATGCAAGAAGCCCTATCAAATCGTGAGATGCTCACAGAGAGGCAAACTCTCAAACAGCGCTGCTTAACAGATGAGGAAGGGTGCAGGATGAACCAGCTCAGCAGAAATCATCTGCACTTGCACCTGATACCGGAGGCACCCCGCAGCAGCCGGTCCACTTGTCAGGGAGAGGGAGAGAGGCTTCCACAGATGACTGGACAGTAATCCGCCGAGGAGAGCTGTCTTGTTAATAAATCTGTCCTCTGCAATGAGACTCTGCACACACACATGTGTCAGCCCCTTTATTCGGAGGGAGCAGCCTGAAAAAGATCACGGCAGCTCTACTTTCCACGGATGCCAGAGGCTGGGGTGAAGAGGCAGCAAGAAGCATCAGTGAGGAGGTGGGGTGCCGTCTCTCCTCCACACTGCCCACGCAAGTCCCCCTGCGGCGGCTGCTACCTACACGATGCACACAAAGCTATGGAAGCAGGAAGCTGCCTTATTTGCCTGTGTCAAGCAAAACTGTCAATAAAATGTATTTTTCAGGCCCCATTTGACAGACTGTACTGCTGGATGTTGCACAGCAATAAAGTTCCTCCAGCCTTTTCTTTTTACATTGTGCAAAGAAGGTTTTTAAATGCAAGCAGCTCATGCACCTGAAGGAAGAGAGAACTGGTCAACAAGCATGATCTGCAAATTTTTGCTTCCTCATCCTTGAATCAATTCTCTTTTTCCCCCCCTTTCTTTTCATAAATTCTCCAGTACTGGAACTGAAGAAAGCCCAAAACTCATCCACAGTCCTGGCCTTGCCAAGTTGCTGCCTTGCTCAGGGTCTGTGGAACGGTAGTGTCCTCTACAGCCCTCCTCCACAGCCTGTCTCCTGGCTGTGCACTGCAGTGCTCTTGCTAAGAGTGAGAAGATGTGCAAGGACCAGAGGAAATCCTTGCACTGACAGAGAAAGAACTGTGCACACCAACCACTCCATCGGATCATGGCAGCTTTTCAGACTGACTGAAAGGAAGATGCCTGAGCAGCCTGGTTCTCCCTCACAGAGAGCAGATCCCAGCACGTCTCCTGAGGTGTTCTGTACACACAGGAAACAGGAAAACATTCTCGAGGTTCACCACTGCTGCTCACCTACCACATAGCTTCCCCTTGAACATCTAGCTGTGAAACAGTGAATGAAAACGCAATTAAAGATGAAAGGGGCAAATTATGCACTGTAAAGTCAAAGGACACTGACTCCTTCTTTCTGTCCTTCAACTGGAAAATAAGAAAGCTGGAAGTAAGCTGTAAACTGAATGAATGCCTCATTTAACCTCACCACTGAGATGCTCTACATACTATTCTGAAGTTAATAGAACACTTTCAATAATTCATTGTTTACCTTTTAGCCTATCACATTTTGAAATTTACTCCCTTATACTAATAAACAAATACTTATCTGAATACTTATACTAATAAATAAACAAAGGAGAAAGGGTACTTTGTGTGGCACCTGCCCTATGAGTCAGGGAATATGTATGTGTGAGCAGGCAGAAGTATGGGCAGGATCCTGCAGAATCACAAAACGATGACGGAAACAATGATTACAAGTCCCCGGCTGTGGAAAATAAGGAACAGGAAAAAACATAACAATCTTGAAAAAAACTGATCTGAAGAAGCTAACATTTTAAAACCACCTTTATCAGAACCCAAATCTACAGACACTCTCTTGGAGGAGTCCAAAAGAAAAAGTTATCTACCCCATTGAGGGGCAGGGGAGGAGGACAACAGTTAATGCATACTTAAAACATTAAAGTAGGCCAGGACACTCCTGAGACTAGGATCCCACCAATATATAATTCCTCCACTTGATACCATTTTTTGGCCAAGAAATAAAATTTTAGGAAAAAGCAAACCCAAACAACTTTGCTAGCGTTGCTATGCCACAACAGCAGCACCACACTGATTCTGTCCAGATCTGTCCCACACACCTGATCCCCAGTGAGTGCACTGATCTTGCAAAGACACTCTTTTCCTCCCCCTCAGCAACACTGCTCCACTGACTGCAGAGCCCCTTGCCCCATCCCTGTGTAACACAGCCTGGCTACACGTGGCATCAGCAAGAAAGAATCCATCTGTTGCGACTTCAAAGAAGATGAGTTAGAGCTCTGAGATTCCTATAAACCACAAATATTCCACCTTGGTTTGCCTGATTTGTCATTAACATTTCTCATGCCTAAATTAAGCAGGGCGCTGAGCACCAGATGCGTGCTGACGGTGTTGCAGTCGAGCAGCTTTTATAGCTTAGCCTCGTTTCTCTCCACACCTCCACGTTTCTTGGTTGTGCCTGTTGCATACCAACACACAACAAGCCATCACAAACCAAATTACTATTATTAGTGTGCACTAACTATTAAGGGTTTGGTGCAAACTCCAATAAAACTAAGGAACCAATTATTTTACCACATCTATGGGGCACTGACCTGTTTGCCCGTTTTCCCTGTTCTCAAAGATCCTTCAGCCTGGTACCCAACTCTGTGATGAAGCCTGTTTAGCACCAGTGAAGTTCCCCACATTCAGACTGACAACGTTCTGAGCTGAGATGAGGGAATCAAAGTTAAAATCCAGCCCATCAGCATCCATGAGTTCACTGCGGATAATGGACTCCATGTCACACTCCAGGCTCCCATTGAAAATATCCAGGTCCAAGTCACTCGGGAATTTCTCATGTCCCATGACCGGGAGGTTCACACTAGAGGAGTACAAAGAGGAGCCTGACAGCGGGTCAGAAAGTGTTTGCATAGACTGATTGACAGGTGACTGTTGATGTTTGGTGGATCCCAAGCTGTTGGAGTCACTCAAGCCTATGTTACTGATGGAACTGGACAAGGCACGGCTGCCACTAAGAGAGGAGTTGTGGGACTGGTGCTGGTGATGGGACAGGTTCTGATTGACCAGGCCGCTCTGGCTGGACTGCGCAGCAAACGACATCATGGGGTCGTTGCGGAGCATTATATTCCTGCGGGAATTCTGGGCGGACACAGCTGTGCTGGCTTGTGACATGAGTGGGTCAGACTGTGTCATCATGACATCGCTGTGACTAAGCGCATCCGAGGTGAGGAGATCCTGCAGCGTCTGGTTGTTGTAATGAGAAATGGAAGAGAAGGTGGCCTGCTTGTTCTCCTGAATTGTCTGCATGGGTGACTGGCGGAGGGAATTCAGGGACGACGGCCCAAACACAGCGTTGTTGAAACTACTTGATGGGGAGCCCAGCCCTGAACCTTTGGAACCATACGGAAAACTGGAGCTTCTCTGCATTATCCCTCCTGTGGGTGACTGCTGGGAGGGAGGGAGCGTTATATTGTCCAAGAGATCATCCATGAGGTTATCAGTGAGTCCATCATTCAAGTTCATTGTCCCAGCCATATCAGTCAACCTAGGCAACTCCACAGTACATGGTTTGTTTACCGACGGGGACAAGCTCGATGGACTACTGTATAGCATGGGAGAAAGCGGAGCATCATCATCTTGAACATCATCGAGCTCAGTGCTTGCCAAAATTGGTGACAAGCGGCCACTGATCGTACTGGCATTCGAATTTGTACGGGAGCGGAAATCTGTCCAAGCATCCAGCTCGTCACTGCTGCGAGAGGTGGGACTCCCTGGCCACTTGGAGAGCTGGGAAGGGCTGTCCTCGCTCGTCTCCTGGGCTGTCTGCAGGGCCGCCTTTTTCTTTGCCGCCCGCCCTCTGCTCTTGGTGTACTTGTTGCTGTTGTCCATTGATACAGCGCGTCTCCGGGGAGCCTTGCCGCCTTTTCCACCATCTGGATTGATCATCCACCAAGAGCTTTTCCCAGTGCCTTCATTCTGCACCCTGACGAATCGGCTGTGGAGTGACAAGTTGTGCCGGATCGAATTCTGCAGGAAAGGAGCAAAACAAAACGTCAAGATCAGCACCCCACTTCTTTTTACAACCCAAATCTCAATCATTAAACCAACATCCCATGATAACAGCAACATGAATAAAATCACTGAACTCTCCTGGACATCTCCATGAATTTTTCTGGTGCTGGATACAGGAAGGCTGGAGTGTGACTGTGGCATGGCAGCGCCCTGCTGTGAAGCAAGCCCTAAGCTTGCACTAGCTGTGCATTCCTTGTGCTGATCTCTACACCCTTAAAAGCTTCATCCTAAGAAAAGGCATCTGGCATTCCTGATAGAAAAGAGCTAGATGTTTCTCCCTTACTTTTGACTCAGGAAAAACTATTACTATCAATAATCTTGCCATCAGTTCCTTGAAATAAAAACTGCAAAGGCACAGCAAAGATCTGGCTGGAGGGGTAGTCACACTCATCGCAGCCTCTGCAAATGTCTTTTTAATTCTTCATGGGCACGTGTGCTGTATATTTGTTACAATAATTCCTGAGAAAACTGCAAGTGCTGTTGCTCCTCTCCCACAGGCACTCTGTGCATGACTAAGCTGTACTTTCTCTCTTGATTAGAGGCACCAGAATTACGCCCATACGGCAGTAGCTGGCCAGCTGTCCCCTCACTATAGTATCCTCGCAGTCTTCAAAACATGATGTGACACAGTATGCAACGATATCCCTGTCCCCGTAAGCTGCTGGATACAGAGCTGTATAAAGCTGCTGTACACAGCTGGATACTCCGTGCAGTACAGGATGCTATGGAATACAGGGCTCTCAGGGGAGCCTGCACACAGCCTGCTCTTGCATCCTACCTGCTTGCACTCGTCAGCAGCATCACACTGCCCAAACACCATGCTGGCTCAAACCGATGACAATCACCTCAGAATCAGAAAGATTCCTGAGAAAAGATTTCCTGAGAAAACCAGCCCGCAGTACCTCCAGAGAAACGGCACCAGATTTAAGTAAGTAAGATGAAAATCCCACTCCACTCATCCTGCTGATCTTGTGCTTAAAATATGGATCAAAGAAAGGAAAAGCAAATAGTATTTGTTAGTGTGAATGCTTCCAGGTTTGGTAAATCAACATTTTTTTCCCATGTGGAAGTCAAAAGATTTTTGGAGCTATCCCATATTCCTTTGAAAAACTCCTTGTGCTATTCCTCTAAGCTTAAAGAGAGCAGAGGTTTTTTTCTTAGATTTTGGCAATTACCAGGTGTATCTATGAAAAGGATAAAATTGCATTTGTTCTATCAACACCTTTTAAAACGCATAGTCAGCAAGACCGTAACACAATCAAACCATTCAGAACAAGTGTCCTTTGTTTACAAAACACTGAAGAAACTCCAGATTTAAATGGGCAAAGAATGAATCAGTCAACAAATCATTCACCAGCACCTCAATATTTGCATCCTTAGGAAAAATGGATGCTTGACATAAATAAACTGGAGATACATATAAAGCAGTACAGCCTGGCTTTTTAAAAGACAGTTCTTTTCAGCATAAAATGCCTTTCTTTCCCCACTGCTGAGCATTGTGGTTTTTGTCAGATTGTGAAATGGAAAACATGCCTGAAGTTCTTGCACGCAGACAGCAGACGTGGTTGTGATTATCACTTAATGAAAAGAGAAATCATATGGACCATGCTTCAAAACAGCAACTGTTATGTTTTAAACAATTTACACAAAGCAGCTGATCAGACTTTGCTGACATGCTCAAGAGAAGTTTGGGTCAGTGCCTCAGCTATAAACATGTCCATTTCTGAGGGACTATCACGCCATCAAAACACAGTAGATTGAATTGCACCATAATAGTTCTTCAGTCTGAGGAAAGAAAAAGCTTTTTATTGTTCAAATGATGACATTTTAACCATATTTTGAGTCAGGCAATAGTCTAACTTCTAATAACTAGGCACCACTCCTTACTTCCTCAGGTTTCTCTCTGTAAAACTGGCTGGAGAACAGATTTTTTTTTTTTTTTTAATAATCTTTCTTGATATTCCAGCTTGTACTGCATCTCTGCAGGTAGCTCTCATCCTCACTCCTCGTAACTTCCATGAACAACTACTTGTGAGAATATCTGCACAGGGATTTCTCCAGGCAAAGTCCACGCCAGGCTCCAAAAGCCATACAAACCATGCTGTTCCCCACTTAAAAATGCTGGATATAAGAATATATGGCATCATGACTCTTGCTAACGAAAAACAAATCTAAGAGAGGAGAAACACCTGAGGTGGTATATGCAGCATGCCATGCACAACTTCAGATATAAAAACACTTAGTCAAAGTGCCAGCAGCTAACAGTTTTCAGCCTACAGTATTCTCATAAAAGGGCTTATTTCTGCTGCTGTATCTGTAGTATGACAGTATTTGGCCTAAAACCATGAAAAATCCTAACTGGTAAAATTGTGAGACTGAGGCACCTTTCAGGATGAGGACTCCTGCCTGTGCGGATATGTATGTGCATGTGTAATTTTGTTCTTATTATATCTTTTTGCTCAGTGTCCATTTTACACAAATAATAAAAGAATGTAATAATCCTTCTGCATTGAAAATTGGTGGTTTAAAAAAACCCAAGCAGTTTGTTTTCCTTTACATTAAGCACTATGCCACTTAAAATCCTACTTCTGTTCTTCTTTGCTTTTCTAATGCAGGAAGATTTTCTTAAGCATAATTACGGGCTAATTTTTATTTTTGTGTACCACATCTCCACCCTCTGTTCAAACATTGCCTTAAAACCCACTTCTTTCACGTAACCTCCTCCACTAACCTCTTCAGTGACAGTATCCTTTGAGTTTTTTGGTTTCTCCTTCTGTTGGATGCCCTGCCAAATCAAATTAGGGCTGGATCCTACTATCCTTTCTCATGCAAGTTTTGCTACAGAAGCCACCAGGATTGACAACTCACATCAGTAAAGGCTGTTGCACTGTGCTACCAGGTGGCAATCTGGATGGAAATAACTGTATTTTCTACATGTTTTCTGAGCTGTCAAAAAATATTCCCATCTGCTTAAAAGATAGGAAAGTATATGGGGACAATCATTGCTCACAATCACGTGCATTACTAATATATGACCACACAACAAACCACAAAGAAGGTGGGGAAGCAAAGAAAATACAATTTATCATTTGAACCCACTGCTGATGAAATTACTGGGGCTTTGTCTTTGACCTACGTGGGAGATGAATTAGGCCATAATGATGGAAACTTAACACATTTTTTCCATGCCAAAATGCGATGAGAAACTTTAAAAGATCCATAAAGGAACTTCCATCATGTGTCCTGGAGACCATATGTAGATGGGATAGATGCTAGCCAAGCTGCAGACAGCTCAGATACCACCAATGGGTACAACATATGGACTGTACTCGAGCAGAGCAAAAAAGAAATATGATGAGCTCCTCCTTTTATTAGTGTTACTATTTATACTGGACTTGAAGAATGTGGTGCGCTCTACTGAAAGCCAGAAGACTGAGGTTCCTGCAGATAACATCTAGAGAATCATGTACTACCCTGAGGCCAGACCAGCTGGACTGAAGTCTCCTTTGAAAGTGGTCCTGTAAGAAGAGGGAACATCCCTGGAGACACGGAAGACTCAGGGCAGAGGAACACACAGGACCAGGCAGAACTGGTGTGAGCAGAGTGGAGCAGTGCCATAGGCAAGCAGTGCTGCTGTCCTCCCTTGGCTTAGGCTGATGGCACCAGGAGAAGGGGTGAGCTGGGTGCCCAGAACAGCCAGAGCAACAACACCAGGGCTTATATCACTCTCCCCAAACTCAGGGACATGCTCTCAACTTCAATAAATGTTGACCCACTGCACTGTGTTTTATTCGGTTAATGCTCCTCCAGCTACATTTTGCTCGCAAGAAAATCCCCTGAGATCAGCTACCATGTCCTAATTACACGAGTCTCTCTCAATATTTTGATAAGATTCCAAACGGGCTGACAGAGAGGACACTCAAATATTTCCAAAGTGCCGTATCCCTAACGTGATACAAACAACTGAATGAGTCTCCCAAGGAGGCTGGGATATGTTATTTCAACACTCAGACCCAGTCAGACAACAGCAGCAAATGTTTGAACTTTCAAAATGGAGAAAATTCCTCCTCCCTGTGCCCATTCCAGCCTCTTCCAAGCCATGTTTACCTTGTGGAGCCTGTCCACTAACTCAGACACCAGCTGCAAGTGCTTCCACTGCAGTACAGAGTCTTTTTTGTCTGGAAGCAACATGTGGTATCAATTTATCATCCTTGACAACGCAACAAGGAATCCACTCGCTTTAAAAATAAAATGAGAGTTGTGTAACTTAACTCTTAAAAGTCCCTGCTCTTTTTTTTTTTTTTTTTTTTTTTAGAAGAAATAAGAAAAAAAGCAAAAAAAAGCCTAAAGATTAGCAAGATGAGGTGCAGCTGGTGGCTGACAAGTCCAAGTTACACACTGGTCTGGTTTTTTTTGTAGTGAGTAGTGAATTTGCTGTTTCAGATATGGGCTCCTAAACTGTAAAGTTGGGGCTAAAAATCAAAAGCAGTAGTTTAACAAGTGGGATATTAGGACATGGTGGGAGAAAAACAAACACTATCTGCAGACCCATAAATGCTGCTAATGCTCACTTGGGAGAATTACACTTTATTTTACCCTGTATTAACATATATTATGTTTTTACTTCACCATATGAAGTTGTCTGGTGGCCATACAGCAGAGAAAGGCATCAGATCTAATGCTCCTGAAAAGAAGCCATGAAAGTAACTCCAGCTTATCAATCTCCAGATGAACAGAGGGAGTCCAGCTTCTCCATGACTCTGCTTGCTCACTTGAATTTCAGTTTGCAGCTTATGTCATCTTGCTCAAAATGTTCTCACAAAAATCTCATTTGGGATGAATACCCCTAGAGACAGCTTCCACCAAAAAATTATCTTCTTTAAGAAAGCCCTACTTTTTTGCATTCAGTGGTTGATGAAAGTGTAGTCTGTTAATAATTCAACACATTTTGCCCACCTGTCCAGACCAGTGTCTGTGCCTTTTCTTTGAAGTAACTCAAAACTTGCTGCAACTACCAGTTTTCATAGAATCACAGAATGTGTGAAGTTGAAAGGGACACATCAGAATCATCAAGTCCAACACCCAGCCCTGCACAGGACATCCCCAGAGTCACACCATGTGCCTGAGAGCATTGTCCAAACACTTGAACACAGACAAGCGATGCTGCGACCACTTACCTGGGGAGCCCCAACCACCCTCTGGGTGAAGAACCTTTTCCTGATATCCAACCTAACTCCTCACCCGCCGCACCTTCATGCCATTCTCTTGGTCCTGTCAATGGTCACCACAAAGAAGAGATCAATACCCACTCCTCGTCTCATGAGGATGCTGCAGATTGCAATGAGTTCTCCCCTCAGCCTCTTTTTTTGTCCAGGCTAAACAGACCAAGTGACCTCAGTGCTCTTCATATGACTTCTCCTCAAAGCCCTTCCCCATCCTTGTGGCCTTCCTTTGGACACTCTCTAGTACCTCAGTGTTGTTTTTATAACTGTGGTACCCAAAACTCCACACAGGACTAAAGGGGATACTGCATCAGTGCAGAGCAGAGTGCATTTTACACTCTGATTTTTAAAAATCACATTTTACATTTCACACGTTTTACATTTTGTTTGCTGTGATGTCCCCAAGGAGATTCAGTTGCAACTAAAGAAGAAAACAGATGCAGTGGCTAAAGTAGCCAATTGTGTGCATGTACATAGGAATTCCTGGGGGAGGGATTTGCAAGTCTAGGGAAGTTATCTTTATGAAGTACCAGTCTATTGGTTCCATACCGTCCCCTGTTGACTAGCTCCATAAGGCTGAAGTGCTACTCTTCTCAAAGAACTTTGAAATCCCACAGAGGTGTCAGAATTTCTTCTTCTTCCCCATGAGTTTTTGCAAACCAGAAAAATGTATATAATTTAATAAAGTAATGAGGGTGCTCTGCAGATACAGGAAAAGCCAGAACTAAAACATAAAGAGAGTTCTTCCACTATATCTATCCAGTCATGTTGTCCTGATATAGCTCTTTTTCCATATTAAACTAAATATTATGTGTTCCAGATTGTTACATTTTCCCTAAATTATGGAAGCTGCAGGGACAAAAAGCATTAAGAAAATTACACACAGAAAAAGAAATCTTCTCTGACACCCAAAGAGGTTTTGATGCTTGATGTTTGGTATCATCTGCATGCTGCCTAGGCAGCTCCCAGAAATTCCACCAGCTGTATAGCAGAAGCAGAGAGCCAGAGCACACCAAAGTCCTGCAGGGTACACCCCTTCACACCCAGCTGGCAAAGGCACCATCTTCACACGCCTGGATATGTGGGGTGACACACTCCTGGATATGTAGGGCTGCTCAGCCCTACCCTAGCACGTCCTCCTTCAGGAAAAGGGAAAAAATATCCCACAGATTTAAGAAAGTCAGGTCAGTATCTGAAAGGTGGCTCTCCGGTTTCCCCTTCTCATCCTCTCTTCAAAAGTTTTCTGACCTTGGTGGTAGGGGAACCACACTAGAAGAAGCCTCTGCTATGGTTAGGTCTGCCTGCACTTCTGCCCATTGTCCCCCACCCTAAAAGAGCAGAGTCTTGAGGGATTTAAGCTTCCTGGAAGAACAGCAAGTCCAAAAAAGGTTTATCCCCTGAAATGTGCTGGCTGGATAGGAGAGGAGTACACGGATCTGCCTCCATCCTGCACACAGGGCAGCGCACCGTGCCAAATTAGCACAGGAGAAAGTGATTAGCACAGGGAAAACAAACGCTCCCCTACACGCACGCCACGACTCCCCAGCTGCACTGGCCATGAGGGCAGGCAGCGAGCAACCTGCCCAGCAAGGGGGCTTATGACCTCCTTTTTAAAAAGGAAAGCATCTCAACACATGGACCTTTGGGAACTGAGTCATGACTGGAAAGTTTTTCCTTTAAAAAAAAAAAGTAAAAAAAAAAAATTCTAGTTAAAACAACCACTGCCTCACTCTTTGCAAAGAGTGATATTGCAAATTGCTACGCTGACGTAAATAAAACTTAGCTGAAAATACACACTGCCTGGAAATTGCCTCAGAACACCACGCTTCCAGTTAGCAGAAAAATCTTCAGTTATTTTACAGTCAGACATGCTCTGACCACATGAGGACTCTAATAAATAACATTTGTTTTGCTGTGAATGGAGCATGCTGGTTGTCGTTTACACTGGGTGTTGGGAGACGGGAAGCAGAATGCAAGGAAAATGCTGATACTTTTAACGCAGCTGTGGAACAGGAAGGTCAGGCTCTCCAGCAACCCCCTCCAGTGTCAGAAGCCAGGTACCTCAGCACCCTTTGCTATAGGAAATCCCCTAAAAATCAATTGTTATCCTCTGCATGCTGTGGCACATTAGAATAGGATTTGGGAATCAGGAGGCAGGCACTGTCGCTGACAGGTTACTAGGGCACCTTGTCAAGAGGCACCTTTTTCAGTCCCTTCCACTCCCTTCATATTGTGGCTGCACAAAACTCAAAACCACGGTTGATTTTAATGAAAGGATTTAACTTAATTAAGAGCAAGAATTTACTGCGAGGCATTGCTCTTGTAAAGGGAAATCCCAAGGCAACTCATCACAGGCTTGACTGGGACACAAACAGAGTCAGCAAGAAAATGGGAGATGTTGCCCCTTACTGAACTTAAACCCAAGGAGTTGTGTACAAAATGGCTGCAATAGACACACAGGGCCAGGCCTTTGCAGAGCCAGAGCAAAACAGTTGTAATTTCTGTTCAGGAGTGATATCACATCTTTCAGATAACATCAGATAATATCTTTCTTTTCTCCTAATGTTTCTCAATGGCAAGCCCCAGCATTTCAAGTGTTTCCACTGCAGGGACTTTGGAAATAATACCATCCTTTACTTGAGGAGCTCCTTCAGGACAGCCTTGCTGCATTCCTCCTCCATGCTATGGAGCCCCCGGAGAAGTGCAGGCATGCACAACTAATCAACCTGAACACTGCACGTAACAGTAACTCCCACAAAAACAGCTACTCCTGTCAGCACAGCCCCAATCCACCAGCTGCTGAAGCTACTGGAAGAGTATTCCCAAACCTCAGCGGTCACCCAGTTAGACCTCAATGAAAACAATGCAATTTTACTGCAAGACAGACTTTCACCATGAAGGCTTTGGGTTTGTATTGCTAGAAAGAAGATCTAGGGGGAAAAAAAAATAGCTCCTCTGTTTTTCATTTCTTGGATGCAAAGATCCCAGCACAACTCTCACGCAGCACTGTGGAAGCCAGAGTGCTCAATTCTATTTTTACTCATTCTCAGCATATGGCTGTTACTATACATTGACTATTTAGAAACATCTATGGGCGTTCTTTCATGCCTTTATAAATAAATGTGAGTGATGCTACTGCTTATAATAATTCACTAAAAATAGTAGCTTCCCATGGAAGATCACAAAAGCATCTCACTGCTGAATCACCTATTATAAATCTTTATTTTTTGAAATCTTTTGCGGTCATGGGTTGATTTTTTTTTAACACTTTCCAAGCCTATGAAATGCAACTAAACCAGCAACAACTCCCACCACACAGTGGCATGGGGGAAGTAAAATCTATGTGTGTGGAGACAGCATTCCAGTGCTCCTGGAACCCAAGCTCAAGGCTGCCCTGCACACAGCTCTGTGAAGTGCTAGCTCTGAAATGATAGATTGTTAAACACCCGGCCTGGATTAATTGGAAGTGTTGAGCTGCACACACTAAATTGCAAATCTGGTGACAGTTACATCAAACCTCTGACTGAGAGCAACAGATCCTATACACTGTTGCCTGACTGAGTTTGATCAGACCTGAGCAAGCCCTTCAAAAGCCAGCACAGGCACCTGAGACCCTCGCAAGAAAGCCCACAAGCAACCTCCAAACCAGCCCTCAGCATTTCTGCTCTGTCAGCTAATCTGAAACAGGACCCCTCTCCCGTGCTATTTTAAGCACATAATTACTTTATTATTGAACCAGAAGATACTACCTGATTAAACAAAACTCCAAAACCAACAACGTTTTAAAATATGATGTGCTTCACTTGGCAGCTGAGGTGGCAAAGGGAATGGTCCTGCTCCAGAGACCTGAGCTCTGGGGAGCTGAGGATGCACCTAAGTGTGGCTCTCACTGGGCCTAACCCATTCACTTTTATAGGCAAAAAACCCTTGGGAGCCTCACAAAGGGCAGCTGGTGTGGGAACATGCAACTGTGACTCCAGATATCCACTGAGCTACTGCAGCACTGGGGTGGACAGAGTGTGAATTAGGAGACAAGGATTTGTGAACAGAACAACTTGAAAAACAGGTATCTCCTCCTTCACGACTCCAGACTGGATAGCTACCAATAAATACCTGAGCACTCTTCAAAATGTAATGGCAGCTGTAAAATATTAATGCCTTTTGAAAGTAGAAAGTGATCAGTTTTCCTTTTGATGTATTCTGATGTGCATTCTGCTTTCGTCCTGAGAATAACACACGGGTCCTCCCCAGCCTCTTGGTTATGTAGATTCCTGTATTTTCCCTCTGCATTGGGGAACATATTTTAAACACTGCACTTACGGGTATATTTGTAGAATCACACAGACTTGCTTTCTGTATGCACAAATACAGCTCATGCCGTGCCAGGTGACATGGGTGGACAAAAATACTTATCTCCACACCATTTTTACAAGAATAATAGCAAGCAGGGTTTATGCACCTTACTCCAGAAGTCTTTCCCCAACCCATTCTTTGATCTGTCTTTCACTGACACACTGCATCAGGGCACTCAGTCCCAAAATCACGTCTGCCCAGAAACTCACCACCAAGGCATGAGGCCTTAGTTTCCATGCTGTGATGCCCTGGATGTAACCCCCAAGTTGACAGCATTTGATTCTTTTTTCCCTCCCTATGGAAAAAGCTTTTCTGCAGACTTAAAATCTGGGCAGCTCCATGTCAGACCTGGAGCTAGTGACAACAGCCAGCCTTGAGAGTCCCGGGGAGAAATGGGCACCTCCACCAAACAGGCCCACCAGTCCATCTTCCTGTTCTCGTCTGAGAGCGCCTGACCCTCTTCACTGGTGGGGGTAGATCTCATCCTCTGGCAAGGAGGTTTTGGGATGGTGACTCCCACTGCCTCCCAGGGCACGCCAGCTTCAGAGAGCTCCTACGCAGCCAAACCAAACTCTACATCTCTGCATTCATCCCAGCCTCACCTAACCCCACTTATGAACTGTTTTAGTTTTCATTGAACCTCACCTCACTCAGACGACATGCATGTTACCGGTTCTACCGGATTTTTAAAATTTATTTTCTGTTTACTGCAGGGACAAAATATACCCCAGGAGCTGACAAAAGGCAATATGACACCTATTACAATGCCAATGAATCAGCCCTTTGCTACAGCAAGCAGGACATTCCTGTTTCACATGTAACTGGCAGCAGCACCATCCCAGAAACCTCACAATACAGGTAAATGCACAAGTATGAAATTAATTTTTTTTAAGCTGTTTACCTAATTTGAGAAAATAAAACCACGGCCATCGAGTCAATCGTAATCCCAAGTGTTGAATGTTGTGCCTAAAGCTAGACTGTGTCAAAACGCTTCAGTACTTGATGCTTTGTTAAAGCCCCACCCCAACACCAGAGCCTGAATAGTAGAATGATGAGTGGAGGAGCCTTTTCATGTTCTGGATTTGAACCTGTACACATGAGTAATTCCTGAGGCCAACACTCAGGCCATGATGGGGTCCTTGTATTGCTCCATACATGCCTTTTTCAGAGGCAGCTGTGGAGCCACAGGGCAATGGGTTTTAGGATCTTGACTGTGTCAACAGCAAGGGCCATGACCAGGTGCTATGACAAGAATTATCTCCCCTGTAGGATGCAGTCTGGTTGAGCTCCACATGTGGGAAGGACTGCACTCGTAGAAGACACTTGCATCTGAAAGTTTACAGCCTCAACAGGCAGACAAAGAAGCACTAACTCAATAAAGATGCTAGAGAAAATAAAATCAAGAGACTTGTTTTGCTTTCATTTGCTAGCACAAACCAGCCTTGCCTTCCTTGCCCTCCAGGACAGGCCTTGAGGCAACTTCACAGACACCATCCTGTATGCAGGAAAATTTTACGTTTTGACTTGCTGAATCAAAATCTATGCGTTTTGGGGTTGCAGTAGCTATATGGACTCTGAGATGGCCCTACAATTCCTCCAGATAAATTCTCTCCCAGATAACTTTCCGCTTCTTAAAGAAACTATCCCGGATCCTTCATGGGTTGGGCAGACACAGGCCACATATGGGTTTTAGGGGAAAACTGTTTAATTTTATTAGTGGAACTACACTGCTTAAAGGAAGCTTTTTTCCAACACCTACATATTCAAGACACAGGGCAAATTTTGAAGGACAGTGCTAAGAATGATGATGCCTTTGTACATCATCTTTTTCCTATGACACTGTTCATAGCATTCATGGCTCAAGAATGCAAGGCCTCCTAAGTATGCCAGGTATCATTTTCATAACCAAAGTACACAAGAACCAAGCACCTTCAAGTTGCAGTTGAAAAGATGACGGCAAAAAGAGCGAGCAATGGCAAATACTTAAGGGGATATCTTCCCTCCTTTGAAATGGGAAACGACCCACTACACCAAGAACCCTGAGATGTGCACACATTATGAGAGGCCTGCTTATACTTTTACAATATGAGGTGATATGCAAAATATAAAACAGGCTTACTAGCTTTGTGCTTTACTTTCTTCCCCCCCCCCCCCCGCCATGACTCAAGTTCAGAGGTGATGGAATGTCTAGGAAAAAAAGAAATTAACCAGGCTACTTTCTGGTTAAGGTTAGAAAACCGGGAATGAAAAAACAACGACATGGAAGAGTCCACAGCCATCTCCAGTTTGACTTTTTTCACAGCTAGTGGAAACTAATTCTGTTTACAAGGATCTGCTCATGTGCCTGTTGCAAAGTGAGATTCTCACCTGCAAAGGCTTTTTTTGCATGTCTAAATGCATGTGAACTATTTTGTGTGCTTGAACAAGAATGCCCTCAATGTGTAGGGTAGATGTGCACCAGCCTTTGCCAGACTCTGCCTTGTTGACAAGGATAAACACGAGGAGACATACAGAAATTTCCAGTTTTATTCACAGGCAAGTTTAAAAGCTTGCAAAAGCTAGTAAAAACCTTCTAGTAGTTTTGTAACAGGTTTTTTTTTTGAGGTGAAAATGCACCATATTAATTATTTTCAGCAGAAATGGGTTTTTGGTGCCATCCAATCACAGCTATGACACCAGCAGCCCTTCTGCAGGAGAGCGACAGCTGAGTCACTAATGCTAAAACAGGGATGAGAAAAGGAAAATGAAAAAGAAACTAGGCTACTTCCCCTGAGGAGCTAAATACAGTATTTAATGGCATCTTTTTATAAGGTTAACAAATCAAATGCTTCAGCTGTGAATTGTTGCCATCATTGTAACTACATCAGGATGACCCTGAACAGCCTATCTCCATCTAGGTTTTTTCCTCCTGTGACACATAAATAAGGAGGAAGAGGCTGGGAGCAGCCCAGCCTTTCACCATACTCTGATCTTCGGGGAGACAGGTTGTGATATCCACACAAGGATTGGGCAGGACAAACAGCTATGCTGTCAACACAGGGGGAAGGCGGCAGGAGGGAGCAGCTGGGTTCTTGTCTTTTCCTGCATCTGCAACAGCTGCCATCTTCGTCAGCTGCTGCCCCCATGGCACTCTGCCTGCACGAGCTGGAGCAGGCACCCCTTGGGTTCCTCTTGTTTAACTCACACTGAAAAGTTGTGTCCCCTCCCTGCCCCACTGCCCTTAAAAGAGCGTGTCAAAAGCAGTTAAAGTCAGGATGGCAAGAGACCTTAAAGCTCTGTGTACAGAGAAGCATCTTTTCTCCATCACCACAGAAGTGCTGGACACTTTGGACTCCATGTTGCAAATTGCATTTTAGTAAGTTGTGTTTTAGTGAAGTATCTAAGAAATACATGCATACTCCAGAAAATATTTGTTCAGCAGAAAAGTAAGGACTGAAGCAGATTCTCCAGGAAATCAACTGCGGCTACTTGACAAGGCCTTCTGTGTCAGGAGACCCTATATATAGTCATAAGATATTAGAGCACAACAGAATGAAATTTTTGCTGGTTTACCCAAGGTCATGGTTGTCAGCAATAGGCCTGGCTCAGGGCTGCACCAGGGGAACAGCTTTTGCACCTTCAGGCCCCAACAAATGGTTCCCACTGCAAGAGCCAAAAATGTAATCACAAATGCAACATGATCACGGGGTGGTTCGGAACATTGCCTCCTGATCTGATAGCCAAACACGGGAGTGCACAAGACACTGGTATGCAGGGAACTGGGCCACCTGGGCAGATAATTCCTGGCAAGATCATGTGCACTTGGACTAACCTTCCTCCTTGAGGGCAATGCCAGGGAGTGCACATTGGACACTGGTGGCACTGCATTTAAATATTCTTTTTAGGGAGATACTTTCTCTAGAGAGTCCTAGAGTTTAGCCAAACCCAGCCATGCCTGCCAAACACACAAAATTTCTATTTAATTAATCCCATGCATGTCTTCAGCAGACTCCCTGCTGAGTTGGCTTAAAGCACCCCATCCACGCCTTATCACAAACTCTGACCATGTTTTTATGACTACTTTAAGCATAATTTGAACATGATGCCAAATAGCAAATAAGTCACTGTTCGTGCAAAATGTCTGGCTGACCTCTGTGGGACTCTTCACATGAGAAAAAGTTTGCAGGCTTAGGACCAAAGCCTGGAAGCAGGGTCATCCCTTCCCTCTGCCGACACCCCCCCTCCCTTGGCTCCAACATCGAGTACATGCTGTCCTCTTCATTACTCCAACACAGTCCTTAAGGCCTTAGACCTGAATGAAGAAAACGAGCAAGCTCTGTGATTCAGAGTATTTAAAAGTGGAAAAAAACGGCAACTGTTAGGCAGAATCTGCTAGGAGGAAGAGAAGGAATCGGCAGAGTGCCAAGAGACAAGAGTCCATAGTCTTCAAATTTCAAAGGCTTTCAGGATAGATGACCTCAAGATACTTTCACAAGCTAGTCTGAACGAGTCACAAAGTTTGGTAGTTTGCTGTTTTTTTCCTCCTCTCCTTTTTTCCACTGAGATAACTCTGGGGTTTTTTCACTTGGTGAAAGACAAAATAACTTTAATAACTTCAAATAACTTTACTCCCCCGTGGCACTTACATGTCAATTAGCTCTGGATTGCTACTATATACTGGGACAGTGTACATGCTTGGGAAAGCGTCCCTGGGAATTGTAACGCCATAAAACGCCTCGGTGCTTCAACCCTACCCCATCATTCTGGTACACTAGCCAGTGAACACAGAGTGCTTTCTTCTGCTGTGCCCTTCTCTTTCCCCCTCTCCCTCCATGGAATTAGGACATTGCTGGAACTCAGCACAATGCTATTTGCAGTCATGCATGTTTGCAAGTAAAAACGAAGTCCAGGATTGTATTTCAGGCTGCCTGAGATTCAGCCCCCTTCTGCTGCCCAAAACCAGAAAGACAGTGTTTGCATGTTTAGATAACAACTATAGCAAAATGAAGACTAAAACTGTAAGCAATCCCTTTTAAATGCACACAGGGCAGGGAGTGACTGCCGAGAAGCACTGGCACTAACCTGATGGAGCCTTATGAACATTTGACTTGTTTTGCTCCCAGATTTCCACCTCGAGTCCCAGGCGCATGGAAGTCATCTGGGGGCACAACTGGGTTTGTTATGTAAGATCTCCTGGACCCCCTGTGTCAAATGACAACAAGCTCTGCTCTTTGGGTGAGATATTTTCAACTCTGGGAAGTACCTAGAGAAAAGCCGGAGGATGAGTCCCACGAGCCAAGTTTTCAGGGGAGCTACTGAGAAGAAGACATAAACTTCCTGGGAAGTGTCATGGTGTCATGCCATTGTCCTGTTAGATGGATTTTTGGACTTTGCCACACATGCTGCAGCAAGGTTTTCGCCCTAAAGCCCCAAGCACTGTAATATAGGCACTTAATGGGCTAAAGCACATCAGGCCTCCAGACTTGAAGTAGTTGATAGAAACAGTCTTCTTCAGGAACAGGAAAAATTCCAAGCTTCCTACAGGACACGATCCATACTTCTCCATGGCTGCCTCAACACATAAGGGTAAAATGAAAAGCCTGAAACAGACGTCAGCAGCTCCCAGAGGCCTGACGAGCACTGGAAAGGAGAGCTTTCCAGCACCAAGAAAAGGCTGGGAGTATCACCTTCCCCTGGGTACATAGCAACAGTTGCTAGTTTTGGCAGGCAGCGAGATGCAGTGCAAGACGTGAGGGTGACATCATTTGATTATCACTTTGCTTCCCTTGGATTCAATTGGATTCCAATAAGAAATTATTTTTAGAATCACTACAGACAAAAGCCATGAAAACTAATTTATTACAGATTTGGGTAGAGGAGGTTGGGGACTACATTAATAGCAGACAAAGCCTTTAACAAGGCCCAAGTATTTAGAACCCAAAACAGCAGCAGGAATAGTGTCTACATATTAACAGTGACAGTAATTAACCTTCTGAAAAACACACTTGAAGGTGGGATAGATTCTGCATTGCCTTAAGTTTTGCATTTAAGACTGGATATTCTTCCAAAAGGTGTGATGAAGCTGAAACTAAATGTGGTATTTGTTGTTGAAAGATCTGATGGGACCTCTGGTATTTTTACTCAGAGGTCCTGCCCTTAAAACCTAAAAGCCTGCCTGTTGCCTGTGCTTGGGAAGTTAAGTCCCAGTTTGTTGATATAGGCATTTGCAGTTTCTAAGAAAGTTAAGAATTACTAGAGGATATCATGACATCTGATGTTAACCTTCCAGAGAAAGCAGTACAGGGGGAAAAAAAAAAAAAAGCTCTCTAAAATGTTAAGCCTGAGGTCCATCTGAGGTCCATTGCTTTTGCCCTGGGCACAAGAAATTAATAACATCATGTCTTGTTACTCCATAACACTGAGAGCTTGAAAGGAATTGATCTTGCCTCCAATTTCAAGTTAGCCATGGTGTTTGTTTAGGAGAAGAGGCTCACATGACAGGCTGGAGCTTCTGAAGGAGACCTTTCACTGAAGTGGTAGCAGCTGTCTGGAAATAAATAACTACAGGGATTCCCAGGCAGTTGTGGAATTGTCAGCAGCAGTCCATTGCCTGGTGGTGCACAGCACTTCTTCACTATGTTTATGCAACTACAGTTATTAGTATTTACAGCAAGTGGCTTCTTTTTACATCCCTTACTTTGAATATTTGATTTTCTATATGAATTTTAATGGACTGTTGTACTGTCTTCTGGTTTTTAGCTTGTCATTTAGTATGCTTGCATAGTGACAGACTAATGAACTACTGAGTGATGTGAGGAATCATGTAGTATGCCACAACAACTTGTTTTGTAAAATAACAGGGCAGAGCTTTCTCTACTTTTATAGCAAGGACAGAATCTCTGCTCTGCTTGCCCAAAACAACGGTGAGAAAAAGTGTTTTGAGGAAGAAAGAAGGAAAACCAAAAAGCAGAACAGAAGTGAAACTGCACTGTCAGGTTTTCATTCTGTTAGAGCCCTTGTAATCAAACCCAGGAAGGCTACCCAGTGAGGGGCCCTGGGCTATCACATCATCCCCACTGCAAAACTTCTGACTGACGTAAGCAATTGACTTGTCTGCTAATTTGATTTCTACAACTCACTGCATCAGGACGTGACTGATAAGAGCTGACTGGCAATTCCCACAGATAGGGATTTTGCAGAGCCTTGCACCCTGTACAGTGCAGCCAGCTCCACCCATTTCTTTCTGCACATGCCACTGTCGCCCACAAATCTGAGGCAGACACACACGACTCTATCAGCAGGACCATATGTGTCTGCAGAGATAGCAAAGTGAGACTGCCATAATTTACCCAAATAAACAACTTCACATACAAGAAATGACATGTGGCAAAAGAGATCCATGAAAGGACACGGTATAAGCCTCCTAAATTCAAAGGCTGTTTGCTCCAAGTGAGAGAGCAGAGGTAAGAGGCAACCCAATAGCCACAGATTCCTCTGCAATACCGATTTCTGTTAGGGAGAAGTCAAAGCCAAGAAGAACAAACCATACCCAAAGCAGAGGATTTAGACTCCATCAAAACTGACTCAACCAAATTAAGGATTTTTTTTATGTGTGAAAGGCCTTGGATAAATATTTGGGTAAGAATGGGAAAATGGATAGCAAAATCAGACTAGCAAGTAACAGGAGTAATGTGAAAATGTTTGGTGCAGTAAAGTAGACAATAAATTATGAATCATCTGGCCCATAGAGATTTATGAGAGACTCTGCCAGTGAGGCCAAGCAACTGTTTTCTGGAGTGGGATAGGAGAGGAAGCACAAGGGCAAAGACCGAAACTCTTGTTCACCAGAAACGTAGATTTTTGAAAACCCTCAGAGGAGGCAGGAGAGACTTCAAAGTAGACTGCAAAAAGCTCGGGCTTCCTGGAGTGGCATGCCGTAAGCTGAAGGCTGTACAGGGACCTGCGGCCATAACTGCCTCAAACAAAAGATGTAGCACTGCTGCTGGAAGGCTGAGAGATGCCTGACCTTACCTACCCAAGTCTCACTGCACTCTGCCTCTCAAGGGCCAGCAAGGATTTACTGCTTTCCCTGTGGTATGCAGGGATCATAGAATCTTAGGTCTTTTCCTTAAGGCTGGAAAAGACCTATGATCATCAAGTCCAACTAACTTAAACCCAGCGTGTTCAGCACTAAACCATGTCCCTAAGCACCACATCCACACGGTTTTTTAACACTTCCAGGGGTGGTGATTCCACCACTTTCCTGGGCAGTCTGATCTACCTTTCAGTTAATGAAAAGGGTCAGTATACAACAAAACATCAAGCTGCAACAGGCATGCTCCCCAATGTGGCTGCATCCTTTCTCCCTGTCCAAAAAGTGCCCACCGAGTGGGCAGTGACCCACAGTCACTGAGGAGCAGCATTCAGGGATGTCAAGTCCTGTTGGCTGCTGATGACAGTGACCCCATGAAACAGCTTTCTCAAATCAAAATATGATTTACTGGTAACAGAAGGTAGGCAGTGTAATGTTTTCTAAAACTGACTCAAAAGAAGGTATTTGTCTCTCCTAGCTTGGTCCCATGCCAATACATGTGCCAAGAGCTGATGAGAAGCTGAGATTCCTACAAACTTAAAGGCAGGTGTCTGATCTGGTGAGTGGCTCTCAAACAACTGCCTACTTTGTGCCTAAAGAGTTTTTTTAACTCTTAGCAGTTCCTTTGATCTGTTCCTCCTTAACACTAGCAAAAAACCTGAAGCTGAGGAGGTAGCATCTTCCCAGTTAATGGCTTCAGCATTGTATCTTAATCCCTCCTGAAGCACCTACCCGAAGTTATTTTACCAGCAGCTGCTGTCTTGCCTGCCTGGTTGTTTTTAAAACTACTTTGATACAAAACCAACACCACACACATCCCTGAAGCAACCACCCCAGTACTGGGGCAAACATCCTCTCCATCCCCAGCTGGAGACGCATGCCATGCTGCGGATAGAGGGCAAGGAAGTGAGGGACAAGCCTCACCGCACACCTTTAGGCCTCCTGGATGCCCAAGGTGGGAGTTGAGGCTAGTGAGGCACCCTGACACTTGAGGCTTCTTTCAGAGGCCCCAAGATCAGAACTGTCCTGCTGCTCATGTGAGGCACAGAGACATCTGAAGCCAGACCATAATGATTTCCTCCTCTTCTCTCTTCCCAAAGACATTTTTTGAGTTTCACCCTTTTCACTGTTGGGATTACAAGCTATGTGCAAGCTGTTCTAATCTTTGCATACCCAGAGAAATGAACCAAATCAGAGTAATAGCATATGAAAAAGCACCAATTTATCTCAAGACCATAGTGTTTCTATTAAGGTGACTGGAGGCAAACACTTATGCCCCAAAGGATGGGGAAGCCAGGCAGGCAGAAAGGTATGAGAAAAAGAATTATTAGTAGAAACAACATGATAATTCATCTCTACCAACAAAAAGGTGCTACAAACTTTCTCCTTGCCTTTCTCAAATGAATGACTTGTAACAAATAATAAAGGTTTGTCTAACAATAAAACAGACAAAGTGCTTAATATCTGCAATTTCAGCCTCAGAGAATAAACTACTTAATCCTTCATTTTTTAAATTTCTTTTACTTCTAAAAACAATCACTAGCTCCTCAGTCTGGTGCTTCTACAGCAATGTAGCAGACATCAAATGACAAGATAAGAAACTGATAAATCTCAGTCCAAAGGAGAAATCTGTCTACCCTGAGTTAAGACGAGAAGCTTTCCTGCTCAGCTCCCTCTTGAGAAAATCTGGCATAAATAAATACAGTGCTTTTCCTACCTTCCTCATTTAGAAAAAAAACCACCATCACCACCATGTGATACAGCCTCAAGACCACAGCCTTCTAGAAAGGAAGGTCAAGTGAAAAGTTCTTCCTGAAGAGTTTGCCTGACTGCAGAAACAGGATTGCACCAAGCAATGAGCAGCAGGACAAGTGCCTTAAATCACACTTGACAGGTGCTTCTCCACCATCCATGATGGCAGCACGGTCAGCAAAGGAGTGGGGAGGTGGAGAGGAAATACAGGGATGCTGCCACAGTTTTCATGTTGACCACAGTTTTGCCTGACAAGTCCTGGAAAAGGCAAGGCCACCTGGCCACCAACAACAGCCAGGCATTGGACCAGGCCAACAAAAGCTCTCATCTCCGTTCTACCAAGGTGGAGGCATGACCACATAGAAGAGAAGGCAGAAAGCAGTGACCAGCTGGAAAACTACCATGAAGAAAAACCCATGCAGTACCACAAAAAAATGAAAACTCAGGGGGAAAAATTCTATGAAAACACTGTAATAGGTTACCTTTATGTGAGTGACTCTTCACGCTCGCCTAGACTGAGTCACTCTGTGAACTGCCTCGCGGTCCATCTGGCTGCCAACTCCTGGCTAAACTTGAACATCCTGTGACTGAAATGAATGCATCAAAGGCTAAGGCACCGCGAGGTAACAAGGTCTGCTTTGTCCAGCACTTCCAGATGCACCAGCATTCCCCTTATGCTAACTCTCATATATCTTCTGGGTCTGTGTTTGGTATATTTCTGACTTTCAGAGGCTGTAAAGAAAGGGTAGACTTGAACTTTGCCTCTCACCCTAATTTCATGGACCTCCTCAATCCATCTCTGGCCATGTACCAGTGACAGTATAGTTTTGGATGTGAAACTGTTTGAAACTTGTTCATTGCTCTGGACATAAAATTTTGCTACCATCTATGTAAACAACTTTCAAATACCGGAGGATGCAGTTGCTGCAGATGAATGCAGGCACAGAACCACTCTGACACAACCTTACAGAAAGTGAGACTGCACTGCTGGATACTGCACTTCTACAGTCTGACTTTCAACCCACTTGTAGTGGAAAGGGGAAGGAAAAAAAAAATTTTAAAAAAGTATTCCTTACATTCCCAGCTTTCCTCCCCAGATCAGGAACACGCTCCTATCTCTAAGGTGGCAGTATAAACTTAAATTATCTTTCTGGCCCTCACTAAAACTATTTTTAAACCAGAGTCAGGTACAAAACAAATATCCCAGCTAATGCAATGTGTATTACTCAGTGATGATAAACACTATACACCCACCTAGACTTTTCGCTTGATGTGGTTGGAAACTGCTATGTAAGGTGGAAAAAGTAAAGCAGGCTGCTTTATTTTTGGCATTTACTTAAGAGTTTAGGCTTACTGCATGAGTACATTTACTCTGGCTCGGTGTGCTGCTTCCAGCCAACTGTGTAAAGATATTCAGTGGCTATTTTTCTGTCGGGAAGAAAGAGGTATAACCCCCCAGCCCTGTTGTGTCTCCTACTCCACCACACTGCCAGGCTGCAAGAAGGGGACCTTCTCTTTTCATCTGACATAGCAGAGCTCAGCAAGGTAAAGCTCTGTCTAGCCAACAAAGCTCTTTACCACGAATATCCTTATTAAACACAGCCTTATCAGAGACCAGTTTCTGCAGTCTGAAGCAGTCAGGAATTAACTCTGTCAATATAAAATTTCAAGCCAGGATTAGAGCCCAGACCCAAGGGGATCTGAGCAAGTGTTCAAGCCACAGCAGAGTCACCTGACAGTGTTCACACCACATCAGGGGCAGCCCAAGGGGCCAGGGCTCAGGCTGTGCATCCACTACCCTGGTGGTAGCCCAGCCCCTCAATGGGCTCACTCCCCAGGCTGCTGTAGCAGAAGAGGGGTGCTGAAACTTGTTTGTCTAACAGAATGGAAGGGAAAGGCTCTGCCAGTGCTTCCAAAAGAGGACAGGCTGAGGGAAGACCCTGGTCCAGCAGCATCACCTGCATGCAGAGGTCATGAAAAACCAGCCTGGAAGGGACAGACAGCACTCCACAAGTGTAGCCCAGGACTATCAGGGTGGGAGGTTCACCAGCACTTCCCAAAAGGGTGCCACCATCCAGCAGGGTGCATGGCCAAGATACAAACTCATTCAGTATGCTCCTTTGCCAGCTTCCAGCTCTAATTCCCGCCCACAGGATCAGGCTGTGTCTTCTGCCTTATCACAAGACGAAGCTGTCTATCCCCAGCACAGCCCTCAGGGCTGTGGGACCAACGCTGCCTGCCTTCGCTCCAGGGCAAGCCTCATCCACTGGCACGGCCCAGCCTGCAGAAGGTGCAAGCTTTACCACACAGCTCCATGACTCAAGGCCTTAATGGTGACCTCGCTTCTCCTGCTAATATCGAAAGCTGGCTATGCTATTGATGGAGGCTCCATGAAACATGTTTGTAATACTGAGCTAATAAGGCAGCAGTGAGGCTATTGTGCCCTGTCATTAGCAATTCCAGTGGAAGAGCCTTCATGCTGCCCTTTCCTACAGAGTACTTGTCCACCTCCCAGTAAGGCAGAAGTACATTTCCCTGCTTGCCCAAAGTCCAGTAATTTTAAAACTCTTTCCCTGAGCTTATTTTACAGCAGTTACTAAACAGTTAAGCTCATTACTGAGTCCAAATATGAACATGGGGAAAATACTTCCATTGCTTTTGGCACAAAGTAAGTGCAAAAGTTGCCTTTCTGCTTGACTAAAAGCCTGAAAAGCAAACAATGCACACAGCATACATTGTTCAAGAAGAAAGTGCAAACATGCCTAAAAGCAGATTAACTTTGAAGGTGTTGTGCGAGAGCAAAGCAGGCAGCACCTACTGTTCTCAGCCCAGCACCCCAGACAGCAGGTGCAGAACCCAGCACCGACTGGGATCCTGACCATTAATCTCCCCGTCAACACTGCGAAAGCTGAAGCTGCACCTCAGAAAACAAGCAATTAAAAAAAAAAAAAAAAAGGTACAGTCCTAAGAGCTTTAACAAGACATGGCCTTCACCCCCAAAGAGCACACACTCCTTCTTTTAAGACTTATTCATCCTTTTCTAAACAAAATGAAGCTTTCAGTGAGCCAAAACCTGTGGAGAGATTTTCAGTCACCAGAGGCAGTAGCACATGCCTTGATTCCTACTCAAGTCAGCAGAAACCAGGTGCCTAACCCATCCGCGCCTCTGAAATCCCCTCAGTAACAGCTTAATGCCACAAAAGAGAGAAGCAAATGAGTTTTGTCTATAGGCTGCTTCTCAAACAAAGAATACAAATTGCATGTGACAGGCTGCTGCACAAGTTTGACTGTATGTGTCTACGTGCAAGTGGAAGAGCTAATGGAGAAGTATGCCAGCTTCAGAAGGGCATATTGCTGCCAGTCATTTTTAATAAAAAATAAAATAAAATAAAATAAAACAAAACTAGAATCCCAGAGATCCTGTAGGCCCCATTATGCAAGACCATTCAATCTGAGTAACCTGCAATTTGGAAGCGGCATGCAACACTGCCTGCCCATGGCCATGGACCCCATGGGCCACACAACTGACTCACCAGAACTGGGTTTGCCAGGCACAGAGCACCAACAAGACTTCCAGCCTACTGTCTTAAAAGCTAACCCCAGTCAATCCCAAATCTTCCTCCTTTTCTTTAAAGGCATTTACCTCCATGTCTCAATGCATCTGTTTAGAGAAGCATGGCAACTCCATGGCTACAGCAGTGAAACATTCCTGCTGCCCAGGCCTACCCCTAGATTGTATCCCTAGATTTTCTGGAGATGATTAGGTGGTTGCAGGAGTGTATAGTTTTCCACCCTTAGCAGCTCCTTTGTCTAGGGAGCTGCCTTCCTACACACAGCTTCACCACCATGATGAGAGTGCAGGCTGATGTTGGGTGGAACTGCTCCAAACAGGGTTCCCAGAGTCCACTTGTCTCTTTTTTATTCTTCTTCACTCCTCTCTGTGCTCTGCATCACGCCAAGTGAGCATGAGACCACCTTGGCAATTCACAGCCATGGCTTCAGATGAAATCAACCAAGCACTGCAAATTCAAGGATTTTTTAAAAAGGTTTTGGTTCATCTTTCAAAAGCAGAGAAAGAGCACAGTTTAAAATTTAGATTTAATCTTCCTATGTAGGACGCCTGGACTAAGATAAGGAGTCAAGTCAGGCACCTATGAATTCAAGTTCTCATCTGGACCTGCTGGCTTCCAAAAGGCTCCTCTGCTTGTCACTTCACAGCACTGCAATTGAACCATCACCCCCCCTACCCGTCCTTTATCTTCTGCAAATCTCCCTGGGTGATAAAAAGTGAAGTTTGTAAACACACTGGCATTTTGATGTGGATTTTCAGTTCAAAAGTATTCAAAGTGACACGCATTTGGCAATACTGGAGAAATCATATGCAGGAGGTTCCATCCTCACACTGAGCATTTGGAGAGAAACATCCAGCAAGTTGTTAGGTGTGCTAACGTGAAATCAGTTTGTAAGGGCCAGCACCTTCCTCAGCTGTTAGCATTTAAAAGAGGCCAAGGCTTTCAGAGGGACCCAAGACAGACTCAGAGAATTTCAATTAGATTCATGCGCTTGCTTCCTTCAGGTTCTTCTAAAATCAAACCCAGTGCTTACACCTATAATCATACCTAGATTTTGAAATACCTTTCTCCTTTTGTGTGTGTGTGCAAGTCTTTATTGGGTAAAATCTTTTATGTGGATGGTTAACTACAATACTTAAGTATTTTTTGAAGTAAACACAACTTAAGCTCATTTAGATTTAAGTAGGTGTTTGCCTGCTTGCTTTTCTGAAGGCAGATGAACTTAATTACATGTCTATTCTTCTAAACAAGGGCCCTTCAGACATGTAGCATTACTTTTTGTAGTTAGGGTTTTTTTTTAATCGAGATGTTCACACCACACCACAGAGTTTATAAACTCAGTTATATTTATATCCTTATAATATTCTCAGACTGGGATATGTGAGTACAGAATATACTTACTTACTTGGAATACATTAATTTTCATCTGAAGAAAATCATTTACACATACCCAGTTTCACAACACATTTAAGCAGTATACGATTAGCGCTAATTGTTGGATATGCTGTTTTACTGTGTAATACACTGATCTTCTAAAACCCTGAATTGCAATGTTTAATAATCTGTCCCTAAACAGTGGTCTAAACTTGGCTTCTCCACATATTTTGTCTTACTGTATTTGACTTGTTAATTATCTGCCCAAAAGCTGCACTCAAAGGAAAGTAAAATGAAAAGATCCATGTTAAGATAGGCATATTTGGATTCATCTCATTGGAAATCAGTAATGCTAACTGTCACATTCTAAATAATGCTTCGATGAAAGACAGCCATTAAGTACTTTCCAATGAAATGTATGGAAGCCCTTGAAAGTGCCTTATATAAGATTCAAACAAAGCAAAACAAAACAAAATAAATGAAAGGCACAGCAGACATTGAATGACCACTCTCATACAGTGGTCTGTGTCTAGCTTCTCATCTGAGGAACTTGCACCTTGAACTTGTACAAGCATGCCACTTGTCCAGAGGACTGCTGGGAGAACACAGGACAGGTCAAGGCAGGGACAGTGACTAAGGTCAGCTCACTGGCTGTAACACAGTCTGTTAAAATTGCAGCTGCACCAGAGTGGAGGTTTTATGCACGAAAGGAAGTGGATCTGCCCTTTTGCACATCTGCGACGCAAAGCACTATTAAGCAAAATTAACTGATTATGTAGCAAACATGGCAAAATGAAGCCCTGACTCCTCTGACAGCGCTATCTCCTTTTTAATGAGGCACAGAACAATCTGTTACCAGGGTTAGCGCTGCAGACAGTGCTTATGGTAATGGGTCCCAGCTCATCTATTTTTTTTATAGTTCAGTAGGTACTGCAGATGCCAGAGGTACCATACATTAACTGCTGAGCCTACTGGGGCACAATATTTGGCCATGTCACTGGATATTAACAAACTTGTACAAAGGGCCTCCAACAGTTTAATATGTTTAATGACATCTATTCTAGTCATCCCAATCTGCTACTCCAGCTTCCCTTACTAACACTGTCCAACGCATTCACACCTGTATGGCTCATCCTCCTCCGTTACCTGTAACTTTCCTTGCCTCAAGTGGGTTGTGCTGGCCATGCCTAACTTATCAGGCTTTTGTAAGCCAAGGAGCAACTGAAGAACACTGCTAGAAAACCCTACAGGCAGCTGCAGAATCAGCTGAACTGTGCACAAAACAGGTCACTCCTGCATTATCAAATGCATTTAGTGTAATTACAATCACCAGAGAAATGAAAAAAAACACAGTAAAGAACAGAGAGAAGGAGGGCAAGCCATCAACAGCAAGTGTGAAGTCCTGTTTCTTCACAAGAGAATGCCATCATCAAGTCACCCTCTCTGGTAAAAGAACAGACTTGAAATTGGACACAGTTTTTATCACATAATTAAAGGCTGCAAGGATGCATATTTAGGTTTTTCAGTACTGTGATGAACATTGGAAGCAAGAGCATGGAATAAAGAATTAAAAATGAGTAACAGCAGTCTCTGGAAAGAAATCAGATAGGAGCTGCTACCTGTGACAGAAGCCCACTGCCTTTCCACAAAGTGTCCTCATCACTTGCGACTTCTCTGAAGAGCATGCTGCAAAGGGGAAGAATGCACTTTGCAGGGCTTTTAGCCCATGAGACAGAGTAAAAAGTAGTTTTGAATTCCCAGTTCTTTAGAGGCCCATGCGTCTCTGAAAGACTGTTTCCAGAATTTTCTCCCTAGTGAACATCAACACCACCTCTTCTGCCTGGATATCCTGCTTAAAATTCACGACCTGCTTAAAATTTACACCCTACTAACTCTAATGAACAGCTCTCACTAAAGTGAGGCTGTTCCCCTAAGGAGCCAGAAAGTCTTGTATTTAACAACCCTGACATGTGAATGTCCTGCATTAACGGAGCAGGTTGACACAGGACACAAAAGATGACAAGTGCCTTATTGAGGATCCCTTCCTGCACAAAGCAGTCCATAGGCTGCACTTCTTCCCCTTGCAGACAGAATCACCTGCAATCCATTACAGCCCTGAGCGTTTTCATTATTTGAAATCACAAATGTAATTCAACACCTTTAAAAACAGTAAGGGCTCACCTTGGAAGTTTGGATTCAAACCATTTTGAATGCCACGGTGTGCCATGATGAGCACAACTCTGGCTGTGTAGTATGCAGATTTAGAGGAAAGCATCACAAGGTAGGGGGTCAACCAAATTTTTTCTTGTCAACTATCAAATTATTTCATGTCAGTCAAAATCACTTTCCTCTCTGTTCTTAGGACACAATCCAGACAGGCCATAAGCACCTTATTTGTCAACTGAAGTACTGAAAACAAGACACCTGTTTTGTTTGCTGCATGGTTTCTTGTGCAAAGTGAATGCTTTCATCATCTAAGCACGTGGGTTTCATAAATGAAAAAAGAAAAAAAACAAAAAACAAAAAACAAAAACTGAAATGAAAAGAAAACTATTCTGATTACTTGGTTGTTCTCTGTACTTTACTTGAGAAATACAGATTGAAAGATTACATACAGGATAGCACTGATGCAGAGGGATTGTGACACCACACCAAACCATAACAAGACTAATTCCTCCATCTCCTCCTAATCCCTCTGAGAATGCAGGACATTTACTTCTATTATCACCATCGTTCCACGTCCCAGCCCTGGCTGCTGGTTACTGTAGTACAGTACGTACTCTTCAGAGTTGCTGAGTCAAAGAAAGAACAGTCCAAGTAATTAGAAAACAAACAAACAAAAACAAGACTTTTCTTTCTGTCCCTCCCTTCCTCCTTAAATAAAGTAACATCACAGACTGTGAATCACACTGTGGCCATCATATGACCATATCAAAAGCCTTGTATTTGTTATTTCTTTTGCTGTGCACGCAGACAAGATAAAAATGCTTACTGAGAGCTAGTCATCAGACAGTACTCACTGAGACAATCATTTATCTTTGCATGCAAGGGATCTCAAGACGTAGATTGCTGTTTACAGACTACAGATTTTTTGGAGGAGGGAATATTAACTAGGGAGAAGTCATATCACATGTTTGATTCTAATATTTGTTGGCTTAGGAGCAGCATGGTTGTGTGGGACTTGGTCAATTTTAAAATGTACCTGCTGATATGAAAAGCAAATGTCTTTTCACAAGAAAATCAACAAATACAATATATTATGTATAAGTTCTGTAATATACTCTTTCTCTCTTTGTGCCTCAGTTTGGACCTAACACATAAACTGGACCCCTTAAAGCTTCACTTGCACTGAAACTTAAAATTAATAATGTGTAAGTATCCCAAGCAGTACATGAACAACAGTCACCATTTAAATAACACCAGAAAAACTGGAATCAATTTACAGTAAGTTTTCAAAACCAGCATTTATCACAGCCCTAAAGCCTCTAAGAGGCACAAGAATGCCTACTTCCATGTAGAGCTATGCTGTGTTGAAAGGCATGGGCAGAATGGAAAATGCACTCACTTCAACCAACCACTTCCACTATTATTTCTCTTTAAAGAAAGCAAATGACTAAATTATCAACTGTAAATAACTTCTAGGTCACAGAAGGAGGTGGAAGGGTTGAAACCTTGAACTACAGCTGCTGATGCCTAGTGTCTTTATCTCCCTGCTCCCTATGGCGTGTTATCTCAAAGGATGAACGACCTGCCTGCAATGAATTATGCCTGCTTATCTTCCAGACAGGCTATACACCAAGTCATTAAGTCATCTAAGAGTATAACCCCAAGGGAATTACCAAATGAATGTGAAATCCTGTCCTGCTCTTAGCCCTTGTGCTTCTGGTACAGGCACCACAGGGAGCATGCACGGGGCTTGAATGTCTCTCACCTGTTGGCTACTTGTTTTCTGATATTACCATTTTCTGCTTCTAAGGCTGCAAAGTTAGGTAGTCTCAGAATAGTAACAACAGCCATTTCCTTCAGAGGAAGGGAAAACACAGCCCCTCTCTGACGACCAAGATTTCCAAACCTTCAATGTACTAGCTGAGACAAGCAGCGAACATGAGACTAGCAGAGAGATTACGGCTATCATATTTGTGTTGGGATATAATGGGTTTTGTCCAGATGAAAGGGTGCACTTCTTCCGAAGAGCAGCGCATTTTTAATTAAAAGAAATTGATTTAGTGACGGGATTTACAATTGGGTATCTGACAAGCCCACTGACCTTCACACACATTTACAAATGACTAAGGCTTGATGCATTCAGAGAAACGAATTCTCGCTTGGAACCACAAAACATTGAGATCACTAACTCCTGCAGAACCCAAGGAACCCCCTCTAAAGCAAGAGTGTATCGAAGGAGACTTAGTGTATAAGACTGATCCGCGCAGCAAACGTTTCCAGATAACACTTCATGAAGTCAGGAGGATAAATAAGATCCTTAAATAGAGAGAAAAAAGCATGTCTGACAGAGGCTCACCCAAGCTTTGTAACAGCCTGGTAAAGCTTTAGCTCACCATTTGCCTGGGATGCCGTACTTAGTGTCCTGACTCCCATAGCTCCTTGTACTAAGTAAGTTGTGCAGTAGTTAAATATCTCCTTTCAAGTATTCTCAGTGCCCACACAAAAGAAAGAGGCTCAGCAGCACCCTTAATGAGAAGAGACACACTAGCATCTCCAGACAGCGCTAAACAGTTTGGCACCCAGCCTCTAAAGCTGTTTCCAAGGGGCTGTTGCTCAGGTTTGTTTTTAGTTTCCCATTATCTGCAGCCAGGGTAATGAACACCCTAGGAGGTGTTTCCTTGGAAGTGGTGGTGCGAGAGCCTCAGCGTTCCACCCTGGCTAAACAGCAACCAAACCTGATTTTTACTGGGAAGGAAAGTAAGCAGGATCCTCCATGAAAGAACAAGCCCATCAGAATGGAAATCTGCGCCTCCACAAAAGGGCAATGACAATCTCTAACCTTCTGCCTGGTGATGCCTACAAAACACATGAATGAATGACGCTCAGCACCACTTCAGGATCCTCTTCTAATTTAAAATTATAGATGAAAAATAATAATAATTTTTTTAAAGCTCGGTTTTCTTTATTTATAAGCTTTACTGAATGAAAAGCTCTTCCAGCCTGGTCAACCTGATAGGTTTCTCTGAATGTTACCAGATAAAAAATAAAAACTAATCCTTGCTTGAATGTTCCTGGGACACGGCCAGGATATTTATATCTTTCCAGGACAAAACTCAAACTAGGCCTTGTGCTGTGCCAAGAAAAGTCCTGCTAGGACAAGGAAAGAGGAAATTGCTCCCGTTTCCATGTGGACATCATAAAACTTTGTCTGGAAAACAGAAGATGCCACACAGATGGTCAGAGAGCAACCAAACTTCCTTTAGAAAGCTACACACAACACTCCTCCCAAAACTTTTTTTTTTTTAGAGGATGGCTCAGGCTTGTTGTTCTTCTGTGCTTCTGTGTGTGTTTTGGCTTGCCTTTTTTTTTTTTTTTTTTTTTTTTTTTTTTTAAATCAGGCCCTTCTACATGAAAAAAAAGTAATCTAAGTAATCTAAGTTTCTTTTTCAATCAGTATATCATACCCAGAGACATACTGGGCACCTCCACAAGTGTGATTCTAATCTTATCTTCCTATGCATAGTGGTTTGTATAAAGACTTAGGGGGTTTTTTTTCTCCCTTATATAACAACTATTTTTTCACACTGTACCTCCAGCCACTACGATAAACAAGGAATTAAACTGTATGATGGTGAAAAGTTATCACTAATAGACCAGCATCTAAACCTGCAAGAAGTCTGCTAAACGAAAAATAAAAGCAACAGATTTTCAGTTTTAGTGGACAAGGAAAGCAAGGGCTCCCTTGTTAGCTTCTATTTATGGTCCCACAGCAGATGACCTGAATCTCCTCCATACTCATCCCCCTCTACAGAGCCTATAGCTTAGATTATTCACTTCTTAATGAAAACACCACCTGCCAGATGGACAAGACAATAATTACATTACACTTACATTAACAAAATATGTCCGAGTCCCGTTTGCTGTGGAAGAGCAGTGCTATACATCTGGATCTGTGTACAGCAGAAAGACTTTCAGAAATGCGATTTTCCTTGCTTTATTTTTTGGTAATAAAGATCAGCATCTGATGCAACTGCCTGATGCAAATCTACCTGATGTGGGAAAGGCAGCTCTTGGAGTAATAAGCTGCCTTTCCTTATCATCTGAGCTGGCTGGGTTTTGTAGGCCAGGGTTCAACTATTGCATCCACAACATGCTGGCATTCCCACCTGAAACCCCAGACAGAATCGAAGAGACACCACCACCAGGAACTACACAGAAGGACAGAGCTCTAATGGGAAGTCAAACAGAGGTAGGGACCTTATCTGAACTTGATAAAAAAGCTTTGGATTTAAGTCTAGGGGTGAGCAAAAGTTCAAGCCAATTACGCTCCCGTATCCCTAATACTATCCGCGGCATCAACCAACAGCGCGTCCTGCCCCGGTGCTGTGTCTCAGGGAGCATTTCCACCTCTTTGGTAGAAGCATCATTATTAATATTTCTGGGAGCCAGAGGTAGAGAATTCGAAACCAAAATGCCTGAATGGGCAGTGCAGCACATAATAGTTTCATCATTAAAAAGATGGCCACAGAGTGAGTCACTTACTGTATGGCCACAGCTGCATCTGCACTGAACTGAGGAGTACAGAAAACTGACTTCCCCTCCCGAGAAACATCCTGAACCTTTAATGCTGTTTATCCAGGAAGGCGAGAAGACCCCTTTCTGCTGGTTGAACCTGTTTCTCTCTACCCTCAAGAGAAGCTTACATCTTTAACAAAAAAAGGCCATGCTTTGTTAAAAACATGTTTTAACGTTTAACATTCAGAAATTGTGCTAACGTAGAAATTTCAGTAATACCATTTCTTTCTGTCTGTCCCACTACTTCAAATACTACTCAGAAATACTGCTCTGGGGCTAATAAGACTTTTCCAGCCTATCCCTACTTTCTTGCCTCTTGTTCCTCACTAGGAGCAGAGCTGTACAAGACCCTTTGGGGACTTATCAATGCATATTTGCAGACACTCGAAGAAACTACTGGTCGGTTTGGCTGAATACATAAATTCTACCATTCAGCTCAGTGGTATCAGAAATGCTGCATGGCTACTGTCCTTCTCACAGGGTAAAACAACAGGAGCACAGTGTTCAGTGTACACTCAGTTCACTGCCTCTGCTACTGGGAAAAACAATCAAGTCTCTCCTTAGAAGCAGGATCGTGTTTTGGGTAAGTAAATAAGATGGAAGAAGTCCAGAGCTCACACTAAGCAATGCTACAAAAACCTTGCACACAAACCATCCTGTCTTTCTGGCTGACAACTAAACACATATTTCCTTGAGGGAAGAAAACATCTCAATCAGTTTCCCTGAGACCCGAACTTCAGTCCTAGCCAGACAGCAGTCCTAATTTCACCAGGAGCCAGATTCCAGCCCTGGATGGTTTCCATCAGGATTCCATTAAGCCTGTGCATGTGCAGCTCTCATAATTTGCAAGAGCCACGTGTGTGTTCAAGAGCAGATTTGGACGTTGTATTTGTTTCTGGCTTCATAATGGTTCTCATGCCCCTTAAGCAACAGTCTGTTTTCTGGAAACTTTGGAATTTCTTGAACATGTTCACAAGTTTGTCCCTCTTAGCTGGCAAACAAGATTGAAAGTATCAAATGTCTGTACCTTTTGTTTTTACTTTTGAAGACAAAAGACTGTGTCTCTGAAGGAAGATATTGGTTAGACTGCATAGTTTCCTGCTCAGGAATCTTTTGCCTTTACCAATACCAGTGTCTGCAGAGGTCCTGCCACGTACAGCTCCTAGCTTGTCTCCTCGGTTTCACTGAGTCAGTAAAAGGTGTCAGAGAACTGGAATAACACCTCTTTTATGAAACCAGAAACTACCTCAGAACACAGAATACCCATAGAACAGCTTTGCACAAGAAATAGTTCAGGTAGCCTGAGATCCCAAGCAATTCCCATTATTCTTGGCAAGAGCAGGGTATAGATCTAAATTCCCAAACGCAGCAATGTTTATTGCACTAGCTTGGTGATTCACTAAGTACAGGATGTGCCCAATTATTCTGTGTATTTTTCCAATCCTATTTCATAAACTTCGGTTGCACAAGTACAGCAATACATTCTTTCTTTCTTGTCCATTAAAATTAATTTTAAGAAAGGCCATCTGACTCGAACAATAAAATCACCTACTGGCTATATGTGTGAGGCTTTTTTTGTTTTGTTGTTGTAACCATGGAATCAAAAACCTCGGCTGTTAAGTGCATGTATTCTGCGATACAATCACTTTAATTTTTGTCTCAACCTGCTGAGGAAAGTTTTGCTTTTAACTTAGGATGAAGAGTTTGTTCCAAATCCAAAAATTAAAAACAGCAGTTATGAAGGACATGGATATCTAAGCCAACAACATTTGACTGTCTAACATAAAAATTAGCAGAATTGTTATTACTAAAAACAAACTATTAGATCTTTCCAAGATAAATAAAAACTTAGAATTCTGACTATCAGTCCACAAACAAAGCTTCTAATTTAGTTTGTTTGAATACACCACCACGGATAAAAGAGACAGGACTTCAATTCTTGTATCTCTAAGTTAATTTCACTACCTTAAGCAAGCTGGCTGTAAACTGAAGCTTCGCCTCATTTTCCTTCTAAGATGTCTTATTACAAGTAAATACAAGTCTTTGAATTATCATCAAGGCCGACAACCATGCCCCACTGTTACACAGTCAAGATTATTTTATGAATGAAGTGTGGGGTTTGCTGCAAAAGTAGCAAAGGGAACAATACACAAGAGGAATGCAGTGCAAGGTCCCCAGCTCCCACACAAGGCACACGCAGCCTTGCTGAGAACCCCAGCAGTCAGGATGTGTTCAGCTGTGATGAAGCAGGTTTCACCTGGAGAGCTCACATCACCCTACCTGAAACAGCAGGGGCAGCCTGAGGTGCAGTAACTTCCCATAAGCCACATGCCTCCCTTTGGTACCACATATGCGAAGGAAACCTGGGTTTCTTAAACCCCAGCTAAGATCACCCTGGCTCTGCCCAGGCAAGTGGGTGGTCTGAAGCAGTTCTGAAGCAACCTCCTTAGCCATCCCTCCCAGTGCAAGCTGGCTTTCTTCACAGGGTGGCTCTGCTAGGCCCAAATAAAATTCCTTTCAGAAAAAAATAAAAAGGAAATTCAGGTCCAGGACCAAAATGCCTTCACATCTTTGAATTAAGACTGAAGTATATGAAATGAGCAGTGCTTTGGGCAGATTCAAGCCACACATGCAGCGGGGACATTTAGTCCAAAGGATCAGACAAAATCTAGTCTGAAATAAAATGCTCAGCTTGAATATAGTGTAGATACAGGAGCCTCTGTACCTGCTGTTCTGATCCTCTCATCCTCTCCTACTGTGCCACACAGCAGGTAAAAAGCCCCTGTCTGTCCAGCATGGCGAGCTGATAGGCCAGCCAGTGCCTCCTGCTGTGTGCTCAGGACAGACACCATACATATTTTTCCTGGACAGCCAAGTACTGCACTTACAAACCCCTTTAGGCTCAAAATTTGAGGATGAAGGTACAACCTTCACACTCCAGATCACAAATCCACAAGGCAGATTGGAGTTCTGGTCCGGTATGAGCTCTTCTCTGACAGGACCCACACAACTGTTGAATCCCATCATAGAAAGTACACCAGAAGTGGCTGCCCACTACAAACCTGAGGCATCTACACCACTGCACAAGGCCAAGCAACACCTGAAACTTCACTGATGTGACCCATGAATGAGATCACCCACTCTTCCCAGTGGCGCTCAGCCAGCTGAGCCCAAAATTCCGAGACACTTGGATATGGCAAAGCAGTGCCATCCAAACCAGGTCAGCCAGTTTGAAGCAGGCTCACCCCCGCTCCTGGCAGCAGAGGTTTACCTCCAGCAGCTGCCCAGCACTTCAAGGAAATAAGTGTCACCTCACCACTTTGCGCATGCGCCTCGCAGTCGCAGTCACTGGTCAGGCTTTGCAACCTCACTGGAAAGAGACACGAGAGTAAGATAGGCCAAATTAAAACCCTAAGCCCATTAATCACACCCTCATGACTTCAGATAATGCAGTTTGCAATGTGCACCATATGCTTATGTAGGTCTTGCCCTTGGCTATAATCTAGATTATGGAACAAACAAGGAGCAGGACTGTGGTGAAAAAAATGAAACAACACCAGGCAGGAGGGACAAGCAAGAGTCACGTGAATTCACTCCCTCGGTGGAAGGCAGTTATGCAAAGAGTTCATACCTGAACTCAATCAAATGGCTCAATTAACATTCCTGAAACGAAACTCATTGATTCCTTGCATCATATCAGAAGTGATGGCATGTACCCACTCTTTTGACATCCTCAGTGCCTGAAGTGGACCTCAAATGGATCACTGCTGCTTTACAAAGTTCTCTGTGAACAACTGCCACAAGAACAAAGTTATGTGAAGTATCACTTTATCATTCCTACAGTGGAAGTAATCACAGAAATGGCAGCGGAAGAATGCAGCTGAAGTAGATTCCTCTGACCTGCTGCAAGGCACCAAGCAACGTCTTCAGCCTCACTCGAGAATTGCAGGGATCTCTGCAATAAAGTGATTTTATGCCTCTGTTTGAAGAGAGGAGCTGCATTAATAGAAATCCTGTAAAGAAAAAATGGAAGTGAAAACTGGACATACTCAAATTGCATGATCTCCATGCTATGCTAAATATTAATTCTTTTTGGTATAACTGTAGACTACTTCACATGGAAAAGAAACATTACTTTTGAGGGGGAAATGATCCATGTGGAGATTTACAAAGATTTAAAATCAAACACATCAGAAAATGAGTATTCCTATTTAGGTTAAGTGCTTAAGTCAATTTTTTTCTAAAAGACTGTATTTCTACACATCTGATATAGCAGGTTTACAGTGGGGAGATGACAAGTCCCAGAGGGAAGCTGTCCCTGCAGTCCTTTAAAACTTAACACATTATACAGAATCACAAAATCTATTAGGTTGTAAAAGATTTTTGAGATCATCGAGTCCAACCTATGACCTAATACAACCTTGTCAACTACACTATGGCACTAAGTGCCACATCCAGTCTTGCCTTAAACACCTCCAGGGGTGGTGACTCCATCACCTCCTTGGGCAGCTCATTCCAATATCTAACCACAATTTCTGTGAAGAAATTCCTCCTGATGTCTAAACTAAACCTCCCCTGGAGCAGCTTGAGGCCATTTCCCCTCATCCTACAGCTGGTTGCCTGGGAGAAGAGATCAACCCCACCTGGCCACCATCTCCTTTCAGGGAGTTGCAGAAAGCAGTAAGGTCAGCCCTGAGCCTCCTTTTCTCCAGGCTAAACAACCCCAGCTCCCTCAGCTGCTGCTCACAGGACTTGTGCTCCAGACCTTCACCAGCCTCACTGCCCTTCTCTGGACCCGCTCCAGCCCCTCAATGTCCTTTGAGGGGCCCAGAACCAAACACAGGATTTAAGATGTGCCCTCACCAGTGCCAAGTACAGAGGAAGAATGTTCTATCAACAGCCTTAGTATCCAGATATAAATCACCTGATCTTTCATTCTATCTCTCAGTGTATTTTTTTTTTTTGCCTGCAGATAGTGAAAGATTGTTTCTAAGTGATAGAACTATGATAATTCCTGCAACTCCACCTAGGAGAAACAGCAGGACACTTTAAACAATGTAGTCTGCATGTAAGACATTTACCTTACAGGTGACTTTAATGCACACAATAGAAAATGTCCTTCTATCTTCATCAAAGACTTGCTATCAGCTCAAAATCCAATTAGCTTAATAAAATAAAAGGAGAGAAAAAAAAAAAAAAAAAAAAAAAAAGAGGAAAAAATAAAGGACAGAGCAAGGTTGGCAAGAACAAGGGTAGGACAGGAACTGCCCAGAACCTCGTCTGTATCTGATGTCCCCTTCAGCCCACCTGAAAGGGCTTGTCTATACCTAGGTAGAAAGCCTAGACTGATGATTGGGAAAGTGTCTTTTTCTGACCTAAAGAGGCCAAATTTAGATACCCATGGTACCTAAGTGCTATAATGGAAAGATGGGGAGTTGAGTGAGTTTCCTAAAGAGAACAATTCAACCCAGCAGGTATGAGCTGTGTTGTGAGCTTTCCTTGTCTGCAGAGAGCACCTTGGACACACACAGCCACTGCAGTAACACCTGGAAGAGCTGATGGGGGGAGGCAGCCCCAGGCAACACTGCTTCAACCTGAAAGAAGCCTGGAGTGCAGCAGGCACAGTAAGGAACACTGTGGAGTCAACTATTTTGCCTGAGCTTTTCAGTTTGAGTAATCTTAGATAATATGAGTGACAACGGCAGGTAATAAAAAAAAACAATAAATATACAACCTTAAGCCTTCTGAACTCCTTTGATCCCAACAAACCATGCTGTCAAGCACTTGCAATGCTTCAAACCTTGCCAGGATGGTGGGGGGAGACCTCAAAAACACACCACCAAGAACACCATGCCTCAGCGAGAACTAATCAGTGCTATCTGCTCTGCTGAAAAGGAAGCCACAGAGCAGGAGAAAGAAGAGCTCACCCTCCAGAGCCAGGGCTCTGCCTGGGGACAAACAGCAGCCAGCATTCCCATTCCATGCACCCCCCAGCTGCCACTGCACAGCACGGGTGGGGTGGGCATCCTGCCTGCCCAGCAGGCACAGGAAAGCCATGTTCTCTTGTGCTTGGGGTAAGCAGATTCAGAAGTCAAATGCCCTTCTTGGACAGGGACTACAGGCACAAAACCAAGAGCCGTGACTTTTATTAGCAATCCCTGTGCTGGAGCAAATGCTTTCTCTAAACATGTCGATATGCACCACTGGAAGTGGACAATGCTTCTACTCTCCCCCCACCACTCTTGTTGATAAAACACAAAGGCATCGTCTTTAGCAGCCTTCCTCTTTTACCTCCCCCTCAAGCCAACAGTAGCCAACCACTAAAAATAAAGGTAAAAGCTGCTCCATGAAGGTTCTAAAGATGACAGCAGTGCTGCATGCCTCGAAGGAATCACTTGTCCCCAGCATTTCAGGCATTCAGACAGAGAGACACTTGGCTTAATGCTCCTTCCCCTCTCCCCTCCCCTCCTTCTTGGAAATGGTATTCTGTTTGAACAGTTTGCTCCTGGTACCCGTAACCATCTTTGGCTTTAAATGCCTCTTTCCTCCAGGAATCATTTCAGTGTAGGCCACTCTATTTATGCTGCTCTTCTGTAATCGGGGAATGAAAGAATATCGCTTGCAAGCCATGCCTGCCTGGTTCACAACCTATCTCCAGGCGGTACCAACAATAGGACTGCTTAGAGCTAATCCATTTACTTGGCTTACCTGTTATATTCCCATCCCCTTAATAAGCACTACACAGCAGCTTCACCAAACTTGGAAACTGCTAAGTGACCCATAGTAACCTCCCCTGCGCCACGTACTTGGAAAGCTGGGGATTTGGATTTACACAGAAGCAAACCAAAATTGTCATGGAGCTTCCAGCAGCCTGCCATTGAGAGAAGACATCTGTGCCCTTCCCTACGTGAAGACAGTGCCATAACCATTTGTGGATACAAGCACCTCCCTCTCCATGGCTAACCTTCAAGGAACAGAAGCCACATACAACACAAATAGCAGCTCCCTTTTCAATGTCTGAAAAAAAAAAAAATCACGTTTTTCTACACCCTTTTGCAGGCAACAAAAGGTTCCCAAAATGCTGCTGACGTCTGTAGTAAAAGGGAATTTAGCCTCCTGAAAGTGGCTCTGAAATGCTGGAACTCACATTTCCTTTCGTCCCTTCAAGAAGTAGCAGCTTCAGTGCTGCTTCTCCCTGCAAATTGCAGTGCAAGGTAACAGGCAACCAAAATGCAGCAGAAAACAGAGACTGGAGCTCCAGTGGCTTCAGAAGAGCTGCAGCTCCTGAATTTACAAAAGCTCAAATTCTTCATCACACACAGAACGAAACAGGGAAATGGATCAGTAATACGGAATGGAAGATCCACATTGTTTCTACTTAAAACACTTAACGTATTTGGGTAGGTAAAGAAAGCTATCTCTCCCTACAAAAAGGTCTAGAAAGAGAAGTGGAGATTTTGGAACTTTGGCATCAGAAATGCATCCAATTACAACGCTAAACAAACAAAAATCCACAAACTAAATTCAATTAAAAGAAAAAAAAAAATCAAAAACCCCCATAAACCCTGATATTGATTTAAAAAATTATTAGAAGGAGAAAGCCTCTAATAGAACTGAACTTTATTGGAGACTCCAGCTAGATGCTGTGGAGCAAGTGAAGAGACTTAAATACTAAGAAGTGTGTTTGGAAGCACATTTCAGGATGCACTGAAGTAGCAATACTTACGTAAATTTTATTAAGAAAAGTAAAGGACTATGAGAGTAAAGCTCTAAAAGATACAACTTTCAGGAGAAGCAGCAGGAGTCCAAGGACTCAGGTTATCTAAGAGAACACCTGGTCATTTGTACCCTCCCTGTACAAAGGTCTCTGGTATCAGACATCAGCTGATGTTAGCACACAAAAATGGAATACTAAAAAACCCAAACAGTGGCTTGAAAAATTCAGAGAGGAAAAGTATCATCAAACTTCTTATAACAAAAAACAAACAAACCAACCAAAACAAAAAAATTAAGGTAATTAACCAATTAACCACTGTGAAAAAAGAATTGCAAACACTTTATCATCTTAAGTCTTTAAATCAGAACTGGCTGCCTTAAGAGTAACTTCAAGCTCAGCCAGAATTCATATCCTTTACGTAGGAATTATTAGATGAAATTTGATGTCCTGTATGTCACACAGACATCATATCATGACCATAATCAGTCCTTCCAGCTTTAAAATCTATTATTTCTATTTTATATATGCTAGGAAGTCAATTACATTTTTTAACCATCAAAACCTATACAAATACTATGACATTGCTGCAAAAGACAAGCTAAAGAAGAAACCATTAAGAAATCACAAAGCATTGCAAAATGAGCCTTCTTATCATGACAAAAGTGTATTAATGAATTTTTATTTTTTTTAATGTGCTTTATAAAACTCATCTAGACCTAAGGCAATTCCTCCTCACATTACCCTACTGCTAAAACACAATTTTTGAAGTAAAATTTCATGGTTAACAAATAGTATCAATAATCATAGCAAAATGTGTTCACCTATTTTCTGCTGCTTGACTGGGAAAAAAAACCCCAAGAATAAAGGGAGGGAAAGTCTCTTTTCAAATCCAACATCTGGACCCTAGTTGATAAGAAGTGCTCTTTTTACAGATGCTTCATTCCAGAATGGAGAAAAAAAATTCTTAGAGAATAAAATACTTTGAGTTGGAACAGCAATTTCCACTATTAGCACTAGAAGACGTTAGCAGTTCATGTCTTTCTCATAAGGATGCATCCTCTCCTGTGGCTGGCCTGGATGAGAGACTCATACTGCTGGGTGCTACATGAACACAGAGTACCAAAAAAAAGTCTGCTCTTTCAAACAGCCTGTTTAGAGCAAGCTGCCTTTGTCCCACATCTCAAGGAAATGCAGAAGGTAGGTGAGAGAACCATACTTTTTGGAAACTGTATCCGCACTTTGTATCACTGCAACATCTCTCTCTTCCCTGTTGTGCCATCTCTTGCTAACAGTACATGCTTTACTGAGACCTGTGAGTAGATTAATCACAGGTCCTGATAAATAAAATGAAGTAGATGGGGCTCTATCATATTTCTTTATTAATGTCACTTTACTTAATCCAATCTCCTAATTTCACTGAAACATTAAGCATAGTTTTCAAATTTGCATTTTATTATTAATAGAAATAATTTTATGGTGATTTTTTTCCCCTCTCTAACAAACAGGAAGAAAAGAGGTCTAGTCCATTTTTTTGAGAACAGGCTTTTTCTTAGTAATAAAAAGGATCATATGACAACAGTTTTGCAGTGTATCGTGCAAGCTCTGCTGGAGTCAATCCAATTTCTATACAAGTGCTGCCATTTGGACAACAAAGCCGCCTTATTGAAACGGGCAGGCTTCATCTTAATTCTGGCACTACTGAATGGAGAATACACACTAGCTGGGGAACAATGAACCAAGAAAAGAGTTACAAATCTCTCGTGACAACTGCACGCCAAGGAAGAGAAGACGCATTATGATAGTGTTGCTTGCTCTGCTTCTTCCCAAGACCACTTTCAAACAAAGATGGCTTTTTTGCGCCCGAAGCTGAAGGCTCTTTCTAGATTTTACACATGTACCTTCCAACCCCCATCACACATCAAGTGAGACCCTCCACTACTGTGCCATTCCTTGGACAAAGGTGAGGGAAAAGAGGCTCTCACCTTCCCACTCCCTTTCCTGTCCTGCCTGTTCCGTCACACCTCCTATTTGGAGCCTCACCTATTTTCACATTTAAAGCACATACAGCTGGACTGTTGTATCGTTCTGAGGAAATAAGTATTCACCCTTTATTAAATTTACTTAACTTACTTCTCAGTGAAATTTAACTTCTGAATTCCTGAGATTTTCTGAAGCTAGGCTTAGTTCAAAAGTGCCTGCTGACCTCAGCTCCTGAAAGGAGTCTGGCTCACACTGGCGACACAAGCGAAACTCTCCCCAACATGATGCACTGTGATAAACCACTGCATACAACTGTATAAATAAATGCTGAAGCATGTATGTGATACAATATATTGTGCAACAGTATGCTTTACAACCCTTACAGAACAGTGTGCATAAAATCCCTTACAGAACAGGTTAGAAAACGCTGTCACCTACCTAGTGTTTTCTCCCAGCATTCATTTTTTAAGTGGGAGTATAAGAAACCTGTATAACTCCATATAGGGGAAAAAAATTAAATCTCAAGGTAGCAGAAAATCATATGCACATCACTTAAGTCATGCCAGCGATTCTCAGGTGACAGCGTGTGACACTACTGGAGGAACACACACACCTGGGCAGAAAGCGATGGGGACTCCAAGCTTGGCTCTCATTTGTAGTGAAGTTTTGCACTTGGCTTTAGTCTGCACAGAAGAGACTGAGACTGCATTCATAGCAGCAGACCGAACCTTTTCCAGCAATTCAAGGCAATTTCACAGTGTTTGCAGGAAAACTTGGCATTGGTTATTTATCCCCACCACAAATAACAACGGCTCTTTAGGCTGCTAGCTTTTTGGTAGGGTAAACACAAGGACATAAAATACACACCCATAAAAACATGCACTCACATAGGGAGATAGGACAAAACCTTGTGAAACCTGCGAAACAGGCCAGCTCAGTCCATGAGCTTCAGTGTAATGAGGTTCTTAAAACCTTTCAGGTATTTACTCTGGCAAATACAACCTGATAATAGAGGTATTTGTAATATAAATCAAATGCAGGTACGTGCATGTTTTTTGGTTTTTTTTTAATTAAAGCAATTACAATCTTTTAAATATTTGAATATAAAGCTTTGCTTGGTAATTCTGGTAAGAAGGATCCAGGAAAATACTAGCTTCAAAGACTCCTGGAGGGAAACACCAACTCATCACAAAATGCCAGACAAAGAGATCTTTCAAGGACAACAGCACAGCTTTCTCCTCATATCCCACCAGTACAGGCCAACAGGATTTGAGAGACTAATTCTTCTGGTGTACCTGAAAATCTCCTCATTACTGTTCAAATTGAAAACTGGAAAGCATGAAGGACTTTAAATTAAAAGGCATTTAAACTAAAGCCTTTTCTGTCACACCTGGTTTCAGAAACTTGATAATTCTAATACTGATTTGTACAAAATGTCTCATGGAAAGGTGGAATGTAGGGTCAAAAGCAGGATGAGTACCCTTCCCATGCCCACATATACAAGAGGAGAAGTAAAAATGGCACTTTCTTTTCCTTATTAATAAATAGCTTCAGATTCTCACTCAGCAAAAAGGAATTAATTTTATCTTCAGTGGATTGCAGCATCTTGGCAGGAAACACAAAACATGAGTTTAATCTTTCTAGACCAAGTCCTCAAGCTTTGTTGATGAGAACGAAAATATGCAATGGGAGTTTTTCTCCCTGCAAATAACTGCATGGGAGGGAGGTGAAGCAAGTCACAGACCTAACGAGTAGAATTGCCCAGCTCAGCCACTTTGCTGTCCTGCAAGGGAAGCACAGCTTTTGTTCTTTGACAAATGGGACTCTTTTGAGACTAGGAGTCTGGATCCACAGTCTACAACACCCCACTGCTCTCCTACCTCTAATAGGAATTATTGAAAGATGGGGCAAAAATAAAAGCCCTGGAAGCCAGGAAATTTTGAGAACATCAGAAAAACGTGAAACAGTAGAAGTCCAGTCACTCAAAGTACCTGGAGAAGACCCTGGAGCTAGAGGGAATGTGTCAGAGCACATGGTCCAAGCTGGGGCGGTCCTCCCCAGCTATATGCAAAGGGTACAGAGAGACAACGACAGAGCTGGGCTGTGCCTAACTGGTCCCCCTATCAAAAGTGAATTACAAAATACAATGTGAAAGGTACCATGACAAGATAACTACTAATACGCTAATAAAGGCAAAGGTCTCCAGCCACATGGAGATCTCAGCTCTCTGTGGAACACTTGCTTTGAAGACCACAGCTAAAGCTGGCCTATATAAATCCCTCAAGACTTCACCTTTCTGTCCATCAGAGTTGGGACCCACAGTGCTTACAAACCTGCAAATGTGGGTACAACACACTGCATGAGGCACGCACATCACAAAGCCAGCTGAGGTCTCCAGCAGCTCTCAGGGTTCCTGAAAGCCTCACAGCACTCTGACTTCAGTTCCTGGAAAGTGCATCCATATCAAGATGATTTGGGTCCAAAGGCTTGGACTCCTTTGGGAAAAAAACCTCCAAGTTGTCATCTCCACTGTGTCAATCCTGCTAGAGGAAAAATGCAATTATCCAATCCATCACAAATTCTGAGGAACATGCTGATGAGAAAAGGTATCAGGTTACACGTGAAGGATACAATACGCTTTTATTAAGAAAAATCTACTAACTTGCTCTCTAAAACTTTTGATCAAAGCTTTGAGAGAGGCAACTGAGTGGTGAACAAAAGAACCTCCTTCATCACTGTTTAATACATTTAAATTCACACGTAATAACTCTGATAAAATATACTACATCTTGGACTCAGTTCTATTTCCCTGCTTGCAATTTCTAAAAAAAAAAATCCCTAGAAAATAAAAAGCACCTTGCAAATCTATCATATCAAGTCCCCAGAGAAGAAGATTCAGCATACAAGGTTACAGCTGCCACCCATCCTTCATGCTAAGGAAGACAGAAGGTGACTGCTCTGGTGTCTGCCCTTTTGTCCTTATTCAGGTGCCAGTGATTGAGAAATGCAATGCAATTAAAAAAATTCAACAAAGTAATTTTGTGTATTCTATCTGATTATCAGGTGTTTTAAGATTACTCTTAAGTAATTAGATTAACAATGCATTAGGAAAGAAATACAGCTTTGACATGGGGTCCTTTTTTGCAGTCCTTTCTGTTAAAGTATTGTGGAAAGCACAGATAAATTTCCAGCATTTTCTAGCACAGTAATACTGGAAATCTGCTTCATCTGAGTCAGGAATTCCAAAAAGGAAAAGAGAAAAAAAAAAAAAAAAAAAACAGAAACCAACTGTAAATAAGGAGACATTTAGAAGTGCCCAGTCTATTCAAGAGAACTTTTAAAGTTCACGAACAAGCTCTTTTAAATCTTCTGCATTTGTCTTTGTTTCCAGCATTATAAATTCAGCCCAACCAAGGGGAAATTAACACAGACTCAGAAAGAAGTGCTGGGGAAATAAGATGAGCTCCTTTATGTTTCCCAAGTGAGGAAAGGTCACTCTCTAAAACAATGTAAAATATGGTATTAATTTCAGTCGGCTTGTCATAACTCACTGAAGGTCTGAGCCACTTTTCAGCAGCCCGCCAAGCCAGACTGAAAACTATAATAATAGAAGTCTGACTCCCAAGTGACATTCTTTTTGAGCCCAGAGGCTCCCAACACAGAGTGGCAGGCAGCAGAGCCTTCTGACACCAAATGAGCCAGCTTTTGTGTTGCCTTAACACAAACACGGGCCACGTGCAGACATGTCCGGCTCGGTTGCAAAACCATCCCATGTCCCAGTGGTGTCCTCTCATCTTGCCCCTTCCTGTCTCAAGAAGAGGATGCTTTTGGGAAGGTGTTTAACATCCTTAAAGCACAACCCAACTCCCCATGGCCAGACACATTGACTCTGAATAAGCAATTATTGTGCTAATGCAAGAGTTTGCAAAATGATGCCTAAATGTGGGAAATGAAAAAAAAAAAATTAAAAATCTCAGTATGTACTTTTATTATCTGGGAAAGCTGTTCACACTGTTCCTTAAGAACTTTTCACTCTTCTGTGAAAGAAACAGAATTGTAGTCCAAAACTGATGTGACTTTATGGCATTAAATCAACTTTCATTCCCTCCTTTCTGAGCCAGAAGACACAGAAGAACATCCTGCAGTAAACCAAAAATATATGGAATACCAGTTACATAGAAGACTTCTCTGGCATAATCTTGCAGCTGTATTTAGATAAAATGAAAATGACAAGTATGAAATTTCAAATTAATTTTCTCTTTTTCTTGCTTAGAATCTAAGTAACTGCTGTTAGATAGCAAACTATGACCACCACATACACTGGGCTAATGAAACAACCTCCCACAAAAATAATCAGTGGAGACAAAGAAAAGAGAGAGGCTACTAGAGGGTAAATAAACCTAACCACTGAGAAGTACCTAACATAAGCAAATGATTACAAAACTGTTCTCAAGACCATTCCATTAAATATGAATTCTGAAATTATTTCTTTTGAGCAGGAATTGGTTCACCTAGCATATTATGCAGCAATATAATTTCTAAAACATCTTCATCCTGGCATGGAGAAGCAGCTGCAAATATCATGACAAAATGATGATGATCTCATGATAACTGCAATCCTCTAATATTTGCTACAGGAAAATGATGCAGAAAACATCCAGTCTGCTGTTTGTTTGCTCTGAATACACCTAACTGCCCACAACAGAATGAATTTTTTAAGATTTTGCAAAGGAAACATTCTGGTTTTGAGTCACCTGCCTGCACCCTGCAATGAACAGAGCCTTTGGGTCACACGGCTTTGATTGTCCCTGGTACCACCCACCTTAGGGAGGACAGCTGTAAGTCACACCCCACGAGACCACGTCAACATCCTCCATCTTCAAACGGCCTGGCAGGATCATCCCACACCTGGCAACACTTCCAGGAGCACATAGGCAGTTGCCTCACAACTTTAGGATTAAAATTTTGCTGGGCCAACATGCAAGGAAGTCAGAAAATCTCCCGAAACGTGCAGCCTCTTCTGAGTGAAACCACTTGCACCATGTGGAAGAGAGAGGAACATCTTTGGATTTTGCTCATCTTGCAAAATACAGAGTCTTAATTGCCTCACATATTAGAGATAATAACAAAGGATCTGAGTTGACGCTGTGGAAACACAGCACTAATTTGAAATTAATTCTTGGGCTGAAAAGAATAAACACAGCTCCCTTAGTAAAATACTGACTGGAGGCAGTAAAGACGGGAAGGCTGGACAACTGTGTCCCAGCACTGTAAGGAACTATTTACTCCTAAAGAAAGAGACTTGCTTTCCCCAGGTGGTTGGGGAAGTAGAGGCAGAACGTTCCTAAAGATAGGTTGCCTCTGATCCTCTTAATATACTAGATTAAAACAATTTCATTTCTTTTTGCCAGAGGTCTTGGAAACATCTATATCTTGGCTAGCTTTAAGATACTTAAAAAACAATTCAGTCCCATCTCTTGCTATTTATTTCTTTAAACGACAGCATGTGGTATGAAAGACAAGTTCTTGCAGCCAAAAGGTATTTAAACACAGACATGCTATCAGATTGAAATATCACATGCATTTACACTCTTCCCTTTATGGCTCTCTAGTTCCTGACTCAGACATCTCCTCATGGGATAATGGGAGTCCTGAGGAAGATGGGAAGTCCCCACTACTGGACCCCCCCCCAAATGACTGCAGAAGTCCCAGTGGACGCAGCACCCACATCCTAAGAAACCACCCAAACTCCAGCACAGCAGCACTGATGTGTTTCACACACCAGACTCTCCTGGCAGCTCAGGCTGGGGTGTCTTTGCCCAAGAAAAGGAAAGAGATAGCAGACACCAATTATCATTTTGTGACCTTAAACATTCTGGCACTGATTTGGCCAATTTGAACATTAATGTATGTTTGAATCAAGTTCACCACAGTGAACAGTAAGAGCAGTGGGAAGTATTTTCTTGGCTTTGAAGAAGAAACCTGGCCTCACAAGACACTGTCCAGGGAGAGTGCCAGCACAAGATGCCTCTCTCCTCACACCTTAAAGGCTGATCACGATCTCCTCCTTACAATTCAACCCCCCCCCTGCAGCAAGAGACAGACAGACTCACAGCCTTAGTGAGTGCTCCCCTAAACTTGCTGAATACTATGACTGCCAGTATACTAATGTGAGAGGGTTAGCCAGGAGACAGCCAGCAAGGGAAGGAAGTGCCTATGGAACTGGTAATGGGGATGGATATTTCGTACACCACCACAGTGGAGCTGAAGTGGCTCACTCACATACAGGAGTGAGCTGGCCCCCTCTATGCCCCATCTGTGTTTGCAACAGCATGCTGGGGAGTACAGATGCTTTTCTTTTGGTTGCCCCTAGCAGAAGTGGGGAGACTCCACCAGAGCAGATGGAAAGTTGGCAGCATCCCAACTAAAGCTGCTCTGTCTGGCCTGGCAGCATCCTGCCCCACAGCCACTGGCAGCAGGGTGACCCCCGAGGTACCACAGCTGCCCCAGCAGCAGAGTAGTCTCCTACCTGGCAGAGCACTGCCTCGCCAGGGGAGCCTGCGAGAGGCATGTATTAAAAACAGGGTGGTAACTGTAAATCCCCGGGATCTTTCTGGCTCTGCTGAGCTCTCTCAGAGCCATTAAGCAGGGAAAGGCCGCTGCCCCGAGGGACCTGGAACCATACATGGGCTGATAACCACACAAGTGCTCACACACAAATGGATGCAGAGCTAGAAAAGCCAGGGGTGAAAGGAATCATGCTAAAGATTAAAAACAACGACAAAAATGAAAGAACTTTCCTTCCTCTCCTCCTCTTCTAAATAAGTCATTAGAGGGCTTTGAATTCCTTCAGACATGGCATTTTCACACAGATTCACTTTATATGTAAACAAACTGCTTTTAATGAATTTTCTTAACCCTCACAAGACATTTATTAAATGCACAGCATCTGCAGGACACAGAGGTGACAGTCTTACCTAGAACCTTTTTTGTCTAAGAAGCTACTTCACTTGATGCTAAAAACCAATTTGCACCTTGGATCAAGACCACCACTAAAAAGCACTTTTTTCTTTCGGGAGAGAAAGATAACAAGCTCCAAATTGTGCCTTTTTTAGAACTGAAGTTCAAAAATACAGAATACTAAAACTTGCTAGTTAAGAACCAAAAGGGTACATATTCATCACCAAGATAACCACAGCTGCTTTTCCTTACCAAAGCAATCCAAATTCACCCTGTGTAGCACCAGCCCTTTGCCTCCTGACAGGCAGACATACTTTACCCTTTATATGCAGCACTGTCCTGAAACCCATGGAAAGCACAGAAGCCCTCCAAAGTTCTTAAAAGTGTTGTGAACAGCTGTTTAAATTCCCCCTCCCATTACACTTGCTGCAAAGAGGGGAAAACCACCACCACCCTGTGCAGAGCCACACCAACCCGAGGCACACAGCAATGTCTAAGGTGAGCTGGGAAGGTGCCAAATTAAACAAAGGCAAGCACGGGATGGTGCAGGGGCTGAGCCCAGGCTGCAGTGCTGACCTATCTGCACACCCTGACAGCTGAGTGGGGTTCAGATCATCTGGGCATTGCAGGGTGCAAGGAGCAGACAGCAAAAACCTCCAGGCAAGCAGTTTGTGCAGCCTAACACCAAATTTCTTCAGATATACAAATAAAAAAATTACATTCACCGAACAAGCAAAAGCTACACCCACAGCAAGCTTGGCTTCATGTGGCAGATCATCCGTATTCAGCCTTTCGGAAGACCTCAGACACCAGGGGAAACTCTTGGGCTGGGTTTGATTTTTTCAGAAACTACCCACAAAGTGTGGCCATGGACCAGTGACAGGGAAGGGCCTTTCATTTCCCCAACATCCAACCAAAGTCCTACCCGGGTCAGCTTCAGCTAGCTATTAAAAAACCTCTGTGAAACAAGCTGGATGTTTTAATTCAGTTTCAAGTGGACTGTGCATAGATCCCAAGGTGGTAAAAGCTTTAGCAATGCAGTGGACAGGAACATACCCTTCAATAAAGCTCAGTACAACAAGTACTAATCAGGAGCAGTCATGCAGGAGAGGAGCCAAGGACAGAGAAGAGGCTGAAAATCCAGTTACCCACTCCATTCCTAGAAATGATTCAGCTAGATTGGACTTACAGCAAATGGGCAGAAGCACAACAAGTAGCTTGTCTTTGCTCCCTACATTTTATGAATAAGTATTTCAGCTCCTGAACCCTTGATCTTTCTTCCCATAAAATGCTATTGCAAAAGCCAACTCATATTTTCCACACACATGGGAAAGTATTTGCTACCCATTCAATTCCTTAACCAAACACATACACTTAATACACCAGGAGCTTTCTTCCTCAGCCTTTTTGCATTTTTTTTCTTCAAAAAATGCTGAACTTTCTTCTTTTTGGGTCTTTCTTTTCTATATTACAATATTCTTTTTTGACTGTGCCATCACTAACTTTTGGGTGCAGAAGAAATCTTCAGGACGATGCAGTTAACATTAATACCAAGATTTCTGCTGCTAACAACCTTATCAGAGCATGGTGTTTTCCTGTGAGATTTTCACTCTTTTAGAACAGTTAACAAGTGAACGAAAAATTAGTAAATTCCTTGACTGCACTGCAATAAAATAAATTTAGGGAAAAAAGCTCTAAAATCTCCTCAAGCACAGAATATAGGAGGGGTGAAAGGGGGTGTTTTAGAAATTGTACATGTGCAGTCACAATGCGTTACTTCCAAAAACACACTTCCAGCTGTTATGTGTAAATATTGGCTTGAAAATGAAACCCTAGACGATGTGCTGGCACTTGGTTAGATCTGTTGGCTGGTGGGGCACTCTCGGGTGACACCATGTACATGCTGTGCTGTCACAGAGCGTGCTGGTCCCTCCCGTCCTGGTGTGTCACCGCATTGCATCACTGCCAGTGAAATAATGCAGCTGCCTCACTGCTTTTTTTTCCCTTTTTTTTAAGTGACAGCAAATTTTAGAGCAATAAATCTCTGAGTCTGTGCCCAGCTTTACTGCTCACACAGGGCAGCTTCTCTGCTTTGGAGGAGGACCCTTCTTTCTCTCTCAACATGGCCTCATTTGAGGAAAATAACACTCTTGCCACCTGAAAGATGTCGTGATTAAACTTAAAGTTTGGCAGCCATGTTATTGCCTGTCACTGCCCCTTAGGCTACTGGGATTACTGCTTTCCCTGGCCATTACTGTTGCCATCTCAGAAGCAAGTTAGATGGTCTCTCCAATAACATCTATAATCCACCACAAACCTGAGCACTGCTAAAAGGCCCCAGAAGTCAATGATAAATCTCAGCAGCAAAACACACAAAACTTTCCTGGAGTAAACACAGCAGCACCAATAGGTGTGGTAAGTACTGTCTTACCAGGCTGCTGGCCTTCACTACTGTGTAGCAGACAGGAGGAGGCCAAAGCCAGGTTGCCCACATGGCTTTCATGGAGCACTTCAGTGCAATAACCAAAACATAGAAAAGTCCATTCATCCAGCTTTATTTACTACTTACCCACAGCAAGCCTGCCAAAGTGTCACACATAGTGTATTATGGCAGACCTACCTGTAGCCACTGCTTATCGTTTTAGTAAGACACCATAGTCCATCAAAACATCCTACCATATGACTCAACTATGATTTTACAAAATCCATTCGGTTACCAGCAAAAAAAAAAAACAAAAAAAAAAAAAAAAACACCAACAAGCCACCACCATAAAATAATTTTCTTTTTCTGTATTTTGACAGTGCAGGAAAAACCCACTTTGTGTGAGCTTTCAAAAGGGTTCCCAAATGATGGACACATAGAAAACACTGCTGATCCCTCCAGAGAACCCTCTTTTCATTTTGACAATTAAATGCATGAGCACAGGGTTCAGCATCGTCTGCAGCTGCAAACACTCTAGCTGAAACCTGCAAGCTACGTACTTGTTCAACCAGATTCATGTTATTATCTTTTCCCTTTCCTTTCGTTGTGGCAAGAGTAACAATTTAATTAGACAGGGGAAGGGAGAAAAAAAAACCCCACGTATTATTTATAACTGTAGCGCAATACATTATTTTTAGCTAAAGGACTCTTAAGAAAGAAACAGTGTCCAGACTGATTTTCATGTACAACTTCCTGAATTTGTGATTCACAGCCAAATTTCAGGGACAAGTTTAATTTAGGTTTTGATCCTTTCGACCTTGGCACATTAGCAAGAGCTCTAGTTCTTCTCAGCTCTATAGATATAAAGCTCAACAGGTCCACTGACTGCAAAACGAGCAACACTTCAGAAAAGGCAGCCTTTGAAGAAACAAAGCTGTCATCCAGCTGTGGCTCTTGGGGAAATTTGGGAGGTGGGGAGCATTTACCCAGGCACAACACCACACTGATAGGAGTGGGATGTATCCCATTACGGGAACTGCGTGTTCACAAACAAGTGCCAAAGTCACAGGCTGTTCTGTGCCACGTGGCAGAGATAACACCGACAGCCTTCACACTGCCAATCCACCCTCCCCTGCCACTTTTTTTTTTTTTAAACCTAAACTATATTTGACTTCACTGTCAAGTATTTCAGCACAGCTGCTATTCTCAGGTTCTCCTAAAATACACACAGTAGGTACTGTACTGTTGCACATACAAACATCTACCTTCCTACCACAGCTATTTATGATTAAAATAACTTTTCTCCATTTCTGATTTCATTTCCTTTCTCTGGGCCCTGTTTTACATTGCACAGGAGGTGCTTTCAAGACCAGAACTAGCCTCTAGCATGAAATAAAGAAGCAAAATGTTAGCCTGTTAGAAGTTTAGTATGTCCAGTTTCCCTTGTGGGTGACCTATAAACAGGACATATCTCTGATGCCTCACAGTTTAGGGAAAAGAAAGGACTGAAAGTCAGCAATTAGCTAGGGAGTGGTGGTAAAAAGAAGCTGCCTGTCATCTGCTGGTCCCTCAGATATCACCAGTGCCCATTCCAGTCACTGCTGGGTTTGATACCTATCTTACTGGGTCTTGCACAGCACAAGTCTCCTCTAAAAATCTGCCTCAAACTGCAGGCATCAATGTCAAAAATTGTGCAGGTGCACAACAGTGGCACTCAACAATGGTGGATCTTATTCTGTCTAAAAACAAACTTCTTGGGTAAAGAACACCACATATGCTTTTCAGTTGCACTGAAATTGGGTAAAATGGTGGCATGCAATTTAGCAGACTTTTCCACCTTTCTGGGCCACTTCCATAGTTCAGGGGTTCTCTGCTCATGTGATGCAAGAAAAAAGAGCAAGGGGCTTCTCTGCGTCTCGAAGATGGCCTCTCTGCATTGAAACCCGCACCATCACCTTCTAAACTCATCCATACAGGTTGGAAAAGCAAACATACCTTGTTTTCATCCACCCTTGCACCAGGCCAGAGTGAAGGCAAAGCATTAGCACCACAACTACAGTGCAGAGGAGGCTGCACACAGGAGTAGACTAAGTTTTTACTTTGCTCCCAGCAGAAGCTCTGCAAGTGGTTGCGATGTTCCGACAGATGTTCTCAGCACCTGGTTCTTATCCAAACCCTCCCTTAGAGGCATGTGTTCCACTCAAGAGGACCTTGCTTTCAGTGCATGTATTCTTCCATAATCGAATGTGTTAAGGCCCAAAGCTTCTTTTCCTCCCAAAGCTTTTGCATGATTCCTAACTTCAGCGTGACATTAGTTCTGATGCTTCTGGAGGGCTAAGCAAAACCCCTCCTACTCCCTGAAATGTTACGCTGGACATAGTTGACCAGCCTCATTCCTTGTCCATGATCATCCTGCCTACTCAGCCAACTATTAAATAATTAACCCACACTGAGGCAAAGGCTCCTTTCTGCTTCATGGAATGGGGCCTCAAGTTTTCAGTGTGAAGCTCCTTTGTACTGAACCCAGCATGTCCTAGAAATCTTTCTGTGGGCAGCTGTACTCTGTATAAACAGTAATATAAACAACAGAGATTAAAGGGGCTCATCTCTCGCTGTTAAAGACAAACAAATACAATTGTTACAAATAATTCTGAGGTGATAAGGGATTGGGGGTGAGCGAAGCTGAACCCTGACTCCATGACCCTGTGGCATGCATCCAAGCACAGCGAGAGGAAGCTCCCAATGGTCCTGAAGCTGGGTCCACAAGCCATCCCAGAAGGGCACAGGCACCACAACTGCAAGGCTGCACTTTGGCAGCACTGCACTCCATTCTGCCTCCTGTTTGGAGTCACCTCCCCTCAATCACCAGTGCTTAAAGTCGACTACACCAACTGAACCTTAATTCTAGGTTTTAGCACAGCCCAAGCAGTTGGATGCTTCACACATGCACACACTTTGAACCTATCATTTCCTTACACAATTTGGTAGTTTCCCTAAACTGCTGCTTCCAAAGATCCTTAGCCCTCCTTCTACTTGCTTTTAAGTTCCCTTTAATTTAGAATTCAGGCATTTACATTTCTAGGATGGAAAAAAGGATATTTGTGATCAGATGTTCTAGACACCCCCATACACCAGAAATCAGGGGATAGGAGTTTAAAACACCACACTACGACTGGTCTGTGCTGCCTCTTCCAGCTCTAAAGCCCACTGCTGCAGGAGTGAAGCTGCTGCTCTCCCTGGTCAGCACTCTCAGATCTGCAAGGCAGAGCAGAGCCTCTTCTTGACACCTGTCCATTTAAAACAACTGCTGGATTTGCAGTCAGAGAAAACCCCCTTGTTTCTCCTGCCCTCAAGATCAGACTGACAAGGAAGGCTGTTAGATTTTTTGTCTTGGCTTCTGGCATGGGATCCTTTGGATATTTCATTTAAAAGACACACTGCACCTGCAGCACTTTAAGTTTTTCCTGGTCTCTGCATGCAATAAATACATTGCCATTGTGGTCTCTGTCTTGTAAGTATGAGACTTTGGTGTGTCATAAGGTGACAGAAAAATGCTTTATCTGACATGCTGTGGGCCAGATTTCTGAGAGACTTTGGAAAAAGATGCTCACTGGCATGGGTGACTAGACCAGGCCCATCCACTTCAGGGCCTTTGTAGGCCAGAAAGGTGCACATATATTGGAAAAAAAAAATTAACCACCATGTCAGAACTCAAAGTTACATGGTTTTCTTTGATTTTTAAACCTACTTTTCATATCTTTCTATTGAAAGAAGAGGTTTACAGCATGGAGAGTTGCATCAAACAAAACTCTGTTCAACAGCCTTATCTCAATCCCACAACACGTTAATTCAAGGTTGTTACCTCTTCTATCTCTTTTCCTTGCATACTAGAAAACAAACAAAATATACAAAGGGCACATGGAAAAGCCTCAGTGCAGTACAAACAGGACAGATTTTCTGATTCAACTCCAATCTCTTCACTTTTTTGTTTTCCACAGACACTAAGAAATATGTACAATTCTTTACCTACATAAGTCGCCCATTTATAACTGATGCAGGCACCTGCAGCACAGAGAAAAAAGTTACTTAAACTCCTCCACTCTCCATAAATGCAAAGGAAAACCTCAGCTGGCAGCCAGCATGCTGCAGTACTGACGCTATTTCTAAAACCTACAAACCAGTCTCCAGCATGTGTTGCGGCAGACATTTAACTGCACTTCAAATGTGTACATTTGAATGTTTTTGAATGAACAGAAACCAGGCAATGTAAATAGAAAACAGTTTTAACATGACACAGAGACACAGGGTAATGCTCCCTCCACATTAGGCAGCTAAAGCTTCAGCCGACAGCGCCGGCTACATGACAGAAATGCTCCATCAAGGCAGTGCTATGGCTCTGCAAAACTGTAAATGATTACAGAATAATGCTCTGCAATCAGAGAACAAAATGTGTGCTGCAGATTAATCACTTTCCAAGACGGGAAAGGAAAGATAGGCTTGAGAGATAAATCTGGCTGGGGTGTTTATGCAAGCGTATCATGCTCCTTAGTACTGAATGTCCCAGAACTTACAGAGGAAGTAAACAATGTGCTGGGGGGGTGTGCGGGGGGTGTGCGAGGGGTGTGCATGTGCCCACGCTCACAACCCCAAATAAGACGGCTTGTGAGAAATGCTGAACTTTCAGTTAGGAAGCACGGGCGTCAGGAGTCACTTTACTGCCGGCTGTACCGCTCCTGCCTGGGAAAATCTAAAACAAGGAGCCCTTCACATACAGCCGACGCTTCTCTCTGGCATTTCAAACTTCCCTATAAAACTCCACAAAGATGCCCACGGACTCCTGAGCCTTCTCCCCCATGTCGCCTCAGCAGCTACAGCAGACGGGCAGTGCATTTGAAGGCAAGCACTTCTGGCTGGGATTTACTTCTGGAAGCACACTCTGGCAACCTACATTTTCAGTGTCCCTCTAGCATAAAATCACACTGCTTTTGGCTGTTTAGGCAATGCCAGCTTTCATGCACTTCTATTTTCTCTGTAAACATATTTACATTTGTAACTCCTAACTGGCTTAACACTACACAGGCATTTCGAGGAAAACTCTACCAGCACTTGAATGAAATGCAACACTTCGACAATTAATTACAAACACAGTAAACTGACAGCAATGGGTGCAGGGGAGGCTGGTGACATGGATTTAGATCTAGTGCTGTACAGGTTCACCGGGAAGGCTTTCTGCAAAAGCTCACCAGGGGCCTACGCCCCAGCAGACTGAGTCACGGAAGCGACACGTTACAAAAAAGTTAGAAAATCTTCATGCTGAGAGTTTTAGTTGTCATCAATGGCTTTGAAAGACATAGGGGCACCATGCTGCAATTCTTCACCTGAGGATGATGGTCTTATACCAAATTTATTTCCACACAGGAGCTAATAATAATTTCCTACAAACTAAAGTGAGAGGCAGTGCTAGGGTATGCACCGCAACAGTGCTGCATATAAGGAAAATACTTCACAGAAATCAACTACTGGGGTTTCTTCTCTCTGCAAATATCTGGCTCTCTATTAAAACAAACTAACAACACACTACTAATAACAAGACTGTGATAGCGCTGTGAGGTTCCCCTAAAGCAAAATCCTACCAATGCTACTAATTGATTCAGCAATGTGCACCAGTTCAATGGCACAGGCAGACTCCAATTCTTGGAAACATTACATCCACTCTAATTCTCCCCCCAAGGTCACCACAACCATCAGAAAATTGCCATACATCCTGACCCAGAGAGCTGTGTCTAAACAGCTATTATCAATAACCTGGGAAACTGAAGCACTGCACCTGAAAAGCATCAGCCACCACAAGTAAATCCTTCAGCTAACCACCCTGCCAGAGCAGCTCAGAGAGCAGTGGCAGAGAATAAACTGCAGATTTGTCTTGCAGAGGAAAAAGCAGGGTGTGCTAGATTTGCCTTTGCACTATTTGTTGCAATGTGTGTTTGCATACACTTTACTGCAACTGAAAGAGGGCAGGACACTCTGTTACCTGACTGAAGTTTTGAACTTTTATCATGAAGGAACAAGGGACTCATAGATGACACACTCTATGCTCAAGCTCTTTAACGGGTCAATACAAGGTTATTCATGCCAATAAATGACTTGATCTAGTCAGGACCACAATTCAGTATGAGTTTCTCAGTCTGATTCTGATAATAAAAACACTGTCATCAGCTTCCCTAGATGTGAAGGCATTTTACCAGAACCATTAAAGACTAGGCATGAAGTTAGCATCAGAAGCAGAAGGCACAAGAAACCATGAAGCAGTATCAGAAAAGGTCAGCTACATCATTCTATTTTCAAGTCCAAATCCACCAAGTCAGGGGGTTCTTACTGGAGGACACAGAATATGCCATGACTACAGACTGTACACTTTTATTCCTTCTGTTTTTTTCAGTGATGAACTTGAATGTCTCCTCTCTTTTCACAGATAAGGAAGGAAAAAGGAACAGCCCTTCACCATGGAAATAAGAGCAATTACTACCTATACCATCAAATACTTTAGGGACAGCCCAGTAGCCCTATGAATTGTAGAATCTCAGATGCTGTTTGGTGTCTAGGTCAGGCCACAGAGAAGTAAGACATCCAAGTCTCTCTGAGACAGGACCCTCCATCTCTTACACAAATGAGCAACCTCTCAGTACCCAGTATCGGCAGAAGGAACAGGATTATCCAAATGACTAAGGATTTGCACACTGACAGGACCAGGACTGCTTACCTAAGGGTGGATCAGCCAAAAATATAAACAGTGTTCGAAATTATAGGTGGTGCTGTGAGCCCAACCTACACCTTGTATTGTCCAACATATCCTACTACAAAACCCTGTTTGTTCCTCGGCACTAATAACTTTGCAAACCTGAACTAAAACTGGGAATAGAAACAGGATAAGTGGTCCAGGATAGGCAAGCAAGACACAGGAAATACAAAATCCTGGGGCGGGGGAGAAATGTGGAATGGGCAGCTGGACAAAAAAAACAGACAAGCTGGACAAGCAGAACAGATACAAATACCAGTGGGGGCACGCAGAGGTGTGGAAGATCATAGGAAAAGGAAGGAGGGATGCATGGAGGAAGACTGGGAATCACAGAAGAAGAAACTGGGATGAGAGAACGTAGTGAGGAGCTTGGGGAGGGCAGAAGAAGATATGGCACTGGGACGGTGCTCATCAGGGAAGTATCTATGAATACTGAGGACACAAATGACACAGACAAGCACACCAGGAAGGGCGTATTTCTTTAGTCGGAGCCAAGTGCAACAACTATGGCACAGGGCCCACACAGAGAGCAGGGATGAGCTGAAACCCTGAGTACCCCTTGAAGGATCCAGCCTAATAAGGAGAGTAGGGGTGGATAGAGCCTGTGAACTCCTTACTATGTATGTCACAGCCAGCAGGAGAAGTAATTTCAAGTGTTAGACGCAACTTTATTTCTGACATTTTGTACTTCACAAGCACTTTTATACTGTTGTTTGGTTGGTTTGTTTTTGTAGATTTTTGAGTAAATAGAGAATGCTCTTATTTAGTCCTTCCGCTCAGCCCTTCACTGAACAGTGAGAATTATCCACAGAGATACTCCAGTGATCTACAGTTTGTGGTCAAACCACACAAGATCTCCCCAGCAGCTCCTAGAAAATGGGGAAAACCAATCACTGGCATTGCTCAATCCCACCTACTGCATCATAATATTTCTAGGGAGAAAGCTGCTGACCCTCACAAGTCTGTAACCACCCAGAAGAATTAGTGATCTGATACCTGACACAGTTTCAAAAAAAAAAAAAAAAAAAAAAAAAAAAAAAAACAACAAAAACACCACCTCTCAGACCATGAAAAGCTTTTTCATTTTTGGGTGTCTTTTTTTTTTTTTAACCAAACAGAACCAACAGGCACCAACAAAAATGTCATACCAGAAAGCAAGCACTCAAAATTGGAAAATTGGATAAATTTAGTAAGACGTCATGATTCAACTACAATTGAAGGAAATCCACACTTAATTTCTCAAACAACTGCTATCATACAGTTCAAGCAGTGTTTTTCCTTCAGGCAGAGAAGACACCAAATACACACTACTTCTCAATTTACTACTTTTTTCCTCTTTTCTGTCTTTCAATTAGAGAACATTGTCATTCCACATGCTTAATACAAGCCTGAATAGAAATGACACGTGAGAAGCTTTTGCCAGGGTTAAGTCCTGACACAGCTGTTGGAAAAACCCAAAATGAACATTTTATCCAGGCCAAATCAGTGTTCTTTTCACTATTTATATTCTTGGATCCAGCAGCTGCAAGTGACGCTACAGGTCATGTTGGCCAAAATGGGCAAGGAATCTGAAGACCCTCTCAAGTTTTGGAGGCTTGCTGCAAGTTTAAGTAGAATACCAAACTCTGGTTAGAACTGATTTTTCAGCAAAAATTTCCATTCTGAAAAAAAGAAAAAAAAAAAAAAAGGTGCCTTTTTCCTGCTTTCATTTTTCAGCACCATAGGATCAACAGTGGCTGCTCAGCTGATAATGCCCTCTTTATTTGAAATTATTTTTCTCCTTTCACCACCCACATTCATCTGGGACTTATTCAGTATTATTCTGCCTGACACTGGTCCAAAACAGCAAACAATTTCTTTAACAGCACAATAAGCAGAGAAGACCCTAACAGAGCTGCTTCGTTATCTAATAACCCCCTTCCACAGCACAAATAAGGCTGAAAAACTTGTAAGCAGGATAGATACAGCTGTGCCTTTAACACCACAACCTCTCTGGTATTTTACATTTGGCATCTGGCATTTTACAAGCAGGGAAACATTTCTGCTGTACTTTGGCCTTCTGTCATCTGAGAGAGGTGGAGATTTATGCCCTTTCTCCTTCTGAATTAGACTACTTCAGTGCCCTATTTTATATTCCTACTGACAGGTCCCTATTTTGTATAAAACAAAAGGTACTACTGTCACTGTGTTGCATGGCCAAGGCCCTTTCCAGCTGAAAGAGAAGTCCTGCCACTGAGTCAAGCAGCAAGATGTAACTTTGCAGCTAAAACTGTGAGGCTAAAATAACTTTGCCCAGCAACATATTAATTTCCAGCAGGATTTGATAAAATTATAATTCACTCTCCAGAAAAAATACTAAAACATTAAATATATTATACCGAGAAAGTCAAAATAGGTCATTCAATCAGAGTTATTCCCCCTTCATTTCACACATAATACAAAGCAGTTAAGTAGTTTCTCTTGCAATTAGCATCATCTTTGTCTCCTTGGTGTCTAAAATACACTGGAGATACAAAGCTGCTCTGTACTGCAGCCCAGGTCCTGCTTCCCACCATCACCAGCTCCTCAATAAATACAGAGGTGAAATCCCATCTTCAACGATTTCAACAATAATTTTCTTTTGTTATTCCAATTCCCTGGTCTATCATCTCAAACAATAGGCCTTTTCCCTCTGATTAAAATGGAATACAGGCGCGCTCAGGAAGAACCCCAGCATCTCCAGCTGCTAATGCACATCCCACTCTTCCTCCAACCAAGACCTGGCAGAGCCTTGAAGAAAGTGGGTTAGAAACAGTCTTCCTGAGGAACGGCGGGGTTTAAGAGATCCTTCCCGGATGTGAGAAGTCTGACATATGCTTCAGACGCATTTTAATTTAGAAGAATGTTGGAAAGATTTTATTTATGTTTCTAATTAGGTAAACAGTATGCTTCTTCCACCTGCTTTGAGCTACCCCACTAGGCCCAGTAGACATCAGATGTCTATGAACATACATCATGTTGATTTACACCCTACCGCTAGCTCACGGAATCCTTCCACCTCCCAGTCCCGTATGCCACTACCTTATGGACTACACACTTCCCTTCTTTTTTGTTTGGAAAATGGCCTCACAACTGATTTTCAAATACCTTCCTAAGCACACAGCTCTCTTCCCCATAGCTTTACATAGAACAGTTCCTCATAAAAGATTTCTCTCCTACCCCAAGCATGCAAACCTTCTAGCACATTTTAATCCGAAGTATTTTTGCTGCACATGAATCAGGATGAAAGAGCACTGGGGCAAGAAATAAATCTCAACATGCCATGGGAAGTGAAAATCACACTGTCAACATCATGATGAACATGATACTAGGTTGGAGCTTTTGACTGCTGCACAAGCTAGGCTGGAAACCTCTAGCCCAATTCATGCAGAGCTGATGTGACTTCCATCTGCAAATCAAAGATTTTAGATGTAGCCCACTTATCTGGGACGCATATATGGCTGAGGCTACAAATTCAAAAAATGCTTCAGAGTTTTTACAGCTCCTCCATGGCAGCATCATTTTCAGTGCCAAAGTTCTTGTCCTACAAAGGCACAGAAGGGTCAGCAGCCTCCCATTGTAGGTCTTGATGCATACTTAAAGTAGCATTCACTCTGAAACCTGACATCTCACACAAACGGTTTTGAGTTCCCCCATACAGTAAAACTCTTCAGCATAATAGATCATGTTGCACAAAAAGAGGGACAGCAGCTCTACACATCTCAGCTTACAAGCATCTCAGGACATGACTTGAACTGGCGTCACCTTCTTGTACAAATTCCTGGAAAAAAACATTCTCTGAAAATTAGTCAAGGTCCAGAGCAGTTGTGCAGAACAAACAGTAAATTATAGGCTTTCAGGAAACCACATCACTGCTCTCTGCACAAAACCAATCAGCAAAAAAGGTGATAACGTGGGAACTTGCACTCACAATAAAACATTCTTTCTTGAGCACTGTTCTCACTTGTCAGATGCCAAATTTTATGTACTAAAGCATATCTAGAACTTAATACGTGAAACTGATAAATCCTCCATGAAGTATTAGGAAATATATTTACACAAGATTTGGGTTCACACAAAGTTGGAAACTTTTGATCTGTATTAAGTCTCCCATTTAAAGGTATGTTTACACTGCAAATTTCAAGTAAGAAAGTGGTGTTAACCTTGGTCACAATGTGTCTTTGGAGAGCTGCAATAGGTGCTTGAAGAGATAGTGTGGAGAGAAAAAAACCCAGATACAGCAGGATTTAAAAGCACTGCTATGTGAGTACGTATCAAGACAATTCAGTCCGCATTCTAGATAAAACAAATATGGCCCTGGAATTCAGCCCATGTCCTAAAATTATTTCTTTAGAATAATGCATTTATTCTTCTGCATCATATTTTGGAAAAAAAACATAGAAACCAATGTGATACAGCATGAGAAAACACTAAGTTACAAGGGCAGATTGTCTCCAGAGTCAGAGCTGCTGACTGTCTAGACTAGGAGTGCAGCTTGTATTAGATATAACTAGGTAATTAACACATTTTTAAACAAAGCTTTGTTTACTTAAGTATGACACTGTTACTAACGCTCCCTGGTCATACTCAGTCTTGACATGGGTCTCAGGCTCAGCTGCAATCAGGATTTTGGCACTGCTAGCTTGAGTCTGTCTAGCACTAATGCAAATGTGTGCTCCTGCCTTAACATGGCCTTTAGCAGGGATGACAGTCAGACCTGCCTTCTTTATTTCATGGAAGTTCTTCTCTACCCATGAAAGTTGCACTGTCATAAACCTACACCCATGCAAACTCTTTTTCATTCCCACTTCAAACTGGGCAGTCACAGCAGCCAGGACGCAGAGTGAGGCCTCAGCAGATACATCCTGATGTTTTTGGGTGTTCCTCTATCTGTTCTCCCACAGCAGACCGCTGTCTGTCCTCATCAGTCTTCCGACTTATCTGTTGTCTCCCACTCCTCTAGGGCTGGGATAAGCAGATGTTACCTCCCTGTTCAAGTCCTGGCAAGCAGCCCGGACCTGCCCTTTCTGCTGGTGTGACTCAGGAGCCGGCAAACCTACCGAAAACTCTTTCCTAGGACTGAGTCCCACCCACTGATCACAGTCCCGGGAGTGCCATGGCCTCCACTGCTCCCTAGAGAGAGGCAGAGACCTCGGAAGGCCAGGGATGGGAAGACAGGTTGGCCTGAAGACACTGCAAGGCTGAGGGCCGAGTTACAAGGAGATCCACAGCACAAGAGAGAGTGTGAAGGCAGCTGAGAGCTAAGTGTCAAAGGAGAAAAATGGCTCCTTTGGCAGCACTCCTGCCTCCTGCCCTCATTCCAGAGCTCTCAACTAGGTTTTGGCGTGGAGACGTCAGCACAGATCCACCCTTCACCTCGGCACGGGCAGTGGGTGAAGGGACGCAGAAGTGGCGTGATGCAGTGACTCACCCCATGGAAATGCACCCGACCACGAGCAGCTCTCAGGTGTATGGCAGCCCCAGGCTGCACAGGCACAGCCCTGCACCCACAGCCTGCTGACCCCCAAAACTGGAGGCACACACTGCAAAGGCCCTTTCAGCGCCACACGGCGCCGTCCCTGCTTCAAGTGGTCCTTCCTCCACCTGTTCCTCCCACAATGGTCCATGGGCTGCCCCTACCCTTCTGTACCAGCATGCACCATCCTCACACCTCTCTTTACACGCAGCAAGTAGAAACTTCACCATCAGGGGAAAAATAATAAAGAAAAGCAAAATAATACCTTGCCAAATAAACATGTTCATGTGAGAACCCAGCATTCCATAATTCAGCTCTAAAGTATTTAGCATGTTGTGATAGAGCAAGCAATACACTCAATTTGTTAGCACAAGTTTGTTATAAGAGCTAATTTTCACAAAGCCTTTCTTTACTAGTACAAATCCACAGAAGGGCACTTCTCTGTGTGTGAAATCTTAAGAAGGTATTTGAAAAAGTATTTAAATAGCCATTATTTTTAATAGGTACCAGCATACAGATAAAGAAAATTGCCCCAGTAAGCAAAGTCCAGGTAGGACACAAATAGAGTTATTAACAACATATCAATGCTGCTACCTCCCAACCTGCATCAAATTCCCTGCAAAGCAGCATCAGAAGCACATCAGCCCTTGAGCAAATGTGCAAGGTGGGTGGCCCAAAGAAAGGACTCTGGCTTTGCAGGGCAAGAGGGGCTCCTCCTGGACTTCACAGCCAAACATAGCACCAGGAGAAACCACTCTGGCAAAAAACAATGCTCTTCTCTAGCCCTATGGGAAGGCATCTCCTTTGCTATTTCACACCAAGGATGAGGCAGGGCACTGACGCAATCGCTCACTTGTTCCCAACCCCTCACACTGCATTGGCATTGCTCTTCATCAGTCCTGCAGCCTAATCGTCTCCGTGTTGTATCCCCAACCAAAACTGCACAATAAGCCTGGCACAGCTACGAGCCAGCCCTCCACGTCCCACGGAAGTGCACCATGCAACCCTTCAGCTGGTGTTACAAGTGGGGAAGGATGAAGAAGGTGAAGTAGAATGTAATGTCCCTGGAGTCTCTCAAAACAGGAATGAGAAACTGGGTTATGGGGAATTGAGGCACAGATTTTTTAAAAAATATTGGTATTTGGAAATTGAACAAGTCCTCTCTGGTTCTTACTCACCTCACAGGTTTTAGACCAATGATCTGTGACAACCCTTACCCAACACACTACCCAGGATATAACTTAGGTAATGCAGTTGATGAATATAGCAAGACTCCTACTGTTGTTGGAGATCATGCCCCACTCCAGCAGTGGCCGGCTCTCAATGGCTGCAGGAGCCCAAAGGTCCATCATCCTCATCCACACAGAGCTGAAGATGACCTCCCTGCAAGGCACCATGGTGTGCCCCAGCCACTCCTACATCCCCTCTCCAGCCCAGTACACCTGAACTTTTCCTACTGCATCACTCCAAAGTGCATCACCACAGGACTCCAGATGCCCCTGCAGTTCCTGGCAAGCTGAGAAGCACAGCTCTTTCTCTGCTGCCTCAGGCAGATGAGCAAGAGCTGTACCCACCACTAGCAGGAAATGCTCAGAAACATGCTAGCTCGCTTGGGAAGCTAAGGTGTCAAATAAATGCCAAATACACATGGGTAAGGAGTTGGTGCCTATCAGTGGTACAACTGTATCCCACACGCATAGCTGGAACATCAGGAGACTGGTACAGCCATGATGAGAAGCATGGGATACCCCAACCTGACCTTGTCTGAAGCAAGTTAGAACAAAACATCTCACTCTGAAGGAAAACCCCCTTCTGCAGACAAGCCACTCTTTAATAATAAGTGTTAAATGGACTATTCAAGCAGGTAATTAATGTTAATTAACATACGTCAGGCCATAAATTGGCTAGATGCACCTCATTTTCCAAGCTTGGTGTGTGGCAATGCTCAGGAAATTGTAACAGAACAATCTAAGTTTGTAGAAGCACAAAAAAACCCGAGCAAATAAAAGGTTAAGCATAATCTTCACTTAACTCATGGTGTGCTGAGCCAGCAGTACAGAAAACTGCATGACTATGCACATTACTTGAACACTTCATTTTGCTCCTGAACCGCTGTGCTACGCACATATTGTCAGTCCCAAGAAAAGCCACATAAAAAAACCCCAAACAAACAACAACAACAACAACAAAAAACCCTGCAGTTCCCTGAGTGCTGTGTTATCAGTCAGGCCTTTACTGGGATTGTCACTGTGTGTGGGACCTGGACCCACCTCCTGTTCCAGGACCTGGCCAAGCTGTGGCCCTTTCCAGAGCCAATTTGCAAATCGCAGTTTTCCATGGTAAGGTGAACAAATCAGCAGCAGGAGGATGCTCAGAGCCCGCCCTTCTCCAGACTGAGTACCTCCAAATGCACAGGGCCTCTTGCCTTTAAAACAAACTAATATTGACATTTTGTAATGCTGCCCTTGGGCACATTTTCTGTGACAGACATAGTAGTAAGGCTTTTTAAAAAAGTGGGAGAGAAACAAGAACATGCAGAGACTTCAGTCTAAGTAGCAACTTGCATTAGGAAACACTTTCAGTTTCTCCTTTGGCAAACTGCCACTACACCAAGACCCACTTTAATTGCATTGCAAATAAGGAACAATCCTCACAAAAGATTTTCCATACTTCCACGCAAAATAGCTGGCTGCCAAAATCTAGCAGGGCACCTTTAGGAGGCTGCCACCTAGAGAAATGCTTTGGCTGGTTATCTTGTTTTCCCTTATCTCCAAGGCAATCCCTTCGGCCTCCCTTTGAAGGCTGCACACCCACCGTAATTTTCTGGGGTGGTTTTCAGACTTTTTCACCCCGTCCACCCCAGGCGAGCTGGCTGAAACCCACCCAGCCGCTGCAGGAGGGTGCGGGGGGGCTGCCCCAGAGCTGCCTACCTTCTACTCAGGGCTGCTACTTTGTCCACATCAGCACAAAGAGCTTTCACAAAACCACACAGCTAACCCTAATCACTCGCCTTTCTAAATGCACCAGCACGTGCCCAGCCTCCCCTAATCTCCCAGGATTACAGCAAAGTAGTGTAGCACCACCAAAATGACCCGAATACAAAATGGCCTCGAGAGTAAGACACTGCTTGCTTCACCAGGACAACACCAAGCAGGCGCAGGATGTCCCAGGGCAGCAGTGCCAGGGTATTTCTCCTCCCCAGCCCCACAGTCTCAGACAGTGTTTGTTCAAGCCAGTGCAATACATAGGATATAGCTGCCACTAAGGTGGTTTAATTTTTATTAGCCTTAACCGTGTACTTTCAAACACATAGGTAAGAGTAGAAGCCAACCTCTTACTCTCAAACTTCCTATTTTAAATATGCTCAAATTTTAAATAAGCACAAATATTGAAACTAATAAACCTATTATAGACAATGTCAATTGCTGCATGACTGTTTTAGGTAACCCTCTGTCTCTGAAGAATGGAGGGACACTGGTTCCAACATTTATCATGCAATACCACATCATCATTGACTGAAGGTTTCCCATTCACATCAAAAGTTGAGTTTATCAGAGCCTGTGATTCTTTGCAGATGAAGGCATTCACCAAAGTGATGTGTTTATGTTCGGCATTTAACAAGTCCTTCAGCAAAGGTGCTCCTCACTGTCACACTGTGGATCAAACAATATCAGTGATTCTGGGAGAGCTACTTACTTGGTCTCTCTCTCACTCCTCCAACAGCTGTCACCTGCCTGCATCAGCTGGGGAAAAGTGAGATTTTTGATGTACATTACAGACATGAAATAACAACGTACGCTAATATCTACATATGATTTCTTCTGGAAAGTTTAAAAAGTCATTTGTTACTCTGATACTAAAGTATACTTCTCTTTGATGCAAGACATTTGTTATCTAGTGGTTTCAACCGCTGGAACCACACATCTCTTTACACTGCTCAACACAAAAGTCACTTACAAATGTTTCTGAGTTATTTTGTTAAAGCACAACATAGTAAGGCTTTGATCAGGTAAGATGCTTAAGTAGCAAGTTTAAGCACACAAGTAATCCCAGCGAAGTCCCAAGGATCCATTCACATGCTTAAATCCATGCTCTCTTTGGTAGGTCAAAATTTAAAATAATCAGGCTACAGCCTGTAACTCAAACCCTTCTGTACAGATGAATAAGTCAACACAAAAATGTATTTTAAAAAATATAACAGAAGGCTGGAAAAAAAATTCTTGTCAGCAGTTAGTTAGGAAATGGAATCTTTATAGAAATAAAAAAGAAAAAAAAATTTAAAAGCAGAGGAAAAAAAGAAATTGATGCAGACTCCCGTTTTACATTGCCACTCCTGATAAAGACATTGTCTGTCATCCGAGGAAGGAGAAATAAGAAGAAAGAGAATGGTGTTACTTCCTTCTCACATCTTTGCAAGAAGATGATAAAAAGACACATCTTGTGTATCAGCATCTGGCTAACAGATTTAGACATCTGTCTACATCACTGGCAAATTTCTCAAGCCTTTTCAAGTCTCAGTAATTAGAGAAGAGACTAGCGCATTTGCTACACTGAAGGAACTGCAGCCCTTTGGTACATAGAGGCCAATAAAACATGGTAAGAAATAATGGAATGTTCATGTACAAAGTTTACAAAAACCTCCGCTTCAAAGTAAATACCCCAGCAGCTAGCGTTTATCTTTTATGGGAAAGATGAATACAACAGAAGTAAAACAGAATAGACTTCTGATATGAAAAACAAATCAAAGCAAATCAGCTACATTTAAATTTGGGAATTGCTGGTATCTCTGTATAAAGGACAAGATTCACAGTCTTGCCATACCGCTTAACAAAGAGGAAAATAGTCCCCCTAGTGTACTCTCCATGTAGAAAAGGCTGTTTCACAAGATAGTGCTGCAAGAAATTACAAAATTGTGGGAAGAGGTACGGAATTACTTAAGCTGTAATGAAACTGGGCACCTCTACTATGTACACACAAACTCGCTTTTTCAGTCTCCTACTTCAAGATCATTGAAGGAAGCAAGTGCTTCAACCGAAATACTTGCAAGGTAAAACTTTGTTTTTAAGTCAGCACACTAGTTTTGTGACTGCAGGACTTTGACTGGGTAGCAGAAATGAGGAAAGATCTAGTCATCTAGGAGCTCTGTAGAAGTACCTGGAACAGTCACCGAGCACAGCGCATTTCACAAGGGTGAAACTAGCTCACCCTGGGATCTCTTCCCCCCTCCAGTGATGAAAAACATAAATACCTTAAATACCGACCTTCCCTAAGCATCTGAGACAGAAGCAGATATTGGGACATGCAAGGAAACCCTCTCCAGTGGTTTGGAAGTGTTCAGGATTGTACCAGCCGGGATGGCCCGTGGCACACAGGAGTGTTGGGAGCGTGGTACCTCCGCAGCAGTGCATCGTACACTACTGCCCTAGTTAGCTTCAGGCACTATTAGGTTAGCCAAGGTCCCATCAGGGCCACGGGGAGGTGGAAGCAAAGGAGGTTGTTGGGGGGGTATATTGGGCAAACCTTATCCGAATTACCGGAAACATAATAAATGCCTTCCTAACCACATCTGAAATATTCACTTCTGCTTTAATGCCCTAGGCAGAAAAAAAAAAAAAAAAAAAAGTGATAGTTGTAACTTTAATTTATAGCTCTTAAAATAATTGTTTGAGGAGAATAATCCTGGCTATGTTTATGGATTATGGTATTCGGCATATCTCACTGGAAACAGTATTAATATTTCACATATAATAATACATAAGGTAGTAAGACCAAGTTCTCTTCTTCCCTTCTTTTAAAATAACAATTTTCCCACTCAGTGGCAGAGCAGAATATTGTGAAATGGGCTTGCTGCCTTCAACGATGAATTTAGCTGTGTAAAAATACTCTAAGTTAACATAAAAGTCTTCTAACACAGAACTATCTTCTGTTCATTTAAAATCTCAGAGTAACTAGCAAACTGAAGAAGTCTAATGTGAAAAGCTGACATTAGGTCCTGAAGAGTTGTATTCATTACCTGTGAAGGAAAAAAAGACGATAATAACGCACAATGTGTTTTAACATCAGGAGATTAAGATGGAGTTCCCATATAAGAATGTTGCTCTGCACAAACTAAGCTACTCTCCAGCCAAGAAACAGAAGTAGTCCTCTTCTGAATGTATACGCACTTAAAAAAGAAATCCTAGCCTTGCTAAAGAATTACATTTTCCAGTTTTAGATGCCTGGCAAATTATTAGCTCCTGGTCTACCCTTTGCCCCCTCCAGTACGCCCCTACCACTCACGCACAACTGCACCCACCATTAACGTGACCGAATGCCTCACCCTAACTTCCGAGACAGCTCACAATCATTAGAGGCAGAATTTGCTGCTACCAGTATGCCTGCATCTTGTGAGAAAGGTCATCCTAAAGGCTTGTGAGAAACTTCTGAACTAAATTATAACAGAAGAATCTCAAGGGAACCAAGTTTTTAACATTTTAATTAGCTCCAAGTACCAGTTAATGCTGCTCAGCAAAGGAATCAATATCAAATTAACAGTATAAATTGTCAGAAAAATTGTGACGGTATTAAGGATATTAATCAATGTAAGCACTTCATGTTATGGCCCAGATTCTGCTTCTGCTAGAGTGAAAAGGAGTTTTGCCACCAAATTCAGCCAAAACAGCATCAGGCCTGTTGTTAGGTAAGTCTTCGTTTGAATCAGATATTGAGAATTTACTGAAAATTCAAAGGACCAGATAAAAATGCTGGATTTGTCATAGCAGCTGACATCTAAAGCCACTGCTTCTGTGTTATACCAAACAACTTACGAAGGCACAGGCTGTCATTGGAAGATGTAACCCTTTATCACACTCTGCGTCACACTTGTAAAGTCAGATCAAAATTCAACACCTAATACAGACACAAAAGCTGTAAAAAGGATGCGTGGTTTTAAAAGCCTTGTCTTCAACTTAGCTACGCCAGCGATGAACTTTGTATTTTCCCTGGCCTGAGACAAGTCTGTCAACTAAATACTTCCTCTACAGTGCTTCATTTGGAAGGTAAAAATCATAGAGCCCCACTTCAATTCCTAGCAGCAAGTCTTGCCCAGGCACCAAAATACAAGACAGGGCTGCTAGTACAGAAACTGCCAGAAATGTTTTATCTGCACAGTATTTCTGACCAACTTGTATACTGAAAGTTATCACTTGATCCAAATCTAGACAGATTCAGAGAGAAAATGTAATTTCTCTATAAAAGCATTGAACTTGCTGGCAAATTCATTTTCAGCCATACATTCGAAAACTCCGGGTCAGATGCCGCTAGTATCGGCCCTGAGCAGCAACTGAACCTTGCCGGGATTTCCTTCTGCAAACAGTATCGGCATCAAGCAGCACCTGCATTTCTGTACAGCTGCAAGTACGTGACATTTCGGCGTCCAACAGACGCTGACAGATGAACAGGAAAGCGAGAAGAAAAAAAGCAGTTCTGGAAATCACTTCAAATGTGCTTTACGTGCAGCTCTGGCTCCTTGTAGGCCCTGTAAGACTTTCTTGAGGGTGAAACCCTGCCTGCCTGCAACGTGCTTTTGCACGTGCTGAGTAAACAAGCCACAAAATCAGATTTTTTTTCCCCCTCGTTTATTAAAACGGTAGTACTCTTAGCTGCTCGCTGTCGCAGTGCTGGACAGAAAACGCTGGGCTATCAGTAGACAGTGCTCTCATACGCTGGCACCGCAGGAATCACAAACCAAGCGTTCCCGCGGCTGAACAGCCAATAACTCCATGCTTTGATTAACTTTATGAAGAAATGTCAAAACTGGAATTTCCCTCTATTGCCTTTAAGGAACACATGGGCAAAAAACTGAGGGTTTTCTTCACAAAAATAATAAGTCGTTCTGTATTTGAGATTTGAGACTCAGACTGACCATGCATAAAAGCAATTCTGCTCATTTCCATCATGAGTTACCTGTGGTGTTACCATAACTTTAAAAAAAAAAAAAATCCACAACAAAACCCACACACCTTAGAAATATTTTTCTTTCTCTCTTTCCCTCTCTCTTTCCCTGCTTATGTGTATCACAAAAACCAGCTCCGCTCCAGCGTGTACTCTGCCCCCAGAGTGAACAGCCCTTACCGCTTATACACAGCAACAGAAAAGAGACAAAACTTTCCTTAATCCCTCCCTTAAAAAAAGCAAAGTCGACAGGGAGACCACCATCAACACGACCAGCACCAGCGCCCGGAGGGCTGCTGTCGGGGCCAGCCGCCAGCACCGCGCTCCGCATCCTCCACGGGCAGCCCGCCCGTCGGGGCGGCGCGGCGGGAGCGGCGTGCCCCCGGGATCCCGCCTCACCTTCCACCCGGCCGAGCTGTTGCTGTCGCCCTTGTCCTTGAAGTAGGGCACGCAGCGGACCATCCAGTCGTAGATCTGGGAGAGAGTGAGGCGCTTCTCCGGGGAGCTCTCGATGGCGCGGGTGATGAGGTCGGCATAGGAGAGGTTGCCCCACGCGTTGCGCCGCGACGAGCACTTCCTCGGCGCCGCCGCCGGGCCCCCGCTCAGCCCCCCGCCGCCTGCCGCCGCCGCCGCTCCCCCCGGCGAGAGGCTCGGCCCCTCCGGGCCGCCGCCGGGCAGCGGGGCCAGCAGCCGCGCCGCCTCCTCCGGCACGGCGGTGGTCGCCGCCGCCGCTTCTCCGCCCGCGGGGGCCGCGCTGCCGACGGTCATGGCCGAGCCGCCCCCCTCCTCCTCGTCGTCCTCCTCCTCGGGGATCATGGAGGCGGCGTCGGCGGCCGACTCGCCGGCGGGCTTGGCTGGGCTGGCCTGCAGCTCGGGCCTCTGCAGGGGCCAGGTGCAGGAGCGGGGGCGGCTCTGCGGCTCGAACTCGGGGTCCAGCTCCACGTCCAGGGGCGAGAGCGGGGCGGGGGGCGACGCCTCTGCCATCTTGGCCTCCCCCGCGGGCGGCTGCGGGGCGCTGCGACGGGACGGGCGGGCGGCCGCCGACCCCGCTCCTCCTCCGCCGCCTCCTCGGTGCCGACGGGAGCCTAGCAGGCGGGGGGCCGCCGGGCGGGCATGCCGCGCTCCGCTAAGGCTGGCCGGCTCTCCGCTGCTCCCCGAGCCCCGCTCCCCGCGGGCGATGCGCACGCCGGAGCTGGGAGGCGGGGGGAGAAGGGGAGGGAGGGAAAAAAAAAAAAAAATCAGATTAGGAGCCGGAGCGGCCGCGCAGGGCGGCAGCACGGGCCGGGCGGTGCCGGAGGTGCCCGCGGCGCTGCCCTCCGCGCCGGCGGAGCGGCGGCCGCTCCCGCGGTGCGTGTGTGCGTTTGTTTATGTTTCACTCCATGCGGATGCAGAAATAGCTCCAGCGGGAACCGCGCTGTATTCCGCCGGGAGAGGACCCCCCCACGCCCCCGGCGCCTCCGCGCTCGCTCCTCGGCGCTTCCGCAGATATCTTGCCTTTTGGGGGGGTGGTCCTTTGCGCCCTCCGTCGGCAAGAGGGCAGAGAGAGGGGTCCTTTGGGTTACACCGAAGACTTTTTCCTTCTTCAAAACGCTCTAAAAGGAGCCGAAGTCTTAGCATACATCCAACTGCACACTAGCGTAAACCTGTCACTTTGCGGTGCCCCCAAGCCACACGCAAGCAACCCCCCAAAATCTCAGAGCCGACGGAGCAGGGGTTAGGAGAAGGCCACCTCGGGGGCTGGTCGGTTAAAAAAAAAAATAGTAACAAATCCTCCTTCTTGCAGGGAAAAAGCAACCACAACGGAACAAATCAAATCACCAGTCTTCCAACAGGTCCAGTAGCTTTAAGCCCTCCCTAGGGCTGCCAAAGAGAATAGGTTTTGTTCCAGCATCAACACCACATTCATAACCTCCTTGCTCCTGCTGCTGCCATCTTGACAGTTTTTCCCCCCTTCACTTAAGTAATTTAAAAAGCGCAGGCAGACGAGGCAGGGAAAGCCACATCGGCAGGGGCGGGAGGTGCCGGGGGGGTGCTGGATCGACAGCCACCTCCACAACCGGCAGCAATCGAGATCCGAATTCACGGGAGGAAGAAGCAGCGCTGCTGCATGGTTCCTGCTGCTCCTGCGCCTTCAGCTCCAGAGAGCCTTCCCTTTAAAGGCGAAGGATGGGAAAACGGCAGAGCGCCCGCTCCCCCTGCGAGCAGCCGGCGAGAGGCAAGCGATCCGCCCGCGCCCAGCCCGTCCGCCGCCGCAGCCCGCCCGAGCAGCCTGTCACCCTGCTCGCCGCCGACTTCCACATCCCTCCTCCTAACAACCACCGGCAGCAACACAAAGTTATAGACACACGCAGGGAGGCTCAACCAAACCGCACGGCTCGGCACGGCCCGCCCACGGGCGGGCGGCGCGGGCAGGAGCCGCCCCAATGGGGCGGGAGCGCCGGGATGGGCGGGGGGAGCCGCCGGGATGGGCGGGCCGGAGAAGCTGCCGGCGCCTGGCGAGAGCCGCGCTTCTTTGCTCGCTGTCCCTGCGGCTCCGGAGTCCTCTCCGGCCGGCCTGGTGGAAAGCGCTCAAGCTTTTTCAAGTACCCGGTAAATCTTTCCAAGGGTTGTATTAGCCCCGTTTCTTTTCTGTACTTGTTTCCACTGGTCATAAATTATTGGTGCACGAACTATTCTGATAAACTTTAAAATACAGAGTCTAATTTAGTAATTCTTTGCAAACTTTGACTCTGCCTGTGGGTGATGCCAGGAACACGTTCAGACATGTCCACATGTGAACATAATCCCGCTGTACCTCCTCCTTGGAGGCCATTCCCTAGCAGAAAGCTCTCCAAAGTAGCTCACTTGAAGATGCGGTTAATTATGGGTTCAATAAAGGGGTGACCCACAAAACCAAAGAACATAAAAGCTATTAATATGGACGTAGTTATAAATACTTCACGCGGCAACTTCTGTGTATCGGTTCTCACTTGGCTTGACACCGACCTAGACTGTAGACTAGATTTAGTCCAACGGTAGCATTGTCTCTGAGACAAGGTACAGTCAATAGCATGGACTGAGAAGCAGGTGTGCTTCTGAAGCTTTGCTGGATAGAATTAGGAGACAAATTAAACTATTCCTGATGTATTGCATTACAGACAAATAGAGAGATTTGAAAACTATTCCGTTTGATTAGAAAAGAGCAAGGCCCTGAATCCTGCATGCCTTCCACATCCTGCTAAGTAAGGCCTAAGGCCCTAAGGATTGAGTTAGGTTTTAAATTCAAGTGGCACTGAAGTTAGGAATAGTTTAGTGTTATTTTATTACAAGGGACAGCATTTCAGCATGCATACAATTAATCCCTGACTATCTAAATATAGCAGGAGACACTGAATTAATCGGAATGAATGCAGGTTTTGAGTAATGGAAATCATTTTCATTCCAACTCCAATTTGGGTCACAATGTTGAGTGGCTTGCCATGTCTTTTTTTGTAATATGGCCCCTACAGGAAGGCAAGCCAGCTCAAAAAGACACCAGCCACTCTGCAACTGTGACACTGGCATTCATGTGTATGATTTAGCAGTAGGTAAGGAGGAAAACCATAGTGGCATTGAAGAGCCACCAACCAAGTTCAGACAAAAAGGTGCGGTGAGAAGATGCTTAGTCTAACACCACATCTCCAAGGAGCCTTTCCTTGTGGCTTTCAGCAGTTAGCCAGAAAAGGCTGGCTGTGAAACTGTGACTGGTGCTGAGCCCTTTCCCAAAACTAGCTACTGCTTGGGGCTGATTTTGACCACTGCAGAAACCTCCACATGGAGTGCATTCTGAGGTTCCGGGGAAGCATAGCACTTTGACCTTGGGCTGGGTTACAAGCAGCAAATCTAGTCCTAAATGATATTATCATCTTCATTTATTTATTTAATTGGCATTGCATTGCTCTACAGGCACTGCTATTAGGTCTCATTGTACTGGATGAAGGCCCTGCACGTGGTTAGAAATGCTCCACTCCCCGGCAGAATTGCAGTCTAAGTGAGGCAGGAGAGGGCGGGAGAAAGGAAATAAGTAAGTAGTAACCCTATTAAAAAAGATGATGGACTGAGGCACTGAACAATTACATGACTGTACTGAGGTCATACAGGAAGCCCATGCCAGAACTGAGAAATAAAACTGGATCACCTGAGTGCCAGCCTTAAGCAAGTTTATCTGTCCTCTTCAGAATTCACTGGTATATCAGTTGCACGACCTTTATCATACGTCATGGTACCAGTTCTTCAGAGCTCCATGCACCATGTGTGTGCCCGTGATAATGCAGTTTAGGGGTGTAATTAAAACCACAGTATAATTGTTTCTACACATTTTGCTTATGAGAAGTACATGAGCAATACTGAAAGACACAGGAGCTCTGCTTATTGTCGTTCCATGGCTGGGCCCACTGAAATACACATAAAAACTGATCAAAATTTAATCTAAAGCCTGCACAATTTTCAATCTCTTCCTTTAAGTACTTTCATGCCTCAAGGCTGGGATTTTCCAAAAGGCTCCATTTATGGGAGTTTTATCAGTGACTTCAACAGGAATAAAGTTAGGCCAGCCCTCAGGCCATTTGAAAGCCGGCTCACTTACTTTGCCTACTTAGACTGCGAGTGTTTTAGGGCAGGGCTGTGTCTTCCTCTACATCTCCTTCTATCTACTACGGCCGCTCAAGCTGATGTGGGGGAACGTGTGCGCCTATCACAGTATCTGGATTATATGGATCAGGCAGGGTCACAGTCACATGGCAGCTAGAGAAGTGCAGGTGGCATTTCTAGTTTCACCTCTCACACAAATATCTTAACTGCAGAAACAGGGTTGGAGCTAAAGTCTCATGGGGGGTGGGAGACCTGAACTTCTTGTCAGTACAACATCGAGGACATCTCCCTGTAAAGTGTACTGCCGCTCAATAAATTAATGTTATATTGCACTTACGTTAAACAACGGCTGCATTGTCTACGTGGAACTCACACAAACAAGCATATCATGGGTTGTTTTGTAAGGCACCTGCAGCCTGGTGTCTGAGCAGTTTGTGTCCCCTGCAATAAGCCTGTGTACCCCTCCCATTCACCCCGTGAGAGAGTGGCTCCCTTAGTGTGTTTTTATTCTTCCCACAGTTCCCTACTGTGTCCTTTAAACACAGACTGGGCAACAGGCAATAGGCTTTGTGGCTGATTCAGAGCAACCTGGATGCTGATGATTACAAAGAAATGTCATTTATAAACTAGCCAAATTCAGACCCTGAGACTTTAACTTTCTGACCTAGTTTGACTAAAACTGGCTAATGGGTTTCACAGTTGTTACAGAAAGATTGGCTGACTGAGAGCAAGGGTCCAAATTGTTCTAAGGAAATTTGATGGGTTTGCCAAAGATAGATGCAGATTTGTAACTAAAAAAATTTTCCTGAAGTGATGAACAGCAACTTAAAGATCACTTCAAGTTGGATTCTATCAGCATTATTTATGAGGCCTGCAATATCAGTATTTCGCTGAAATCTCTCTTCTTAATGTCTCATTGAAAGAGCTTCTCAGTTTCCATTTTAAACCAATAGCCAGGTTCTTGATGCGCCATGGATGTGACCCAAATATACTTCGAGGGCCAGGAAGAAAGATAAGAGGTGGGGAAAAGCAAAAACTAATTGCACATTTTAAACCCTTTAAAAAAGCCTGCTCTTTAGGCTGACGTTGCTCAAAAGATTGCTTCATAATTTTTAAATACTCGGGAGTACATGGAGTTCTTGAGTTTATACTATTAGGGTGCAGTCAAATTGCTGAGATACAGCAAGAAACTCTGCCTTTTTATTATTATTATTCATCTTGGGTTATATGAAAGGATTTTGACTTGTGAAGATAGATAGCTCTCCCCCTTAGCTTGGGCTGGTCTGAGTGACAGAACGCCGTTCTGCCCCGCCACTGACTCGTTGCGCAACACGGCCATGTCCACTGAAGCCCGTCTCGGTTACCCTACGTGGGGTTAATTATACCCACTTATCGCTTAATTGCTCCATCATTATAACTTAACACCTTCCTGCGCCCACACAGCGCGGGAGGGGGAGCGGCGGCGCTGGCCCCGCCCCGCCCCGGCCCCGCCCCGGCCCCGGCCCCGCCCCCGCCGCGGCCCCGCCCCCACCAAGCTAGGCTGCGCCGTGCGAACTGAATGATGTCATGCTCCGGGGCCGCGCGTGACCGCCGGGGCCCGCCCTCGCTGCCCATTGGCCGCCGCCCGTCGCCCGTCAGTTCAGCGACGCGTCCCATTGGCCGGCGCCTCCGCCCCGCCGCCGCCCCTCGGAAAATAATAAACAATCGAGTAAAATGCGGCGCGGGGCGGGGGCTCGGATGGGCTCTGCGCCCCCTCCCCTGGAGCTGCCCCTCGCTCCCGGCGCTGCCTGCAGCCCTGCCGCCAGAAAAGCATTTTCCGAAGGTGCCGTGGCGCTCGCACGAAAATTGCCTTCAGCCAGAGGCTATCGCTGCACTGAGGACCAGGCAAAGCCATCTCTCGGCGTTCCCCGAGCCCCTTGTCTCAAAGCTAAGTTGTGCCAGGCTGCAGGTGCCCTCCAGATGTGGGCTTCGAGGCAGTGCAGATGTGTGCGGGGTGGGAGGGGAAGGGACTGGGTGGGTACGAGTCTGGCAGCCAGGTGTGCCAAATGCCTAGAGGTAGGGCACCGACAGGGAGACCTGGAAGCCACACCTCTGAAACTATGTCAGTGTGTTGGTTGTCTTCACGGGACAAAAAAACGTCCCCGAGGTGCCTGACCTGTCTGCATGGTGCAGTGCCTGATGCATCCTCAATCCTTGCTTCGTTGTGGCGGTGCTTACACAGCAGAGCCCTAAAAAAGCTGCCTCTCACAGCCCTGCTTCCCTCTACCTGCAAACAGGAGTCGCGCTTGTGCAGCAGGGGATTTAATCGGGCATCAGGTGACGAGAATGAGGGCTGCAGGAAAGGATTTACCTTCTCTCAGGCTCGCAGCCTTGCCTCTCCTTTTGAGACCAGGTGCCCAATACGGCCTATTTCACTTCCTCCAAAGAATTAATTATTTTCTCCCGTACGTGGCCTCTGGAGGAAGAGGTCTAAGCACCTCCCTCAAGCTGTCATCCTGTATTTCCAGTGATCAGAGCACTTGTTCAGGAGCTGAAGATGTGGCTCCTGGTCCTTTTCCCAGAACTTTACGTTTTTTTCTCTGACAGATGTTTGATGTAAAGTACATAGAGCACACTTTCAAAAGGGGACTGAAATCCAAGGTTGCTCCCCTCCCTTCCCCACGGCAATGTTATTATTGCTAGGTCATGGCCTCTCCTTGATTGCTCCCGTGAATGCCGAAGCCCCACCCTCTCCTCCAAGCAGCAGTACGGGTTCAACAGGCTGGTTGGAAATGGAGTGCGTGGTAGGCTAGCCTGCCTGCCTGGTAAGATACTCTTCGGGAAGGTCAGAGCGAGACATCTGAACCCCTGTGGGCAGAAGAAGGAGAAAATTACTTCATGTCTCCTGGTTTGCGGGGCACTGCAAGGCATACAAGGGGAAAAGAAATCTCCCCTGGGGAGCTGAGGAAGGCTTCAAAGGGGCTGGTGAAGTGTTAAGCAAAAGCAGTCAGCGGCTTAGCACATGGTGGGGAAGTCGGTAAGCATTTGCAGCTGGTTCTCTCTCCCACCTCGGAGGAACTGGGTAACTGCTGACTCAGGAGCTGCATCAACTCAGAGGAATGGGAAGGGGGTCATGTTTCCCGAGTGCCTGTGCACGCCGCAGAGCGATGGGATAGCGCCGGGCACCTCCTAGCTGCTGTCCCGTCTTGGCAGAGTGATTACAGCAGCGTGCTCTAAGAAGCCACAGCGCATTGGTATGTGTTGGATGTGCTCTGAGCAGGCTGCGCAGCCGGGGCCGTGGGTCTCGTCTTGCAAGGAAACGTGTCGGAGCTACGAATTCCAGCACTGGGTCCAGGGGGAAGACAGGCACAGAGCTGCCCAGCCTGGGGTGGTCGTGGCAGAATATTATGTATCTTGAGATACCGACAGCCTAAAAATAGGATTTCATTGCCTCCAGGATTAGGCATCAGTTGAGCAGGGGATTTTAGGAGGGCAGTTCTGAACTTTAATGCCTCGGTTCTGCCCCGGCCCTGTTCTGGTATTAAAGACTTTACATTCCTTGCAGCTCATGTGGATGTCATTCACACATGCTCAGGGTTGCAGTTACAACAACTGCCCTGCAAACCCCTCCTGTATCTGAAAAGTTGAATTCTTCCATTGGCACACACCCTTGCCTGCCTTGCGAAATCAATTCCTTCAGTTCAGCAGACCAAAACATCAACTGAAGTCATTCAGTGCCAGATTACTTATAGAAAGGCAATGACAGTGAGAGCAAGACCTGATTTTATTGATTTTTCAGTTTATTTTTTGGGGGTACCATTTAGGTGAGCCAATCTAATTGAATACACGCTGATCTGCCAAAGAGCATGCTGCTTCTATATACAGCAGTTACTCATCATAATAGGCATATCTAGTTTAAAATATAGGTAGAGGTATTATAAACCTTGTTTAACCAAAATGGATTTCTTTTTTCCCTTGGAAGTAAACAGGGAAAACTGGGAAGGAACTCTAGCTGAGGTCTGACAGATGTTCAAGTGTGTGAAGCTTAAAGAGGAACGTGTGCTATTCAGTTTGCTCATGGAGCCTTTGTGACCTGTAGTAATGATGACACAAGCTTTTTGGAATAAAAGGAAGAAATTAACTGCCGTGGCTAATTGCACCCTTGCTAGCTTGCTAACCAAGGACACCATTTGACTGTGAAAATTGTTGGTGTACCCAAATCTCTCATCTGGAGAGAATATCCAAAGTGAGAGTGTTCCCATATCTGTGGGTTAGAAGGGCTATTTAAAAAACTTCCTTTAATTGGAAAATTAAACACTATTGCTTTAAAACAGTGGTGCACTGCTTTGAAAAATTAAGATCATATGGAATCATTTATTGCTTTTCAATATGTATTCAGTCTCTGGTGCAATTTTATGTACTTGCTAATGCATAAAGTCTTTTGGAGCAGGAATAAAGCACCACAAAACATGATTTAATGGTATAGGGTCACCAGATCTGTTTCACATTACTGGATGTTTCAGTCTGCTGAAAAGAAGGGCTTGTCCCCAAACCAGTGAAACAACGACTCCAATAAATCTGAAATACTTTGGAAATATAATGCACATATCAACAAAAACTTTCAAAGGATTCAGTGGGGATTTGGCTGCATAAGAGATTAAAATTATGTGAATTTATATTAAGTAACAGGAAAGTTAAAACAAAGTCAGTATTAATAGTACAATGCTTGGTTGCAATTTAAGGCATCTTAATAAATCACGTTCTCAAACAGTACAGGCCTACATAAGCATGTGACTGTAAGAGAAAATAAGAGCAAGTAATCCGGGAGTGCACAAAAGTGCTTTTGTTTGTAGTGCTGTGGTCACTGGAAGTGCCTATTCTCGTCCTTTTTCACAAACACCTCTGGCTTCTTCTTCCAGAAATCCTATCCAAACGTTTTTGTTCTGACTTAGTTAGAGGGCTTTGTGCTTTGGTTCTTTTCATATGACTTGTTCAGGGTTCAGTCTTACAGTGTCTTTCCTCTGGCGAGAGACTGAGGTGGGTCTGATGCCTTTGCTGCTTTCTTTTTCCTTTTGCCTTCGTTTTGCCCCCAGAATGACAAGAATGGAGCAGTCTTTGCTCCTGGGGCCTGGGCATTTCCCTTTCATAGGTTCAGCAGGGATCAACAAGAAGAGGCCGAGTCTGACAAGTAAACCACGCATGGTTTGAGCCACCTGGCAATGAACTCTGCAGGCACAGGAGGCAACCTTTCTGCCTTTATCAAGAACCTGAGAGCAGTATAACTGTCTGGCTAGTTATAATTTAACAGAAACTCCATTTTCATCTCACTGTGCTGATACGCTTTCTTTTAAATGTCATCTGTAGAGTCTCCCAGTGAGTGGGAGCTTCAGTTTTGCTTTGCATTTCTTACAGATACTGACAAAAACCAGTCCACTAGGTTACTGAATAAGAGCCATATTCCTTCTTAGAGGCCTAAGCACACTAAAAAGAGTTTGCAGTAACTTTAATACTTCAATCAAAATGTTTTTCAGTATATATTTGTCATTTATAGCCAGTAGAATAATTGACTGATTCTTTTATTAATTTTGAAATCTTACATTTTCAGCAGCTTTATTAAGCAAGTAAATTAATCTTCAGCTTTCCTGTTGCTTGTTTCCTGAGCTTGTTCATCACGGCTGTGCCTTCCATCATTCTTTGGTAATTGATAGCAGTAATTTCAAATAAGTTCAGATCTTTTGTTCAAAATAAACAGAGTATGTGTGTGTCTTCTGGATCAGCCCCTTAATGTGACCTCTCTTGGCTGCTGAAATTATAGTATCAAAATAAAAATCTTCAGAAAAATGGAGCCAGTTGAATGAATACATAATTAGTATTAAAACCAATACCATGAGGACTAATTGCTGTCTGCAATTAACTTGCACCCAGATCTTACATCTTGGCCAAAATCTTAAATCTTCTTTAAAGTCCTTTCAAACTTTTTCAGGAATAGTTGTCAGTTTAGGCATGTATTCCTACTTTAACTTGTATATATGTTTGTTAAGACTGTTGCTTGTCTGTAGATGGCAACAGCATTACAGTGCTGAAGTAGCCCCCAGCCTGTGAAATCAGGCTGTGATGCTGGTGAGCATTAACTTTGTGAAAGGAGAGAAAAAATATCTTGCCTTTTCTTTTCTGTTTTGGTTTTTTGGGGTTTTTTGTTGGTTGGTTGGTAGGGTGGTTTTTTTTGGTTTTTTGTTTTTTTTTGTTTTTTTTTTTAATGTCTGCAGCAGTGGCATTGGGGACTGTTCTACTTGCAGGAATGTTGGGACTAATCATGTGAGAAAAGATCCTGGAGTGATGAGGCAGCATATTTCCCATGTCTGAGGTCAGGATTTGTTCTGTGAAGCTGAACTTTAAAACAGCCTGAAAATGAGGAACGTGGCACCAGAGAGCAGGGCAGGAAGCATGAAATTATGTAAGATATGATTCTTCTGCATATGAAATACTTTTTTTTTTTTTTTTTTTCTAAAGCTCCAGGTTTGTGATTCAGCATTTTCTGCCACTGAGAGACACAAGAATGGGTAAAATTCTGTAGCAACAAAGAAAAGTCCCTGTTGTTCTAATCCAAGCCTAATAAAATATTAGCCATCAGGTATTTTTGTTCCTTTTTGATGAGCTAGGGTTGAGATTATATTTTTCCAAAATCACTCTCCCCTCAGCCTCCTGATCTGAGAACCTGGAACTGAAGACAAAGTTTTATTTAGGCACACCCTGGGCACCTTTCCTATATATAATCTGTGTGAAGTGCCTCCAGCTTTGTTGGCATTGGATTCCTGGGTGACTACTGTTTCAGCTCTGACAAGCAACTGCAGGACAGGCCTGTGATGAGGAAGCTCCAGGGTGCTGGTGCCCAGTGGATGTTTGGTGCTGGCAGGTTAGAGACCCCCCAGGGCTGAAGCATCAGCTTGGGTGAGGTTGCCAGCCTGGATTTGATCCCAGCTGCATGGTGATGCAAGCCCTAGACACAAGCTCTCCTCTCTGAGCTTATGCAAAAGTGCCTTTACTGCCTTTTTTCCCTTCTTGCCTTTTCACCCTGTGCCCTTTTCCTTGTTGAGATGCATGAGGTTGCATTTGAGGTTTGATGCAACTGCCGGACGCCCCAGCCTGTCGCTGCCTCCCTGGTCTCAGAAACGCTGCTTCCCTGTTTGAAAGGAGTAAATGAGGGAGCCACTTCATCCTTCTCCCTCCTTGGAGACTGGTTGTGTTTTAAGATGGCATTTACCTCTCCTGGTAAAGGAGGTGGCAGTGGTGGGGAGCACTCGCAGCTAGTGGAACTCAGCTGGGTCCATGGGGAGCCTGGTCCCTGGCCCAGTGTTGGCCTCAGGATGTCAGCACATTCCCAGGTATGGGCATGGAAAGTCTGCAGTCACTACGCTTTGATGGCTAAGGGCTTAACAGCCTGTACACAGCCAGTCTGTGCCCGTTGGCTTGCTTATCCTCATGGATGTGGTCTGGGTGTGCCTGGGGCAGTCTGTGCTCAGAGCAGAACCCTGCACAGGGACAGCCTTGCTTTCCAGTGTTGAATTATGTGGGAAAAGGGAGCCAGCCTTGTCATGCTTTCCTTTCACCTGTTGAGATGGCAGCACCAGTGGAGGTGACTGATAGCTCTTTTTTGGTTGCTCCAAATGCCAGACAGAAGGAAGCTGGCTTGTATCTGCCTCAGACTCTGAATAGATTTTTTTTGTTTGTTTGGGTTTATTTTGTTTTGTTTTTTAAGAGTCCTAAGGGACAAGCAAATGGATATGAGCACGTACTGTATTTGTGAGACCAGCACGGGGATGGCCAGCATGTTATAAATTGATGTTGAAAAATGGGTGGTGGAACATTAGAGCCACACAAAATGATTCAGAGCCCAAAGAAAATGCTTTGCAATGGGAGACGTGAAGTACTTTGTCTCTTTAGTTTATCAAAAAAGGCCAAGCAGAGAATTGATTATGATGGTGAAGGATCTTCCTTGGAAGAAAAATACCAGGTACTGAAAGGCTCTTTAATCTAGTAAATTATGGGAATGTGTTTCAGATGAAGTCAGATACATTCATATGAAAATCTGGGCACAGATTTATTGGAATTAAGGTGGTTAATCACCATAACAAGCTGTCAGGGTAGTTGGAACATTTTCCAGATGTGTCCAAGCCAAGAGAGGCCTGTTTCTGAAGGGTGTGCACTTACCACAGTTAAAAGTGTGAGGGACGCTGCAGTCAAGTCTCAGGCAAGGTAAACAGGTGAGGTTTGAAGGACTGTGATGTGTGACAGGCTTGACTAACAGCTCCCAAAGGAGCTGTGAAGATCTAATGGTTCCCATCTGTCCTTAACCTCTGAGAGACTGAGAAAAACAGCGCTTAGCAGAAAGTGGAAGGGAGGAATCAGAATGACAGCCTCATTGCTGGCACACTCCTGTGACCTCTGTTTCTAGAAGGACTGTGTCTTTCACCTGCTTGGGGCTTTACTAACGTTTGCTCTCTTTCCAACACAATAACAACCTTTCTCCAATCCACAAGCTCTCTGTACAGATTGATATCAGCACCTTTCATTTTAGGAGAGCGTGAGTAAAAATTCATGATACTCAGCAACTCGGTGGTAGCTAGGATAAGTAGTTTCCTTTTTTTTTTTTTTTTTTTCCCATTTCCTTGTATTGCCTTTGCCACCATGCTCGGTGTATTTTTCTACATTGATAATCTGTGGTGCATGATGTCTTGAAGGGTGCTTCCTACCTATAATTTGACAAAACAAACCCTGTCTTTCTTGCACAGATTTCACACGGGATAGGTATGTCAGTGATGTGCTGTGTAGATAAGAGCTTGTCAGGAACTTTTTTGATAAAGTACCTTTCATCCAGAAGTACAAATTTGTAGCTGCTGTAGCTATTGACGGAAACACACTAAGGTATCTTGGCAAAATATCTGCAGTCTGTATCTAGAGAAGTGCTCTAATCTAACTTTAAAAATAAGGGTCCTTTTCCAGAAAACCAATTGGTGGTGGAAATCAGGAATTTCTTATCTTCTGCTGCCTTTTCTGGAGTCCCAGTGTTTTCCTGCTTATTCCCCATCTGCCAGGGATAATGCAAGTATTATTCTCTCAAGCCCTAAGACAAGTTCGCTCACTTTTCCTTGTTCCAAAGGGCAATTATATACAAAGTCAGAGCTGTAACAAGGCAAGTGATTTCCACACAGCATCCCTGTCTTCAAATTGGAGAGACATGGATTTGAAAGGTGGACTGTTTGGTTGATAAGGCACTGACTGGATGGATGCAGCCAGAGAGATGTGGTCAAAGACTCTGTCCCTTGAGACTCTGTCTCTTTAGTATCTTTATTATTGACAGTAGGACCAAGTGCACCCTCGGCAAGTTTGCAGATTGGCATAAAGCTGAGTGCTGCAGTTGGCACAACAGAGGGAAGGGATGCCATTTAAAGGAACCTAGACTAACAGCAGAAGTGGGTGCATGAGGACTTCATGAGGTTCAACAAGTGCAAAGTGCTGCTGCTGAGTCAGGGCAATCCCAGGCAGTACAGACTGGAAGAAGAACTAATGGAGATCAGCCCTGTGGAGAAGGACTTTTGGGTTCTCGTGGATGAAAAGCTGGATAGGGGCCAACAGTGTACACTTACAACCCAGAAAGCCAAACACATCCTGGGCTGCATCAAGAGGTGTGGCCAGCAGGTCAAGGGAGGTGATTCTGCCCCTTTACTCTGCTCTCTGAATCCTCCCCTGGAGTGCTGCATCCAGCTCTGGGGTTCCCAGCACAAGAAAGATGTGAACCTGTTAGAGTGAGTCCAGAGGAGGTCACGAAGATGGTCAGAGGGATGAAGCACCTCTCCTGCCCAGACAGGCTGAGTGAGCTGGGGTTGCTCTTCTCTTGATGGAGAAGAGAAGGCTACAGGAGGACCTCATTGCAGCCTTCCAGTAATTAAAGTGGCTTATAAAAATGAGGGAGAGAGGCTTTTTTATGTAATGATAAGACAAGGAGGAACACTTATGAGCTTAAAGAGGATAGGTATAGATTAGATGTTAGGGAGAAATTCTTTACTGTGAGGGTGGTGAGACACTGGAACAAATTGCTCAAGAAGCTGTGGATGGCCCATCCCTGGAAGTGTTCAAGGTCAGGCTGGATGGAGCTTGAAGCAGCCTGATACAATGGAAGTTATCCCTTGCCCTGGCAGGGGGGTAGGAACTAGATGATCTTTAAGGTCCCTTCCAACCCAAATCATTCTATGATGATTCTATTGTATGAAATGAAGGGGTGGAGTTGTCATGCAGTTGTTGTCAGTACCCACAAACCATTAACCTGGTTCATAGACTCTCTAGAACAGGGAAGTTAGAGGTAGAGCAGGGTTTTGAACTGACATTTCCAAATAGTGAGAGTCCTGACCTTATTTTTATGTGGGGGGAAAAAACCCCTTTGAAGAATAAGAAATGTTGGCAGGGGGGAGGGGGGAGAGTCATTTCCCTGAGAGTTTGTTTCAGATTTGGGGTTTTTTTGGAGGACATACAAGTAGTTTTCCAGCCAGTTTTCGTGAAACCCCCATATCTCTGGAAAGTAGTAGAAGTATCTGCATGAGTGAATTGCTCCAGCACAGGAAAGTACAGAGGATGTAAGAAGAATAAGGCTTTGGCTGGAGAGATGGAAGTGGTGAAGTGCTGCAGCCACTGGTAAGCTTTTCTGCAAAGACTGCAGTTGTAAACAGACCAAGCAGGATCTCACCCACACTTTAAGAAACATTTCGTTTAGAACTTAAGAACTGAACTCAACCCATGAGTCTAAAACTTCTTTAAACTCTGGATAAATGTTGACTTTAACCTACCCTGTAGCTTGGATCCATTTGTTTAGTCATTGGCCAGATGAAGGTTATTCTTTGTCTCAGAGAAAAGATCCACCTTTGCTCTCTGTCTCAGATTAGCTTACTGTTGTCCCCACAGTTCATCTGCTTTTACATGCATATCCTGCTGCTAGATGTGGATAAAATAAGCAGATAGTTCTTTTACTGTCTTTCCTTTCAGCTTGTCGATGCAGGATTCGGTCATATGCGTGGTAATGTATAACTGAAGGATGCTGGCTCTGCCCAGCTGGCTTAGACCTCCCCTTTAAGCCTGTACTCAAAAACACCTACCTATTCTGAGCAGCATAGGAAGCTCTCCAGGGCCCAGAATGTGAAAATTAATCAATTCTTGTAGAAATGTTTCTGCAATGCTGTGGAATCCAGCCAAGAGAAATGATGAATGTGAAAACTGTTTTCTAGGACATCCAGTTTCATTTAATTTTGTCATGCCCATAGAACTTTTCAGCAAATGTCTGTATCCTTCCATCCTGTATCCTTTTGTGATGTGGTTACCCTGGCAATCCAGCTGACTTTCCAGAAAAGCCAGCTCCTCCAAGGGTCATCAACTTGCTACATTAAAGGCCTTCAGTAGGCTTCAGCATCCATTGATGGCAGTTCTTTCATGGGCTTGGACTGATATGGGAAGAGATGTGCAGAGCAGGTTATGCTCTAGCATGCCTGATGGGAGCTGATTTTTTTTCCTTGTTTCTTCTTCACTCTACATGAACCAATAATCTTGAAACAGTGAGGTAATTTTTCTGCATATCATCAGACTTCGTTGCAGCAGATTCTCTGTAGGGGCAAAGTTTTCCAGGAGAGGTATTTTCTTATGTACCTCCCTTCAATGTGTTTGTCCAATAGTATGACTTTAAAAAATCTCAATATAATTTCTTCCTTTAGGCGAGCCACAAAGGACCAATGTTTAACAAGTTCATCTATATTTTCCACTTGAATTTAGCATTTTTTAAACAATTGAGGATTAAGAAATAGAGTCTAAAAGGTACCGAAGTATGCAAGAACACTGAGCATTGAAATGCCTGACTCCCTGAGTGCCACGTGGTATGCTTGCACTTTGTGAGGGGAAAGTTTGGTGCCTCAGAAGAACAGAACCTGAATGCACAAGGAGCTGCTTGCACCAATCAACAGAGGTATGAGTCTAGAAGGGGGAATCACATGGAGAAGACCAAGCAGACAAGAGCTGCTCTCATGACAAAAACAAACAAAATAATTTTAAAAACCCAAAACCAAACAACAACCTATGAAACGTTAAGCAGAGGTTGAGCCACCCCCTCTAGTACCTTCTAGTTTCTTTGCTTATGTTTTTGGGGAGGATACAGTCTGTACATTCTCCTAGGATGTTGTCAGTAAATAGGATTTCTGCAAGCTGAACACTCTGGGAGGAGGAGAAGTGGAGACACTGATGATGGAGTGGCAGAATAGCAGGACTAGGGAGCTTCTTGAAACTCTTAACCATAGTAAGCCCAAGCAAGGACCATCTTTTTTTATAAAGGCACAGTCATGGGGGTATTTTTGAGGAGCCTGTCGTAAGCCAAACCCTACAAGTGCTCTGGATTACAGAGCACTGAAGTTTCAGGCTTGTTTAAAAGCCAGACTCCTCTGAGTCTGTTCCCGATACTGTGATTTTTTGAGAACAGGATCCCAGCAGAAGACAACCACAATAGAGAGATTTCTTCAGTGAGATACTGAGAGCAACTCGTCAACATAGCTGCCCTTAAATGGGGAGAATTCACAGCTGCACCTTTAGTTGTGTGAGTCACCCTTTCTTTTAAGACCACCTGTACGTGCAACGAGCATCCCAGAATTATTTCAGTCCCAGGAACAGGTGGCACTACCAGATCCACTTGACAAAAAGTCCCCACATGCAGTGGCAGCAATGACCCCCACCAAGAACTTCTGCATCCCAGGGTGGAGACAGCCTTCCATCACCACCAAACGTATGCTAAAAATGATGGGCTGGAGACGGGGATCCACCTGGATCTTTGTCACAATGTAGCCATGCAGAAGCTATCCAAAGGCTTTTCGGGGCTCTGCCTGTGGCTTTACTCAGGAGCACACAAGCCCTGTACCCTGCACCGAAGGATCCTGCTGGTGCTGTGACTGGGAGGACTGAGCTTGAGCCATTGCAAGGCAGCATCTGGCCATGGGGAGAAGGCTGGGATAGGATCAGGCAACATGAAAGGGGTCACAGCACCAAGAAAGTTGAAGAAGTTTAGACAGTACTCTCAGGCACGTGGTGTGACTCTTGGGGATGGTCCTGTGCAGGCCCAGGAGCTGGACTCAATGATCCTTGTGGGTCCCTTCCAACTTAGATTATTCTGTGATATAAGGCAGCCCCAGTTTCAAGGAAGCCATTGCTTCCCAAAATCAAGTTATAATGGACTGTGTATAATGGTTGTGTATTAAAACCATAAAGCTGTTTAAAAACATAAACGTGGTGGGTCATCCCTGTCCTGTGGAAGGCTCTGCTGCCCACCTGCCCCACACTTCCCTGCCCAGCAGCCACCCTGCCGCTCCCCAGGACCCCTCTGCCCCCATTTTTGTGTCCCCCGGCCTGACCTGGGACACAGGAGTGTACCTCATGCTGGGGAGGGTTGATGCCTCCCTTGTTTCTTGTTTTCTTTATATATATATTTGTTTGTTTGTTTTTTCTTTTTTCCCCAGCACTTCACAGAATTTTTCAGGTTGGAGGGGCCTTCTGAACTCACCCAGTCTGAACCCTCCGCCAAAGCAGGTGACACAGGAGCAGGTTTTGGAGTCTCTGCAGAGAAGGACACTCCACAACCTCCACGGACAGCCTATTCCAGTAACATATAGTTCTGCCTCATGTTGAGGTGGAACTTACTGTGTTTTAGTTCATGTCCATTGCTCCTCATCCTGTCGCTGGGCAGCACCGAAAGTAGTCTGGCAGCATCCTCTTGGCTCCTGCCTTTGAGACAGGTATATGTGCATTAATCCCTTCTCAGTCTTCTCCACACTAAACTTCGCGAAAGGGCTCTCGGCTCAGGCAGTACGGTGCCTTCGCTCGGCGTTGTTCCGAGCCGGGCGGTGGCGGCCCGGGCTGTGTTTCGCCGTGTCGCTGCCGGGCCGCCCGGCCGCGGAGCGCGGCCGCCATCTTGTGGGCTGCTCCCGCCTTGCAGGCCGCCCTCAGCCCGGCCGCGCTCGGGGCTTCAGCGGGAGCTCTCCGGAGCGGAGGTAGAGTATGGAGGATAACTGCGCCTGGAACGGGTTGCCCAGAGAACTTGCGGATGTCTCATCCCTGGCGGTGTTCAAGGCCAGGCTGGGTGGGGCTCTAAACAACCTGGCCTAGTGGAAGGAGTCCCTGCCTTGGGCAGGGGGTGGGAACTTTTAGGTCCCTTCTATCCTAAGCTATTCTATGATTCTGATTCTGTGATTTTGCAAATAATGGGAGGAGGAAGCCGACAGCCGTGTCCTAATGCAGGCATTCCCGTTATCCCTGGGAAGTGGCTGATTGCAGAGTGGATGTGTTTCCAGAGCCCTAGCAGATCCAAGTCTTGTGGGGAACTTGGGGTGTCTGGATGATGACTCAAATCTTTAAGACAGGTATCCCCACAAATCCTCACTAGCCTAGGATTTCATAGCTCCAGCCTGCTAATTTTTTACCATCAAGAGAGGCCGGCACCTGCAGATTCTGGAGAAGACAAGCAAAGAACAGGGAATGTGTTTTGACTGGAAGTGCCCCTGAATTGCAGAAACAGTGAGCATGGTTGATGAGAAGTTGTCTCTTGGCACTACTAAAACGGCCAGCTGAAGAGAAAGTGATGCAAGTGCATCCACACTCCTCTAGGAAAGGTTGAGGAACAAAATTTTTCCTTCCCTGAGGCAAGAGAAGAGATCCCAACATAGAGTGAAGCCAGAGATGATGGTGTATGATGCGCCTGACTACAGAAGCATTCCTATAGAACTAAGGGTTAGCTTTCCCTTCTCACTCAGTCATAATTTACTTTTTATCCTGCTGTAGCCTGGACTGTGTTTTGCCTGGATAATGGAACAGTGGTGCCTCAATTCACTTAGAATACAGCATTGAACTTGTCTGTTTGTCACTGATGGTAGATGCACCAAATGTAGAGGAGAGGGACCCACAAATCCTGACAACTTCCCTAACATCTCCATTCAACAGGAGCATCTCAGCCCAAGTGAAATAGTAAAATCTCCCCAGAACTTGTAGCACAGCTCTGTACACGTCCTCACCCCACCGTGCAAGGAGGGATCCTTCCTTCCACAGGAGAGCTGTGAAGTTAATAGGAAGATGAGGGCTTGTGTCTGTTTTAAGCCAAGAAATGGGAAGCTCTGCTGAAACTTGCTTTGCCCTGCTTTTACCCTCTGCTTACCCTGTTAATATGCAAAAAATATTTAGTCATCTTTCTTTTTGAAAGACAGGAGGTACTATCTCAGGGGGGTTTCCCTCACCCGAGATTTAGGTGGTTTAAAGTCCTTGGCCCTCTAAAAGCCCCGAGTCACGTCGGTATAAAAAAGCAGAGTCCTCAAGGTCTGTTTTCAGGTTTCTCGTGGTGTTTATTATTCGATATCTCAGAATTTTCTCTGCTCCCAGCCGAGGTCTGGACAGCAGCTGGGACACGAGGTGACTGACTGCCTCAGGGGATGTCCCCTAACATTTATACAGATAACTACATGTAGGTTATTTGCTATTTTGTACCAATGCCCAGTGCCCACACTAAAAGTGTCATTTCTACTTTACTCCAATCCACTCTAACTACTTTGTGCCATCACCACCCCAAAAGATGGAGGACGAGGAAGAAGAAGTATATGAGGTACCACCCAAATTCCGCCATCTTGTCCCCATTTACTTCTATTCTATAAATTCTAAAACTACTGAATTCTGTGTCGTCTACTGTACTAAACTACTATTTTCACATCCCAGTGGTTTGTAATTCCTTTTGCAATGTTGGAAGCTTTTGCCATGGATTAAAATCAAACCCGGTGTTTTCCTGGGCTCTGTGCCAAGGTCTCCGAGCCCCCTGGACCGGCTCCACACCCCCGTGTCCAGGGCTCAAATTCCCTTGCTCGCGTCCCAAGCCATCCAAGGGGATGTCCTGGACTCCAACAGTATTAGAGTCCAGCTTCTCTTTTGTAGGGAATTCATCTTCCACCATAATCAAATACTTAAGTACATTGGATGATTTTGACCCAAAGGCTGAGGCTTCTGAAGCTCATTTCTTATTTGGAACATAGGCAGGAGCTTGTGGCATTCATGGCTCAATGGCTTCAGCGCTAAATGAGCTGGCAAAGGTGTTCCCAGCCCAGAAAGTTTTCCTATTTCCAGCTGTAGCAGTTGAGCAGAGAACCAGGTCACAGGATCACAGAATATGCAGAGTTGGAAGGATCTCTCAGGATCCTCCAAGTCCAACTCCTGGCCCTGCACAGCACCACTCCAAGAATCACACCTTGCATCTGAGAGCATTGTGCAAATGCTTTTTGAACTCTCTCAGGCTTCCCTGCGGAGCCTGTGCCAGTGCCCAGCCACCCTCTGGGTGAAGAACCTTTTCCTAATACCCAACCCAACACTCCCCTGACACAACTTCAACCTATTCCCTCTCTGGGTCCTGTCACTGGTCTCCACAGAGAAGAGATCAGTGTCTGCCCTTCCTCTTCCTCTTTCCAGAGCACTGCTTTCCAGCCTCTCATTTCCCAGTCTGTCCATTGATCCAGGGTTGCCCCATCCCAGATGCAGAATCTGGCACTTTCCCTCGTTGAACTTCATATGGTTGGTGATTGCCCAGTCCTCTAATTTGTCAGGGTCTCTCTGCTGGGCCTCCCTGCCCTTGAGGGCTTCAAAAGCTCCTCCCAATTTAGTATCATTGGCAACTTACCCAAGATCCCTTCAGATTCTGCATCCAGGTCATTTATGAAGATGTTGAAGAGCGTAGGGCCTAAGATGAAGCCCTGTGGAACCCCAGTAGTCGGGTCACCAGTCTGATGTCACCCCATTCCCTCTACCCTTTTGTGCCTGAGTGGTGAGCCAGTTGCTCATTCATGGCATGATGTCTTTATCCAGCTGTATGCCTGGCATTTTGTCCAGAAGGATACTGTGAGAGAGTATTGAAAGTTTTACTAAAATTCAAAAAAATTACATCAACTGGCTTCCCTTGATCAGCTAAGTGGGTTGCCTTGTTGTAAAATGAAGTTTGACAAGCAGGACCTTCCTCTCAGGAGGCCATGCTGGCTGTGACTGATGAACGGTGGTTTCCTGGTTGGTCCTGCTCTCCTTGCAAACCTTGTTCCTCTTCCACACCAAGTCACTTATAACACTTCACTTCTGATTCATCATTGCTGCCTCATTTTGGAAAACTGAAATAAATGCTGGACCAAACCAGGGAGAACTGCAGGACTGCCTGAATGCTGTGCTGTAGAGGTGGGTGGTTAAACAGCAGGCAGCTGGCTGTCAAGCCTGTGAGTGTGACAGAAGGAAGAGTTGAGGTGGAGGAGTGGGATGGAGGGTGCCCAAGCAGCACCATACAGCCCACCAAGGGCAAGCAAAGCAATAGAAGGCAGTCCCTGTTCAAAGAGGGAACAATAGTTAGTCTGAACAGGAAAAGGGAATCTGGCAAGGACAAGGGCACAGTTTTGCAATGGTACAGGGGACCCCTGGAAAGACCGTGAAATGAGAACAATCAATTAACAAGCTGCTGTGGCTTCAGAAAAGCCATTATAGACATACTGGTGTAATGAGCACATCTGATGCACAGAAGCTATTTAACCTTCAGCCTCTTGCCTTGTAAAGCACCTCTGGGGCAGTGGGTAAAGCTGTTAATTATTAAGGTCAACCCTAGCAGACAGAGGTGTCCTCAAGTATGGGTTGCTGTGATACACTCAGACAATTTCTCCATTATGTCAATAACTAATTTCCTGAATTGTTCAAGAATTGATAGATTAGCATCCATTAACCAAGTCTTAACTCATGGCTATGGGAGCAGTTACAGGCCACAAGGACTGCAGAACCCATTTGTAACTCCTTGAGCACATGTAATATATATACATAGACAGTACTGCAGCAGCTTGGTGTTAGTAAAACAACCAATGTATGTAAAAAGGCTGGGCAGGCGGTGACAGGCACTGGCTTGAGCAGATGTCTGGATGTTTATCCTCAAGTGCTCTGAGAGCGGAGGATGAAGCCACCCCGACTTTTAAAGAACTGTGTATTGAGGAAGTGTAAATTAACAGAATCACAACCAAAACAAAATACCCATTACATTCACTACCAAAAGGGCTTTTTTCTTTTTTCTGAAAAAAAAAAAAAAAAAAATCCATACAGGAAACATTTCCTGGATTTGATAAGTGTGCCATTTTACATTGTTCACCCTTATGCTGCAAGACAAATCTCATTGCCTTTATTTATGCAGGCCATATAATTTTGTGTACCGAAATGCAAACGTTTTTTTTCCTATCACAGCCTATGAAGAACCTTTGGAAACTGGAATAGAGATAGGTAAGAAATTCCATTGCTTCACAAAGTGCTTTTATTGTTTTGCCACAAAGCCAAGAGTGACTGGAGAAGCAGCTATCCGAAGTAGAGCTGTTGTGAAGGGACACAGTGAGGGGGCACAGCACTGGATCTGCCTGAGCCTGGCACAGCGGCTGCACTCAGCTTGTGGAGGAGTGTTGCAGAGTTTCTTGGAGAGTGAGGACATGATTTGTATTTCAGTCGAGGGTGAGCTACCCAGCCTGGGCCTTAATCTGCAAGCCTGTGGGCCCCTGGGGCCTACCAGGCCTGTAGACCTCTGTGGCACAGTGGAAATTTCATGTTAAGGTGTCACAGGGAATAGTGGGCTTTTGGGTATAGTGTTGTGGCATGAACAGTTCAGCCATCTTAAGAATAAGATAAATAGTGTTTGTTTGCATTCTTTGTATGGCCTGTCATGGTAAACTCTACTGAGAATCTATATAACCCACTGTCTGAGAGAGAATAAACGGAGAACGTCATGGTAGCTACATTGGTTCGATGTGTCATTTTTGCTCTCTGACCTCCTATTATTTAGAGTCTCAGCTACAGAGGAGGAGGGAAATGGCACCTGTGTCTGCACTTACCTGCCTGAGACTCTTCTGGCTGACTGCCTGGAGTTTAACCAAAGGAGGCTGAGGAGAGACAGGAAAGAGAAGGAAATGAAACTATGATGGTGATAAAGCCTACTGATACCAGCATTCCTTTAGGGAATCAGTGGGGAGCGAGACACTGGAATAACTGCTGCCAACCTGCTGCCAGAAGGGTGACAAGTTGTTTTACCAAGGCCAGCAATGAACACAAAAAGGTATTAAACCTTCCCCCAGCACAGGTGAAGGGGCTGGGGCTACGGAAAAGGAGGTCAGAGCAGTTCTTAAGAAGAAATGTTACTGGACTTGCAGCTGCACGTGGGTGTCCCACCAAAGCTGGGGATGATGGACTGTGGGAGAGGATTTCAGGGGCTTGTCTAAGCTGCTGAAAAGATGGAGAAGGGGAAGTCCCAAGCATCAACACCTCCCTCAGGTTTAGGCTTGTCTCCTGGTTTATGGCAGGCTTTTGGCTGTACTGCCAGCGGTTCTGCCCCAAAGGGAGAGTTTCAGCTGTCCAATGCAATTTGGAGGGAAAGGGATTGGCAGGCAATGTTCAAGGACAGCAATCCTGTTCAAATGCTAACACAGGCAGTAGGGTGGGCGAGACAGGCAGGGGGTGCCAGCCCAGTCACAGGGCAGTGAACAGGGCAGCAGCCCTCATCTCCTGGGCTTGTGCCCTAGAAGAAATGTTAGATCTGGAGTGGGTAGGGGCACTGCTCCCTTACCTGGAATGGTGTGTGGCTTTTTTTCCCCCCCAGACATCCTTTACTGGACCACCTTTCCCAACATACCTCATCTCACTTGTATTCCTTAGGCTGCCGTGGCCGCAGCATCACTGCTGCAGCATCACTGCAGTACCTGTGTGCAAGGGGCAGGTGGCCGTGGGAGAGGCCACAGGGGGAGAGCAAGCCCAGGTGCACCACAGGCTGGAGCTGTCTGCCCACCAAAACTGTGACTGAAATTTAATTTGCCTGGTGCATTCCATGGACATTTTAATCTGCATTTCCTACAATCTACTTGGCAAAGAGACTCGATTGGCAGCTGCCTGACTGAATGGGCTTTGCACCCAGTCTAACCTTCTCCATTTGTAATTTCCAGTGCTGGAAAACCTCTCTGTCTCACTTTCAGAAGTTTCTATAGCAATCACAGCCATCTTGGTGAAGCACTGGAAACGGCAGCCCATTCAGATTGTAATATTGCTGGACAGTAATTGCTCTTCTCTCCACTGGCTTCTGAAATGTTACTTTTTGGGAGATATCAACTGCAACTGGAGGAGACTGGTCCTCTGCCTGTGTTTCCAACCAGCTTTTCTCCCCCTGCCCCCTGAGTAACTTTATTAGCTGTTTACAGTGTGTGAACCTCGATTAGCAGGGAAGTGTTGCTGGGCAACATCATACCTCAGCTACAGGAAGGACTTGACATGAGTGATGCTCTTAACAGGCCTGCAGGAACAGACCTCACCACCCAACACATCGTGTTGTGACCTGAACATTATCCATCACTGCATGAAGAAAAAGCTACACAAGTGTGTTTGCCTTTGCTAATTGTAAAAGAACAGAGCACTCAGAGCTTTTTTTTTTTTCCATGTCGGTGAGCTTACTTTCTCTGGTTCGGTTGACTTCAGCTTAAACAATCACTTGATCTTTTGTTCCATGCTTCATTTTTCAGTGGCTGTGATTGCTCTTAATTACTGTGACACTGAAGAACCATGTACTAAAAATACATTAAGTAACTTCTTGCAGTGAGAGAATGTGGTAGAATTATCCCACAGCTTGTGAAGAAACCAGTTAACCATTTTTTAGGCTCTTGTAATAATCTTCCTCTATACTTTTATGGCTACTGTTCCCTGCTGGAAAAATTAGCTTAAAGCTGAGTAAGGGGAATTGTGGATAAGTGTTTGCAATTTGGCTTTGGACTGACATAGCGTGGTTGCACTCAGAGAATTTGAAGTCTTTGCACTGGCAGCAGTACTCAAATCTGGGAATACAGGATTCACATTGGAAAAGAGTGGATTTTTATAACAATTTAAATGAACAATTTCAGCTAGAGAGTGGATTAACAGAGCCAACTAAACCCTTCACCCTGACAAAGAACTGGCGGGAGGACTATAGAAACACATCCAAAATTTTACCACCATGAATGCAGAGTACTAGGTCAGTGAGAAGCATTTCTGTATTTTAATGGCTCTCTTAGAAATCAATTCAATTTTAAACAAAAGTTGTTTTACAAATATGTGGAGCATGCAGAAGGCTGGAGAGGGAGCAAGTGGCCTGCATCCTCCATCTGCTCAGTCCTCCCTCTCCTCTTGCACTAGGAACTGCTACTGCAAAGTCTCCCTTCTGGGCAGACACAGAGGCAAAAGCAGGCAGTGCCCCAAACCCAAGGGTCAGAAATGTCTCCTATTCTGCAGGTGCATGGCTGCACTCCCGGACCCCACACCCTGTATTTCATGTGTGCCAGAGCTCCTGAGGCCCAAAGCCAAGCAGCAGGAAACTCTAAGCCCAGGGGTCTTGGAGAAGCTGAGACACAAAAACCTGTGCTTCTCCATCATGAGGAGGTTACGGAACAAGAGAATATTAAGTATCCCAGGATGAGGAGCGCTCTTCACTGACAAGAGATGGACACCTTGGGGATTGCTCGTCTCTGAGAGGAAATGGATCAGGGCAACACAAGAGAAGCATCCACTGGACAAAGCTGCAAAGATTGGCAAAACCTGCTCTTGAAAAATTTCAGAAGAGGCAGCAAAGCTAAGAGACGTGTTTTTGAGCAGAATTTCTAATTAAACCCTGACAGCTTACTGCTGCAGGATGTTTGAAGGAAAAACGGGATCTTAAATTGATCTGGAGAAGGGTCCAGTGTTTCCATGAGTGACAAGTCATGCAGCCATTATTGAGGGTGAAGCCTCTTCCTTCACAATCCTGTATGAATCTGTAATGGGAGAGTAAGACATCTCATTCTGGATGCTCTGCTCAAACACTGGATACCACAATGCTGCAAGCAAGATACTGGAGCAAGTTGGTTGCTTGACTGTCAGTATTACAATATCCCTCCTCAAGAAATAGGAAAATATAATGTTAGCAGTAAAAGGTATAGAAATAGGCCCAAAGTTTAATGGCTACCTAAAAATTTTACACCCCTGACTTCTCAAGTCTGAACTGTGAAACACTGCTTACTGTTTGCCAGCAAAGAACTGCCTGTCTCTCCATGGCATCCATGGAGAGGTCCCGTGCTGCAGCACTGCTCTCCCATTCTCAGTGCTCAGAAGTGCTCCTTCAGGGCACTTGCACTGGGGAGCTGCAGTGATCCTCAGACTCTCCCAGCCTTTCAGTGTGGGGTTTTTTTGCCAGCCTACATGTTGACTGCTTCCCTGGGCAATTTTCCAAGCTGTGCAAAATCTGTAACAACTAACCACGGAACTAATTGGCTGACAGCAAAAGCGCATCTTGAACAGAAAGAATCCCAAATTACGGAGAGGGGGAAAAGCACTTTAATTGTGGTTTGCATACAGATATTTTGTCTCACCCTCAAGTTGTTGGAGCAAGGAGCCTAAGAGGTGGGAAAAAGAGTTCCAAACCCAAAAATTAGGGCTGCTGGCAGCAGTAACAGAAGCAGACAAGTCTAAACTACTTCTGGAGGAGGACCTTTCTGACAAGCCCTGGATATTCCAACCCAAAAACTGAACCACGTGTAAGGCAATGGCCACAGCTCATACAGGCAACCAAGTGCCCAGAAACTGGCAGTGCTACCAGTCCAGGTTTGCCCTTTGGACACAGAGGTTCAAGAAAAAACAATGACACTAAGTCATGAAGATCAAAGGGCTAGAGCACCTCTCCTGTGAAGACAGGCTGAGAGAGGTGAGGTTGTTCAGCCTGGAGAAGGTTCCAGGGAGACCTTGCAGCACCTTCCAGTACCTAAAGAGCACTGCAAGAGACATGGAGAAGGACTTTTTACAAGGGTATGTAGTGACAGAACAAGGGAATGGCTTTAAACTGAAAGAGGGAGGGCTTAGAGAGGCTATTAGGAATAAATTCTTTACTGTGAGGGTGGTGAGGCATTGGAACAGAGAAACATTTCCCAGAGCAGCTGTGGATGTCCCATCCCTGGCAGTGTTCCCAGGCAGGTTGGAATAAGGCCTTGAGCAACCTGGTCTAGTGGGAGGTGTCCCTGCCCATGGCAAGGGAGGTTGGGATTAGATGATTTTAAAAGTCCATTTCAACCCCTTAACATACTATTATTCTAATTAACAGTGGAACACATACCTAAAAATATGTGAGAACACATATCTAAAAAAATCCAGAACTCATATCTAAAAATAGCATGAATAAGTGACAAGTTTATGAAATCTGGATTTATTAATTTTTATTACAAGATAAATTCTTCTCAAAGAACAGATGGATTTGACAGTGTTCAGTTTGTAATAGATTAGATTCAAAATGACATATTTTAAAAAAAAATTTCTCTGTATACAAGGAAAATCCCAACAGAATTTACAAAGCCACAGTATTTCACATGTATAGGATCTGAGATTGTTACAAATCTTATAGGAAATTTGTTGTTACAAGTAAAATTACACAAATCTTTTTTTTTTCTTTAAATAGATTCTTAAAATAGATGCATTATTTAAAACAAAATCACTACAAAGAGGCACGTGGTGTTTAGAGGATTAATTCTGTAACCCAAACAAGGAGACTAATCCACTCTGAGTAGATAAATTATTTTTTGCACTATTTACATACTTTACTGAAGTATTTTCATCCCAGAGCCTCAGCAAGCATCTTAGAATATTAATGAGAAAAGCCTGGCAGCATGCCAGTTAGCAAGTAAGAAAGTCACATCATTCCCATTTTATCAACAGGGAAACTGAGGCACCAGGTGTATTCAGATCCTGGCAACTGCAGCAAGAAAAATCCTGAATCTTAAGTTTTGTTAGCCACGTCTTGATGGAGAGACTGTTCTTCCTCCTTGTCACATGGCTGGTGACTCTGCCGGGCACTGTTTGAAACCTGGTCAGTTGCTTTTTTTCATGTTTAGATTGCTGTAAAATAGGTGAAATCTATCCAGCTGTAGTGTCATCATGAACACCATTACTAAAAGAAAAGCCATTAATGGTTTTCCTTTCCAGATCAAAAACCAGCAACAGCAAAAAGTGCATCTTCAATCCCTCCAAAGCCTTTGGAAGGCTGTCTTGTTCTACCCAAAATACTGCAATTGTTCCCTCACTCTGCACAGTAACAAATACTGAAAACCAGTAACTTTGAAAGACAGAATTGCACTACTTATTATTAAAAAAAAAAAAAAAAAAAAAAAAAAAAAGTAGCTATATTTTTGGGCATTGTGAACATTCTTTGGTCAATCAACTATTTGAAAGAAGTTAGTTGAGAGATTCTCAGCCAGGACATGACCTTTACAAACATGAAGTGTTTCACATGGTCCATAATCCCCAGGATTTTACTTCCTATGATAGCAAAATACTATACCACACCACTAAAGGTCACTTGAAAAGACCTTTAAAAATAACTTATCAATAATGTCTGCTGAACGACTGAAGGAAATAAAAACTTGTTGCAGACATGAGATTATGTGAATTCACAAGTTAAGAAAAACCTAAAAAGCCAGGCCTTAAACTCTGGATAGAAGCACAGATCCAGCAATTTTTTAAGGCTTTTATGGAGCGTGCATAATTTAGTCCCAGGCATCTCACTCTTTACATTTTGGCAAATACAACATCTTCACGTGGGAATACTCACGGACTGCTGCTGTCTCACAGCAGCAGGAGCAGCAAGGCAGCAGGGGACAGGACAGCTGGGAGCACAGGTGGCCCAGCACCCTGGGGCATAACAGAACTACTCTCATCCATGGTGTCCAGTGAGATTCTGGCCGGCACCAGAATCACCTACCTTTCCTGGAAGGTAACTGGTCTGACCCCAGAAGCAGCACCCCCAACTCAGCACTGGAAAAAGGCTTTATACATCCTACAGCATCATAAAATAAGCAAATAGGGCCTCACTTTCTTCAGGGAAGTAGATGGGAATAAATATGCTGCTCCTGTGGTTACGGGGGCACGCTCTGCCCTGGTGTCTGGGCTGGCTGAGAAACCTGTCCAATAAATTTCTCCTTGTGGACCTGACCCAAAAGTGGCAAATCTTCCTCTGCAGCAAAATCACAAATACAGCACAGTATAGTCTTTTGGCCTCCAAAAGACTTCTGGAATCTTCCCCATCTCTTTCCCTCAATTATTGCTGGTACCTACCAGGGACTTCCAACAGACAAATTCCTTGCTAGCCAAGGAAAGACTGCATTATTGTTTTACTTGGCAACATGTCCCAGAAGCAGTGCTGTCTCTGGAAACTTTTGGGAACTTCCCTGCTGTGTTTTCACAAGACCTAACCTATATCCTTAGATGCTTTCAGTGGCACATCAGTCCCATTTAGGAGCTTCCAAATACCTGGGGTATCTGAGTTTGGGGTGTGCACTCAGACTGCAGAAAAGCCTCAATACCGATTTCCAAAGGAGCACCAGTTTGAACACAGACAGGGATCCTATGGTTAAAGGAGTGTCATCATCACCCACACAGACTGTGGACAAACACCTCACTTCCCTGGCCTGAGACAGTCTCTATGGGAATGAAGAACCTGCCAGCACTTTCTCTCCCGTATGTCCCAGACATGTCATCTCTGTTCTGCAAGATTACACATTTCCCCTGTACCACCTGATAGAGAAGGACATACAGGCTAAACATATAAACAGTTTTTAAAGAATGTAAATAAATATCCAGATGCAAAGTGCCTTAGGTTATCTACCACCATCTCCCATTTTCCCACAACACATTCTGGTTCAAGGCAGGAGGCATTTGAATGCTACTCAAAAAAAGTCAAGGCTGAAGCCTCAGGAAAGTTATCAGCAGAGTCCCAGGCTGGTAAGTATAGAGTGCTATGTATAAATACAGAAACACACACGCTTAAATTATATATATTAGTTTTATCTAGATTTATATATACATGTATAAATCAAATATACATATGTGTTTGTATATACAGACACACATGCATGAATGTCAATAGTCCCTCAGTTGAGAAACCTAATCCAAATCTCTGAAAGCATACAGCAATTATTTGGATAATTCTTAAGTACAAGCAATGTATTCTGATTGGAGTTTTCATAAATATGCATTAAAATTCTCCAAATTCTCCATGTCCTCCTTGTGGGAATAATAATATAGCTCCATGAGCTGCAAACTATAAATATAGGCTTTTAAAATTACTTGAAGAGCAGGTATAGCCAGTGTAAGTAACTTCCAGAACAAACAGAAGGGATGAGAATAGAAAACCAGACTTAAACATGTAGCTCCCTAACAAAAGTGTGTGCACAGGACCTCTCCAGCCCTCCCTGCTGCCCAGAAGGCCCTTTTAGAAGCTTTCTGTAATTGTGGGAGACAATCTGGTAACAGAGAAAGGTCATATGGCAAAATCCAAGACAACCTCTTAAATTTGGGGACAATGTGTTATATATCTCCTCCCAGGGAAATGAGGGCAATCATTTCAGTCCATCTACATGTTTTTTTCTACTCAAAGTTTCTAAATATGCTCTTAAGATTACTTTATAAAAATACACAATAAGCCAATACACACAATACCATGTTTTGTTTCAGTCAGATTAAAATCAAGAATGACACCACTGCATCTTTAACTAAAATAGAGTTTCCAGCTACAAACATGAGGATGGGTGATGTGTCTTGAGGTATCAATTACTATCCTATCTTTTCCATAGAACACATTCCTATGGTAACATGATGAACTGCCTCAATAATACTGAGTACTGCTCCCCCCAGGAGGAGATCAGGGCAGGTGTGTTAGCAGCAGTGGAAGGTTTGGTGTAGAAGAAGCCTAAAAAAATTCAGGGTAGAGACATCACTGGTATAGTGGCATTACATCCAGGCTTGCAAGAACCACAAAATTAAAGATGAACTTGCACTTATTTGTTATAGCATAGCCTATCTTATCAAGGTGTCTTTTCCCATCCATTACTTAGATGTTAATCCTGTACAGATTCAAGTACCTTAAAGCTCCTCCTCAGGGTTCTCTCTTGGTTAAAACCATTAGCTTTCAATGAACCACACTGAGCAACAGTATAATTAAAGCAAACTCTTAGAGCCTGAATGTCAACACACAGCTAGATTCAGAGAATAGAAAAAACCTCCAAACCAGAACATACTACAGAGGAGTTCCAGGATACTAGCATGGACAGTATCAAGAGATTCTTGAAGAAAGCATTTGATTTTTCTTTTGTGCAAGCAGCATTGTACATCACAGAAGCAGTGCATAAACAGTGAAGTGCCCACTTCATGTGACATCCTGAAATGACTCTGCATAGCCCATTAACTTTGTCTGTAGACCAATTCTCCAGAAAAAAATCTAATCCCATTAAACTTCCTGAACATCAAAGTTGTATTTTAGAGAATCATTAGGGTTGGAAAAAAATTCTTAAGATTATTGAGTCCAACTTCTGTCCAAACATCACTCTATCAAATAAACCACAGCACTAAATGCCATGTCCAACAATTTCTTAAACACTTCCAGGGATGGTGACTCCACCACCACGCTGAGCAGCCTGTTCAGCGTGCTTGACAGTGCTTTCAATGAAGAAATTCTTCCTCATGTCCAACCTGAATCTCCCCGGGAGCAGCTTGAGGCTGTGTCCTCTCATCCTGTGACTGGTTGCCTGGGAGAAGAGTCCAACCCTCACCTCATTACAGCCTCCTTTCAGGGAGCTGTAGAGCAATAAGGACACCTGAGCCTCCTTTTCTCCAGGCTAAACAACCCCAGCTCCCTCAGCTGCTGCTCACAGGACTTGTGCTCCAGACCTTCACCAGCCTCACTGCCCTTCTCTGGACCCGCTCCAGCCCCTCAGTGTCCTTCGTGTAGTGAGAGGCCCAGACTGGACACAGCACTCAAAGTGAGGCCTCACCAGTGCAGGTACAGGGGAAAATGCCTGCCCTGGTCCTGCTGGCCACACCATCCTTGATGATCCAGGCTAGGGTACCATTGGCCTTCTTGGCCACCTGAGCACAGCTGGCTCATGTTCTGTTGACCAGCACCCCCAGGTCCTTTTTCCCTGGGCAGCTTTCCAGCCACTCTGCCCCAGCCTGTGGCGCTGTCTGGGGTTGTTGTGACCCAAGGGCAGGACCCAGCATTGTAGAACCTCACAAAATTGGCCTCAGCCCACTGATCCAGCCTGTCCAGATCCCTCTGCAGAGCCCTCCAGCCCTCCTGCAGATCAACACTAGCACCCGACTTGCCATCATCCGTGAACTTACTGTGGCTGCACTTTGATCCCCTCGCCCATACCATGGATAAAGATATTGAAGAGGGCTGGCCCCAATACTGAGCCCTGGGGAACCCCACTGGTGACCAGCCACGAGCTGGATGTAATTCCATTCACACCACTGTGTGGACACAGACATCCAGACAGGTTTAAAGAATAAATGAATGCAAAATTTCACATATCCACACACTGGTGGTACAGAAAAATAACTGAGACCTCATGTCTTAAACTCATAAAACCATTGATGAAAAAAAACATGGTCCAGATGATAAAGTGCAATTATTATTCAAGTTGTGCTAAAAAGCTTTCCAGTGCTTTTCCAAAGCTTTTCCAATTTTTCTTCTTGGTGATTTGATTTAATTCAACTTCTAATTATGTTTTTTTGCTTCTGTCCCCATCATTCCAGTACTGTTCAGTCTGCATCTCTGTGAGCCGTGAGAGAGTGCGCTGAAAGGCAAAGATTTCCTCTTCTCCTGTAAACATGGAGAGTCCTTTGGCAGAATCCTACATCAATACACAAAAACAGTACCACACACCTGTGAGACTCACGGCTGTACTGAAGTGCATCCTGTCTAATTCCTAAGGCTCAGTGCTTTACAGACTTTGACAGCAGCATGCCACCAAAAATTAAAACTAATGTCCAAAATTAAAAGAAAAGTACCTATTTCACCTAGGTAATTCCCTGAAAGAATATAGCAAAAAGAATAATTTGGTTTTAAAGCAACACAATAACAGGTTAATCATCTAGTTTTCCTTTTTTGTTCATTAATTGTACACTGATTTAAACAAATTATTTTAAAAGTCATTTGCAGTAACTGAGGTACAGGTAAAAAATGAGAATAAGAAACATGCAAAGTAGTATTGTTTATGAGGACTTGTGAGGTTGTTCTGTAGTCTAGGAAGAGGTAGAACAAACCGTCTTTTATTTCTGTATTTTAAATGTAAACGCTAAACTGAAATCAGCATTTTCATATATAGCTGAACAGATACAGCGATTAATATTCAAAATTACTCTAAAACTTACACAAAAGGGTTCTACAGATAGTGACATTTTCTTTGACTATGAATAAGTAGCACAACATGTAATTATAAGAGTGACAGATACACTGCAAAAAAAGCAGCAAATCATTAGTTAAATGTTTTCTTGATTCCCCCTCCTAAAATGCTGCTGCAATTATGAGACTAAACCAAATTTTGTTACAAAAGGGAGATGATGTTAAAATCACGTACCTGGCTCAAGTCCAAATCATCCATCAACACTCTGTTGTCCTGCACTTCCCCACTGTCATGTCCCATCAGGAACAAGCTTTGGAGAGGAGCTGCCGCAGAACAGATAATGCGCACCTGACACGAGGAGAACAGGCCACAACAGTATCATCACTTGGGCTTCACAGGAACAGGATAAAATACATCATCTATGCACAGCAGACTTCAAGTTAAAACATCAGGTTTTTTTCCCCAGTGTTTTAACCTTACAGGATCTTTTTCTCCATAACAACTGATGTAACTTTTATTCAGAGAACGGAAGAACTGTGCTGTCAAATACTCAGAGTACCTGCTACACAGGCAATGAGTTCGCCATAAAGTTTACTTCCTAAAGTAACAGCTGTATAGTAAGCAGTGCTTACTTTTCACCCATAGTGAGAGCCCTCTCAGTGGATAGATACACTACACTGTTTAAAGAATACTTAAATTCCAAATTTCCCAGAAGCCTTTCTTGCCTTCATCTATGCTACTCCAGTTAGTTATTTGCTAGTAAAAATAATGATGCTGTTTTCATGTCTGCTGGGAGGAGATACAGCATGCAGTGAGAGATGTGGGCTGCAGTGAAGACAGACTGAACTAACACCACAGAAGGAGACTCTTGTTGAGAGCATGCAGGCAAGATGTTTGCGTTGTGGACAGACATCCACAAATATACTCAGGTATTTTTTCCCAGCAACTTTTGATGGGAATTTAACACTTGTGTTTTTCCTATGGAGGAAGTAATAGAAAGTGACTGCTTGCAATTCTTAATGACAGCACAAACACAGAGCAGACCATCCCCCTATTTCTAACACATCAGTTTAATATTAGCGTACCGTCTTAGCAAATGTCCACTTCCAAACCATAACACATAAAGAATCTGGATAATTTGAGTGACACTGATTTGAATCTGGCCAATTTGAATGAGACTACTCCTACACTGAGTTAGTTCAATACCTCGCTGAGTTGGGGCCTTTCTGATCAACAACTCATGCCAGAACATTCTTGATAACAACCGACCTCAACTGACACTTCCCAACTGCAAAAATGTTTAAGTGTGTGCAAATATAATCACATAGAGGATAGTGTTTCAAATCCTGCATCACTTTAAAAAAAAAAATCACCTTAAACAGGAACTTCCCTTTTAGTTATGCTGATTTTGTTTCCATGATTGAAATCTCTGTAAATCCACATGAAGTGCTGCATTTATCATTATTATTCCATGCGCAATTCTGCAATCTAATGTAAAGCCTACAGTGACTGTTTCCTTTAAATTTTATGATGTAATTGTGCTATTAACTCCTCCTTCCTGATCAAAAAGGCACTGATTCCTGACCAACTGCCCCTACAGATTAAAATGTAAAAAACTCCATTTCACTCCAGCACAGTTGGCAGCACAATCCATCATTATTAAAATAATGATATGGCTTCTGTTGTTTTCCTGGGTTAGGAAAGAACATCCCCATTCAAAAAAGGCAAATGAGCTCAGGCATATATTTATGCTCATGCTTAATACTCATAGAAACCAAAAAAGCCCATCTGTTTATTTGCCTGTATTGCAATAGGACCACTTTTTTTTTTTTTTTTTTTTTTTTTTTTTTTTTTTGTGTGTGTGTGTGAAGCTGGGAGGGTGTTTCTTTGCAGTGCTAGTTCATTCTGCTTATGTTTTCTAAACCATTACTACAGCAAGCTTTATTTCAAACCAATAGTAACAGTCAGTTTTAGGACTCCCAATATTATTTGTATGCATATAGGAAAGGCTTGGTTCTCACCTTATGCTCATAAAAGGTATCAATAAGAGTAATGAAACGACGAGTTTGTGTCCTTTTTGCTATTGTAAGAAGTGGTATGTCATGAACAAACACTGTATCAAAATGCTTTGATATTTCCAAATAGTCGCTGGCTCCAAGAGGCTGAAACAAAACAAACCATAAGCAATGGAAACCCATGATAGAATGACACATAAACATTGTACCTGGACATACTACAGTAACAGAAGAGAGCTGTAAAGTCCTGATCATATTTTTATTCCATTGTATCTCACTTGAGGAATGCTCGGTTGCCCTTAGGAACATAGGTACATGTGGGTGTTCATACTGCTGGCTTTTCATGAACAATTAGAGTTAAAAATGTGGCTCTTCTGCATCCAGACAACATTATGATCTCTCTCTTACAACCTCAAATAAAATAATCACTATAAACCATAATCTATAGAAGACATGTGATTTCAACCTAAAGCATAAATAATTTGAATAGCTATTAGGATGCTTTCCAGCAGCAAGATTTTTAATTGCAAATTCATAGGCTAGTTACTAAATCCTAAGTAGGCCTGCATTTAGTTCACCCAGGACTAACCCAGACTGAATAAATCTTATATTTTAAGTACAGAAAACAAGAGGAAACAGACAAAACTACAATTATGCAGCAGTTCCTTTGTTCATGGTTTCTCCTGTAATGATGAAATAAAAATCTTCAAGAAGAACCCATTAGTTTCTCTTCCTGTATCTAAACCATCAACAGAAAATATGCACAAATAGTAGTAGCTCATTCAAGTACATTCCTCTAAAATTACATTTTCATTACATGGAAGGTATTTTTTTCTGCAAGATCTATCCTATCAGTACCACAGGCACTACTTTATCATGAGCTATTAAAATTCGTACTCCTGAACTCGTTCCATCAGTTTTACTTGTACAAATACTTTAGAATCTTGTCTACAGCCACTGCAGAGAACAAGTTCAGCAGCATTTTGTGTGGTCACAATTTCCTTTCCAGCTAATGACAGGTACCATGTGCTGTACCAAGTATAATACTGTTATAAAGCACTGCAATACTGCTATTACCTTAAAACCAGTAAATACAAAATATTTTCTCTAACTGAAATTGTGAGACTAATTTGTTGTAGGCCACATGTAACTTCTTACCTAGAACCCTTCTGCAAGAAGTTATTTTAAGCAATTATTAATAGCTGCTCATGAACAGGACTTCGGGTTTTGTTTAGATGCTAGAATAAAAAAACTTGTAGAAATGGTCTCTCACAAGTACAGGAGAGAGAAGCCGTGATGGCATTCCAGAAGTTCTTCTGAAAATTAATGGGAATAAGCTAACCTTCCAAGCAGATTATTGAGGCCTCTCATTCTCCACCAGCCCTCCCACTTACTTGAATCACCCTGCACACAACTTCCCTGTAGCATCTATGAAAAAGAATTATTACAAAAACTTTCCATTCTTTTGAGCCATGTTTAAGAGTAGTATATGCTACATTCTCCCCTTAGAATTAGATTTAAAGCTTATTTTCTCCCTCCATTTCAGTCCCCTAGTTACTACTATGGACTCGTTCATCAGAAACCAAAAACTCATTATCATGAGGGCCACCAGCAAAGCTTCCTGCAACACCTCTGGAAAAAACAAAATCTTATCTAGATAAACCAGAGTAGCTGAACTCAAAATGTTTTGATGAAATAAAGCAGGGAGAGGTTGAAGAAAGAAAAGGAACTGATGGATGGAAACAACACAGTGCTAACTCACTGGACACCTAGCCACCAGAGAGACATGATACCTCTGGACAGCCAAAGTATCAAATGCAAAAGAAAACAATGGGAGCACTAAAAGCAACACAACCACGATGCTGCCAGAGATTTTAAGATTAGTGATAAAACAAATAGTTTAGGTAAGGGTAATTTTATTCCTTAGAACTTAGGACTGGAGTACTGTTAAGCACAGAGATCAAGTATGCCTGCATGATGAGTACCTGCAAGGGAGAACAGCAGTACATGAGAAAGGTTAAGAATTTCTCATGTCTCCCCTTAGGTAAGAAATTACAGACATTGTTCTTCCATCACATGAAGAGCCCAGCAGTCTTCCCCTGAGACCCAAAACCCTGAGGACTTGTTCTGCCCTGCCCCAGTGTGGCACACTTTATCAAACAAACTATACCAATACACTCTCCTCGTCTCAAAGTATCAGATACTCAAAGCTGATTCCTAAAATAAATAAATATATAACTAAAAATGAAAGGATTCAAACTTCTGCAAAGAGGGAAAACTGAAGTGCCCAACTAATGAGCTATACAGCTAAGAACTTGGTGGGTACCTAGTTTGGTGGATATCCAAACAGGAGAATAGAAAACCTGGGTAGTGAGAAGGAAGAAACAGGCAAAAGACAAAAATAAGGCTAATGCATTTCAAGTGGGAAGAATGGAAGATGTAATACTTATACTGCTTTTCATACAGACGTAAGATCATGGTTCATGGAAGGTTACAATATTCATCTTTATCAGTCAAACAGGAATTCAATCTATTTCAGCAGCGCAAAAAGCAAGCAATTCAAGAATTCCTCTAATTAAGGGCATAAAAGGCATATCATTTCAAGCTTTAACAAGAACTTCTGAAATGTCTACACCAACACTAAGTGATAATATTCTGTAAATGTTGGCAGAAATGTGCCTTTTGAGACTCCAAAATCTTACACTTGGAAAGATCTGAGTCTAGCAGCATGAGTACTTTATTAGAGTAAATTTGGTACCTCCCTGACAAGACTGAAGTCTAGTGAGACACAACTGAAATGCCAATTCCGTCATTCTGCTGTTACATATGGCTCAGCTGATGTGAGCTGTAGTCCCTTACATAGAGGAGTTCTCAAAACTCCCTGCTTTTGGAATTTAGAGACAGTCCTGGAGATAAAAGACAAAGCTTTTAATCTTATTCCTAACATGACTTACTCTCATCTTGGGAAGTCCTCTAATTTCCTTCTGTCTTAGTGTAAAAAGTGGAACCACTAGCAAATTTGCAAATGCTCTGGTGACAGATTAAAGCCCTTTTTGGTATACCTCTGACCTTGCTATTGGCCCAGTTTCTATGCTCTCTGTACTTGCTTCAAAGCTGGTCTAACCCACCAGCTCACTCAAAATGCTCCAAATGTAAGAGACCAAGATGCAGGGGCACCCTGACAGCTTCTCAACTCATATTCTCACTGCCCTGCTGCCCCCCAAACCTGGCACGAGGCTGGCACAAGCACGCACACACGACCTCTGCCACACAGGAACAGAGATGGGGATATGGCTTCAAGACCAGACTGCGCCATTGCTGGAGGCTCTGGCTGTACCATCCATGTACAGAAGCTCCATCGAGGAACAAATGTCTGCTGTTCCAGCAGCCCACAGCCCTCCCTTCACCTTCACAGCACTGTCTTACTGCCCTCAGGCCCTTTTTCCTGCTCCTTGCAGCAAGCACTGGCTGGGTCCCCACTGCCAGCAACACCAGCTCACACTAGGTAATGAGACTAAAGGCACACTGTTTTAGACACATAGCACTGTCCTCTGTATAACCCTCCTGGGCTGAAATTTATTTTGTGAATCTCAACCAATCATAGAAAGTATTTCCCTATAGTTAGCAGCATACATGAAGGTATTTCTTCCTCTGAAGTTGCTAAAGAAGCCACAAATCCTCCTAACATTGATACATATATATGTAATCCTCTTACTAAAAGTTTAGCCTGATTAATCTCATCCTCTGAATAACACTGCAAAAAATAACTTCATTTGGTGTGTGTTTCTGGTACTGTCTGATCTCTTTTGTTCCATCGATTATTGACCAAAACTCAACTGAAGAACAGTAAGACATTTATGCAATGACTGTCACTTACCATTTGTTACCAGCTCTTTCACATGCTATAATATTATTTTAAAAACTCAAAACATTAACAGGTAAGAATCTTTTTTATGGTATTATTGTTCCAGCATGTGTATAATACTGTAAAATTGTTGTGGATTTTTGTCATTAGCTCTGATGCCAAGAGTCAGTATTTTACAGGCTAATGCAAAACGCATTAGCACTAACACAGGCTACACTCCTGGAAAAGTGTTTACTCCACTTCAACCCGCTTGACTGAGTTCTCACCTTCATTTGTTTTTGTTTCTCTGTCTACTTAATGCATTTTCAGCTATCATCATCTCAGTTCAAGTAGTATGCTTATTATTTGGAGCTCTCTGTGGGCTGTTGTAGTCATCTCCTGTTTCTATTATATAGTCCATTTAATTATAGTATAAAGCATCTTTTTTTCTTTGTTGACTCATCCGTGGCCCAGTGTATCACCTTTCAGAGATTGTCTAAAGAATACAGAATGTTTTACATATGATAGAAAAGGGTATGTCATCTCAATATATATATATTTTTGTTGATGTTGCAAGATATTCCAGGACCAGTTCCAGCCAATCCCAAAGCCTCATGATTGACAGTAGCTATAATTTTGTGCAGACACTCTTAACACTCCAAAACTTCCTATAGGCAACACCCAGTTTAAGACCAGATAATACTTACTTACAACTTAATCATTAAGTATAAACAAAGAAAATATAAAGCTCTGTTGTTTGCAAATGAACAACACACTATCACTAGTGAGGCTCATAAAACACAGCACTGAGATAATGTGTCAAGATCATAATTCCAAGAAAGGAATAGAAAAAGGCAAGGCATGATTTATGATGCCACAGCATGCTAAAGTTTAAATAAAAATGTGAAAAGGTAGGGCATTACTAACTTGGTTAAAAAATTTAAAGCTACTGATGGCAGTGCAAATCACAGAACCATAGAACAGTATGGATTTGATGATCCCTTAAAGATCATCTAGCTCCAACCAGGAGAGCAGGAACCTAAGATCTGTAAACCCTGGAGTGAAAGATATTTTTTGTATCAACACAGTTTCTTCTCAGGTAGTCACACCACAGAATCCTGTTAAGAAGTAATTTTACTTGTTCTTACAGCAAAAGTTTTTTAGTCACATTTTTCACAGTGGAAAGTTGTATCAGATCTTTGCTCTTCTTAAGCTTAAGATCTTAAGCTTCTCAAGCTTAAGAAGATGCTTGTAATTTCCTGTTCTTTTATTTATTCATGTATTTATTTAAACAATGTGCTCAAAGCTGGCTGAATATTGGAAGCATGGAAAAGGCATGTTTCTGCTCTAAAAGCTCTCACTGCTAAGTTTCCAGTTCCAGCTCCAAAGTACAGCATTATCAATGAAAGGGTCTCCAAAAATAGTTAAGGCTTTAAAAATTTATAGGTCTATTTAAATATTTACACTTACTGTTAAGATTTCAAAACTATGATCAAAAAAGCTTTGAAAAAAGAGAGATACATTCAAGAATTTAAGAAACAAAAACAAAACAAAAAACCAAAACCCAAACTAACTCACCAACCAAACAAAAAAGGGCAAACCCTTAAAACTCCAATCAGCTTCAAACATCTTGTATTACCTGGTCTATACAGCACAGGATCTAAACCCTCAAGGTTTATGCAGCTTTCACTGAAAGGAGTGCTCTCTAAAAATTAAGCTCTGATACACATAAAATATAAAACAGAAAGGTGCTTTGACTAACAATGTAACTGTGTTGCAATATTTCCACCTGAAGTAAGTTTCTTGAGTATGTTTTATAAAAAAATCCTTGAGAATAAGATAAGGCAAATATTTGAGGGGGTGAGGAACCTGATTAAATCCTTGAAGCAAATGTAGCTAATAAAAGAGAGACTCTCAGTCTAGAACCTAAGCTGCAAAAACCAATCTCTTAGGAGTAAAACTTAAGATCACAAACTAAGGAAAGCTCTGATTCTAAAAGGTTACTGGAAATAGTGCTTGCCTGTGGTATGTTTATTTACACCTATACCTGACAATCCTACAATTCTAAAGATGACATGAAATTATACTGAAGATACATTCAGCAGCTTTTAATGAAGACAGTTCCCTCAAAAGTACTCAGAATCATTAAGCCATAAATGCAGCTGACTTATGTCATCACATAGGGCAGACCTTCAGCTGACTCAAAAACAGAAACTTGCATTTCTAAATCACTTGATGCACTTGCAGATGGTGAGGTGGCTTTTGTTTTGTTTTTTTTTTGGGGGGGGGGGCAGTTGGGGGCTGTGTTTTTTTAAAGTTTAGTTACATCTTCTTCTTCGGAGTGCAAGCTATTCAAGTTAAGAACCACATCTTCCTCCTGGTCTGTACAGTGCGCCTACTGCAATGGAACAACAACGTAACAGAAACTGTTCACCCCTTATTTGCTGTATTCATCTACACAAAAATTCTATTTTGCCAATTCCAGAAACATTGAATAACTACAAGGATAACAATTTCACTGTAGAATAACCTCTTACAACATAAATACTGATATTAAATTTATTTTCAGAGTTTTAATGCTATTGTATGTTTGCTGATGGTTCGTATCATGTTAAGGCACTACATTCATTGGTCCTGGGCAGTTGGATGGATATATTGGATTACCTAAGGGAAAGCCGACAGGATCCAGGAAGCAAAGCAGCCGAGCGTGTGTGAGGAGCAGGCTGCCCCGCCTGAGCGCTCCGCAGCCGGCATTCCCGGCAGAGGGCAGCAGCTGCTGCGCACAAGGCAGGGGAGCACCGAGAGCTGCGCATCTCCCGACTCCCTCAGCTCCACGAAGATTACACAGAAGGTACGCTGTTGGCTGCCTTATTTATACCAGATCAAGCTGGTACAATTACCAGTTTTCAAGGAAAATTTTAAAAGGGAAGTGAAGAAGGGGAACTAGCAGAGAGTGATTTTTTTTTTCCCTAAGGTGTAGTGAATGCTGTTCTTCATGTGTGAACATACTAAAACTGGGGTAAGATCTGTATTTGTATAATTACATGTGTATGTATATATATAGGGACTTTAAAACCAAGTTAATATATACATTTTATTTTTAAGGGTATCTGTTGATCTTTCATTCACACATTTAACTCAATTAGCAAATTAACTAATTATGTTTTACAAGAATCTAACACCACTGGTAGTGTTTCCCTCATTGTATAGATGAAGAAACTGGAAGAAAGAAATTAAAGGCTCCAAAGAATGGGAGAAGTCAATGTTAGCATTAAAATTTGGGAACTGTATGTCCCTATTCTGCCTGGTGCCTGTCCCAGCCTCCTGTGGCTACATTTTATTTTGATGAAAACCAAGCAGAGTCCTCCTGGCTGATTACACTGGAGAAGCATGTTCACAAGGCTCTATTCTAGTACTGGGTAACTGCTTCACACCCATGACAAAAACCATCATGTGCCACTCTGCCACATAAACCCCTCATGTGCCCGGTCTGAAAAACTGCTTCTTCTTTCCTTTAAAGCAACCAAATTAGATCAGCATCCTCTTATCCAGGATTTTGGTGGGTTTTGTTGTTGGTTTTCCACATGTTCACATAGCTAGTAAAGAAAAAAAAGCAAAGTGTATGAATTTGATATTAACTAAGTTAGCTAAATCTTGGGATTATCCTCAACTGGGAAACCAGAATTTACAAACTGATGCACACAACAGCTTAGCAAGTCAACTGCAATGTTGTATCACCATTGCATACAATATATTCTCTGCATTTTATTTTTATAAACATTGATGGACAACCAGCAATTACCAGTATCTGATGCACTATTTTAGACAGAAATAACTCTTTATACTCTTGACATGAAAAAGTTTGATGCTAACATATGAAACAGGAATGAAATACTGTAATACCAGAAAGGTATCAACTCTGTTTTCCAAGGTCTCCAGGTATTAATTAAAAAGCAGCTATTATGAAATTTCTACTTAAGCTAGGAGATGTTACAAATATTATCAGGTTACCAATTGCTGATTTGGTATTTTCATCTATTATGTATTAGCTGGCATCTCATGAAATCGCATGATATCGAAGTGGAAAATGTTTCATTATTTCCCCTTAAACAGAATTTTGATTTTATTTCAAAGGAAACTTCAATGAAATTGAAGAGGTTTTACATGCTGTTCATACGAAATATTGTATTACAGAAATCATTAAGTAATTACCTGAGAAATTTCGAGCACATCTCCTTAATCCTACACCAGCAAATGTAGATTTTTAGGTCTGGATATTTATCCCTTGAAATGCATTGTAATGGTTACACAAAATGAGACTAGAAAACAGATTGCAGCTACAAAGTGAAAGCAGAAAGGGTGATAAGCTATTTTGCCAACTCAGCAAAAGCATCTATCCTTTCACAGGTTGATTCTTGCATAACTTATTCTTTTTTCTGCAACCCTTAAGGGTAATGGGTAGCCAAAGGAATCAATTAACCAAGTTTTGAGAACAATGTTGTCCACTCATGCTGCAATGATTACTGACACCCAGTCAGCAGGGGTGTACAACAGTTTCAGAAAACTCAAAAAATACTACTGCAACTCCAAGATAGTACTGTAACTTATAAGTACTCCCATTATACAGACCAGTTATGTCTAATTTGGAAGAAAGGTTGCTTGGTATAAGGGAAACGTCCTATACATTTCCTGTGAAATCCCCCTCAAATCCAAGGAAGTTGAAAGCCTTGGAAAAAGCTCAGTCTGAACTGACTGCACATTGCCTACTTCCAGAAGTATGAGGGGGATAAGAGCTGGTTATTCCCTCAAGATGGACTGGGCACGTTCCCCTGCTGGCTGCTGAACTTGTTGACTGCAGGGCTGCCAATAGGCAGCAGGGACCCTGACTCCCTCACATTCCTACTTTCAGGCACTTTAAAACCAGGAAAGATCATGGAGTACTTCAAATTCCTGCATTTTAGGCTAAGCCTAAAAACTAGTATGTAGCTCAAACACAAAAGCCTCCTGCTAAAATGGCATCCAGTTTTGGTCCAGTACACAGTAAAAGGAGGCTGTATCTGCTTGGATGTAAAAAACCCAAACCAAAACAAACTCTCAAAAACCAAACAAACACCCAACCCTTTCCCCCAAATATTTGTTCTGATAAGAAAAAAACTGCACACAGCATTCTTTTCTTTATTGCTCCTCCCCCCATACACACAATACTCTGTATTCATAGCAAATTTGTATTAGCATCTTAGCATACATTCAAAACTCCTGAGGAAAGAAACCTGTTATACTGGGCTTAGTATAAAAATATGCTCATTAGAAATGCTACAAACAACAAACCTCCAGGAATATTTCTTTTTATAGGTTAGTTAACTAACTTAGCAATCCATTTAACAAATACTTTCTTGAGACTGCATAATGCCGCTTTCCTAAGAAGAACAGCATCTTCAAAACTCCACCCTTCCTATAAAGTCAAGGAGTCTGGAGAATTAATTCATTTCCATTCTTTAGTCATCCACTGTATGCATCCAGAATCAGTTTCTCCATCACCCTTCCTAGACTAAAATCTCACCAGCAGCCTGCAGTTCCACCCATCATCATAAGGATGTGTGAATTCTACTTCGGTTTTTAATACTGACACATAAAGCATTTTCTAGTGACATGGGATTTCTCTTGCACTTCAACATTTATCAAAAATAAAAAGCTAGTCAGAGACTTCAGCCTAGTTTTCCAGGACTCCAATGATATGAAATGTATTTACAGGCTATTTTTAACATATGTTAACTACTTATAGACTGAAAATTATTTCACTATCCTTTAGTAAATCAGATATTTCACTCTGCTTCACTTAGAACTTATTTTTTGCCAAACCTTTTCCTTTTTCCACATCATTATTAAAAATTCATCCATCTCCAGCTAAGAATAAGCCAGTGACATTCAGATAATATAAAACATCAAAACTCCAATTTTACTTAAGTCTTTTATCTGAATGGACACATTTGTGCATGACCTTTATTTTATAATTTTCCTGCACTTCATAACTAGTTGCCATTCATTCAGTATTATTTGATTCTGTCTCAACAGTGACACAGGAAATACTTTTACTATCTTTCTCCTCAGAGAGTCCTTCTTGGGTTTGTGTTGCTCTTTTATTGTTGTTGTTTATACTTCCCTTTCTAGTTAGTCACACTTCCCTTTCACTTTTTAAAAATTCCTGAATGCTCATATATGCAACTTCACTGTTTGGAATCTTTTGGTTTCATTAAATGTTATAAAATTAAGATTGTCCCTACACAACACAGATTTCTAGATTAATTCATGACTGTAAGCTCCAACCAAATGACCTTGTACTGGATGTAGTACACTTTACACTAGAAAATTATCATTTGCAATTTTCTGGCTAATGCCATTTCCCCTTTGTCTGTATTTCATCTACAGCATAACATACAACGGTGTATTTTCTTTATATGCTTTTTATAGCCAAGTGCTCAAGGAGCAATCCACCTCATGCTACATTTGCAACAGATCCCTATTTGCACTTTCCTTCTGGGTTTGTTGATTAGTAGACTGATACACACTCAAGAAACTAGTATTAATTAACTTTAAGGCAGGTACCAGTACCTTCAATGTTGCACACTGTTCTCCACCTCTTCTAGCCACTCTGTCTTTAAGTAGGCTGTAAGCACCCATTCTGTGTTATTATTTTATGAATTGTCCCACAAGGTTTCAATAATAGCAATTATCTCTCATTTTCCCCCATTACTGAGAACTTCCCATTTATCATGCTTGTCACCACATCTTAAAACTGTTACAAAGCCCACAGCAAATCTTGTTTTCAATTCTGTTACAAGTTTAATGAGCTCCTACAACACTAACTTCAGGTTTCATTTATCTACCTGGAGGCTTTCCTTGAGCTGTCAATTAAGCTTCACCCTGGTTGCAACAGGCTGCAGCGAGGAAGATTTTCTGCCCCATGTCCCTTTGTAAAAGCTGCCTTCTCCTTCCCATGGGATTTTGTCCCCATGTCCTGCACAAAGAAATCTGCAGATTTGCTCCACACAAATCCAAAAAATTCCCCTCCAGTTTTTTTCTTTTGTCAGTCTTGCTTTTCATTACGTCTTTTCCAGCTTTCTATTTTCCTTTTTTTCATAGCAGCACTTACAATGCCTGTCAACTTATCTACCATTTGGCTTCACAAGAAGCAGCAAATACCTTGTTGCTATGTCCCCTACAGATTTCTGCTTTATCCCTCCACAAATCACTCCCACTATTAGCAAGCTTACTGGAATATACATAAATGACTTTATACTTCCTGTCATGTTGAATGTCTCCTCATTTTGGGTTATTTTTTGCTATAAACCACCAGTGCACTCTTCTGGATCCTCCCTATGTCTTCCATGATATGAGTGGGAGCAATTCCCCACTCTGACTGTTTAAAAAAGACATTGCATGTTACAGTTTTTCCGCCAAAACTTAAAAAGAATTCATGAAGAAAAGGAAGAGGGTCTCATGGCTTGACAGCTGCGTTTTTCCTTTCTTGAATTTTTCCTTTTAGCAGGTTTTAATGGCAGCAGGGCAGGCAAACAGAGCAGTGGGGCAGGCAAGGTCCTAAATGCAGCTTATACAGAGGGAGATTTTCTACCATTGCTATGAATCATTGCAGAAGTTTACAGTAATGGAAAAAAAATCACATTCATCTAAATTTAATAGACAATTCTGAAGTTCATGACTATACTTTTCTGCCTAGGAAGGGAGCACACTGATACCCCTTATCAACATACTAATGTAATATTTATGAAGATACATCAGTGATCTGACGAGAAAAATCAGCGATGACTGAGGAAGTTGCCATTTACTGGAAGTTGCCAAAAGAAAACCATTTATTGTCTGCCATGTTGTTTTAGTTTTAAGCATGTGATTTTGCTATAAGAGATTACCCTAACACATCTGCAGAAGGCATCTGAATTGAGACAGTAAGATTTCCTAAATCCTGGGTAATCCATGTAAGAATAATACTGTTAAACAATGATTAACATTTCATAAGGGGTTCTCTTTA